>NW_024067666.1:3765000-4365000 GCF_009389715.1 Phoenix dactylifera | reverse complement strand
AAAAGCATCAAAGGACATAGGTTTGTCCCTAGTAGCAATGCTGATAGAATTATGAAAAGGAATATATGCTGCACTTAAACCACCCAAAAGAATGGACACCAGTTCTTCTTCATCAAACGGCTTACCAGCAGAGGAGAGCTGGTCAGCAAGACACTTGGCATAGGCCAAGAATTCAGAGCAAGTACGGTTGTCTAGTCGCAAGCTTCGCAGTTGACGCTGCAAGTTGTTAATGCGAGTGCGAGATTGAGAAGCAAAGCGATGAGACAGAGAGGTCCAGACCTGTTGAGCAGTGGTGAAACCGTAGACAGTAGACAAAAGTTTAGGAGAGAGGGTGGCTCGAATCAGAGACAAAACAAACTGATCCTTGCGATGCCACAAGACATAGGCCGGGTTAATATCACTAGTAGTCTGCCCGGCAGAAGGAGGAAGAAATTGAGGAGGGCTCGGTTCAGAACCATCAACGAAGCCCATCAGTGAATTGTAGTTGAGAACAGGAATAAATTGTGAAGACCATGGCAGATAGGTTGCCTCACCATCCAATTTGACGGAAATCATACCGCCAACATTCGGAGGAACGAACACATCAGCGGAAGCATTGTCAGTAGAGATGGCCATTGGTGAAACACAAGTAGGATCTAAAAGCGTAGGCTTATATATAGCTCTGATACCATGAAAGAATACACAGATTCTGGAAAAATGTTTTGATGTTCAGTTTTCCCGATGGTGCTCTATTCATGTATATTTATAGGGACTTTGAGTTTGCATAACAAACAGATTTGCATAACAAACAGATTACAAAAACTAGATACAAGTATTGAGATCTTTGAACTAATCCATCAGAGAGTCTTTAGGAGATGAGCTGGAATATGTGATATGTTCAGAGTTCAAATATTCAGGTACCGAGGAATAAGGAAATGCATCAGCATCTCCAGATACGTTAACAATGGGAAACATGAGTTTATTCATTTTATGCATCCCTACGAAAAACAAACTTTAAATTACTAGCTGAGCTATTGTAGAATTGCAGACAACATGATTGAATGCTGCAGAAGTTTGCATGACGACCCTCTTTGGTAAATTTCATGATCAACAAATAGAGAAGTCCAACAATTCTTGCACAAATATGCCAACTGGATTTAGAAAAATTATTGTTATACCATGCACCGAATCTAAGCTCATGTTTCGTCCTTTAATCAACAAAATGAATTCAAAGCAATAAAAAAAATAAAAAGTCTGAATTTTGTTCCTAGGCAGATGCAAAGTCTTTATCTCTTCAAACTCATGCCTTGGCAAAATAACAACCTTAACAAAGAAAATTTGGTAACTAAATTTTAAAGAAGGTTGACAACAAAAATTGTTTGATTAAAGAACCCATGGGCATGGGTGAGCTATAAGATCACATTTCATAATTCCATGTACTTTCAGCTATTATTTTTGGAACCTTCTTTTGCTCTGCCAGATTGAATGATGTGGAAATCTGCAGAAAAAACAAAAAGCACAAAATTTATCATGCATTGAAAAGAAAAGCAGAAAAACACATCAAGTGCATCAAGTGATATATCAGAGACAAACAAAGAGAGGAGACTCTTGTATGGTGCTTTCTGACTGAGGTTGAGTTGATTATTTCTACGACCAGATATGATTCACAAAACATCAAAAATGTACTCAATATTGATCAACATTAGATGAATCTTATCTATTTGCTATACGATGCATAATGGTTCATTTGGGGTAAATGGAGCTCTTGCAGATCCAATAATTAAAAAAACCACATGATCTCAGAAAAATGTACAGTGTAAACCTCAATCAACTTGGCCTCCTCCAGAAAACAGAAAGGCAGATTTAGACAATCCTACAGGTGGGCTCTACCAAAACACAACAAATTAATTAGTCAGAAAGGCAGATTGAGTTGGTTATACTTGTGGAAACACCACAGCAGTAAGCGGATTGTACATTCAACAAGATCTATATGACAACTTCAGAAGTCGGGTGGGAGAGAAGGAGAGGGAGGTTGCTGCTGCTGCATGTATAAACATGAATAACCCATTGAATGATAGACATTAATTTTCCCACTAAACCCATTATCCCATTTATCAAGAGACTAATGATTCATTCCACATATAACATACCATTCATCGCTTTAGGATTCCTCGATAACTATCTGCCAACATCTGAAGTAATTTTGTCTGGTCTTTGATTCTTCATTTCAGACCCCCTAGTTAATAACACGACTCGCTCTCATGGATTACTTGGGCTGCCTCTGATCTTTGCAACATATGAAAGAGAATCTTTATTTTGCCTCGGTTTAAGTATCTTTTACACATGCATGATGCATCTTAAGCTATTTCTAAGGTTCTCACTTGTACCCTTTTCTAGCTTGCCAACTCCATATCACTCATAGGGCACTATTCTGCCTACAAACTTATTTCATTTTTAAAACTTCAATCATTTAACCGAGCCATAAATTTGATCTTATCACTATCATTAAAACAACTCTCAGATCTCACTAGCAGGAACTGATATAGAGTGGATAAAATAATGAGAAAAGGGATTACAAGAGTTAACAATTCAAGTAAAGAGGTTGTTATCAGAACCCTGTGAATATACAGAATCATAAATCCACTCCATGATAGTAGGATTTGAAGCAAGCACCATATCTTTAAAACCAAATATAATACTTATAAGAAGAATCCTTCTAAATATGTAATCTTTGAAACAACATATCATGTCCAATCTGTAAAATAGTTGCCTAGAACAAACTAAGCACAGAAGTTTTGCTACCACCTAGCTGCCCTTCCATGATTAGTAAGATATTGTGGAGGATGCAGGTATCATGAGTCACTTTACGTTATTTTGAGTTGATTCTTCACGCTCTTTATTATTATTACTTTTAATATTAGTGTTAATTTGGCTGCAAGAATACGCTCAGGATTTGTTAATTTGGCTCATGATGTGAAAGCTATCTAAATCCCCCTCTCTAGAAAGTGACATATTAGCATAGAACAACTTAAGCACCATAAAGGTGCAGTTCTACATGTGTGCCTGTGTTAGCAATTCCCACCACGGACTCACTTGTGTATAACAGTCCACCTTCAAATTGATCCTAGGGCCATTCCATCATCCTAAAATCTTTCTTGTAACCTAAATTAGGGTCATTCCATCAAATACTAAAATCTCTATTCTAACCTTAATGGATCCAATCAAGCCCCAACGCCTCTTTAACCATTTAGATTGCTCCAATCAATCCTGAAATAACTTAATCCACCTCTCATTCCTCTGTTTGCCTCCTAGGCTGAACACAAACACCTTGTATAGATATACCAATTGATGGGCCAAAGCCTTGAATATTTCTTCCCTCCTTTTGTCTCTTGTACTTATATATCTATTTTACTTCTCTTGTACTTATATATTTATTTTACTTCTTCCATCTTCCGGGTGTTTCCATTTGCTTGAAGTGTAGATATGAGTCACCAGAGCAACAGTGGATATAAGCATTTTGCCCCTTCATTCCTTGTTCTTTCTAGGATTTGCAATTGACCACATATGGATCTGGAATGTAACATGAGTGCTGCCCTGTTTTACAGAAGTTTCTTTGTTCTAGCCCATTGACTTTTTTTTTTTACCGCTGATGAGAAAGTTGATCACAGACTATACATTTCTCTCGTGTTTATTTGCAATTATGATAGATAACATCTAGTCTAGTCTGATCTCAGGAACAAGATGAAGTGAATAAAATTTGAGCATAAGCATGAATTTTATCAACTCGTCCATTCATTTCTCTTCAAAATCAAATTTTGCCTAAAGTAAACAATCCCAATTCAGTAACAGATTACCTTGAAGGATCCATAGGGCTTCGATTCCCTGTTCCACTCAAGCCCAAGATTCTTCGATGATGTTTGGTAGATAGCGCGAAGCGAATCACCCCCGTCAAACTTCCTCGTGACCGCAAAATCCCACGAGTTCTTGGACACATCATAGCACGGCTCCAGCACTGTCCGCCTTAGCACCCCATGCGTGTACACATACTTAACCTTACAATTCCCCGATCCCAGAGCATAGCTGACCGACACTTTGTTCGCCGGATCGAACGCCACCGAGCCGTCGAGGCCCACCCGGTTGTCCACGCGGGCATGAGTGTACGTCAGATTCACCGTCTTGTCGAAAGCCCTCACAGAGTTCATGAACTGAAACCTAACATCCTGAAAGCAAACCAACAAAGACCAGAGACTACATATAAAAATCATAAACCCTAATCCTAAAAATCAAAACTTGTGATAGGGATCGATGGATGGAAGGAATGCCTTCTTGGGGACGTTGTAGTCGATGATGAAGGAGCCAGGCTTCTCCACGGACAAAGCGAGGCCGTTGAGAGAGGGGCCGTGGACAAAGGTGGCATCGGTCATGGAGGCCTTGAGCTTGAGGTCGCCGGCGTTGACGGCGAAGGCGGCGAAGGTGGAGCTCTTGTCCCCCTCGTATCTCCCCTTCACCGTAGCCTTCATCTTTCCCTCTCACGCTCTCGCTCTCTCGAAGCTCGCCCTCGTAGCCTTTGGAAGCGACGGACGCCGCCGAGGACGGCGGGGATAAAGAGAGAGGAAGCAGCTTCGGCTGTGGAGTCTCCGCCGGAAACCTTTCAAATTTATCCTGTTGTGGACTGGTGGGACGCTCGTTTGGTATTTTTCTGGTCGGGACGCTAAAGGGACTCTAGAAAGGGACCCGTGAAAAAACTACCTCGGAGGGAACGAGGGATGGAGGATTACGTGGATGGGCCCATCATTGCAAGGTAGAGCGGGACGATTTTGTGCGAGTAACTAATTTTGGTCGCACAGTATTTCTAAGAATTGCAATCCATCTTCTCCTTATGTTTTTTTTACCCGAATACCTTTCTAAATATCATATTTTGCATGAACCCCATTTTTTATTTCTTATAACAGAACAAAAAAATTGGAATTCTAAGCCTTTTGAACAAAACATTAATCTAAGTTTGAGTTCCCATTGGAGTTTTGAGTCGATTAAAGAGTATGTTTATTTATTTTTGATTCTAGGACTAGGAGTTCTAGGGATCAACTTGGCTCTCTCAAATTATTTCTCATTATTAAA
Source organism: Phoenix dactylifera (assembly GCF_009389715.1). Taxonomy (NCBI): domain Eukaryota; kingdom Viridiplantae; phylum Streptophyta; class Magnoliopsida; order Arecales; family Arecaceae; genus Phoenix; species Phoenix dactylifera. The sequence continues at coordinate 4,359,903 of NW_024067666.1, read as the reverse complement.
AAAAGATAACAAAGATAAAATATAAATATTCTTCTAAAATTGATATTTGCATGTATATCATCGTAAAATACTTGTTTTGTTATTCTATACTTTTTTTTATTTTATTTTTGCATATATATCCATACCATCTAGTATCGTTAAAAAATTAACGGTTTCAAATTAAAGTGACTAAAATATTCTTAATGGATAGATGCACAAAAAGAAACATTTATAAGGCAATCACGATAGAAAATAAAAAAAAGTAATTTTAAAATTTTATTTTATATTTAATTAAAATAAACATAGTTGTTATTAATGTTAGAAGAACCATTATATTAGGGGTATTTGTACGAAAATAGTGCTTTATAATAAAATATAAATTTTAAGAGAATATTCATACAAATTTAAATTTTTAAAATAATATTCATGCGAAAAAAACCTTTCAAAATAATAAAATTGGAAAATTATAATAGAGGTTGACCCGATAAAAGATTGGGGACAGCATGGGATGGTTATGATTAAAAGAGAATCTTAAAATTTCAATCAATATTTTCATCCCACCATCCATGTGAAGCAAAATTATAGGCACATATCGCAGGTGTTATAAGTGTTTTTTTTTTGTGTGTACCGACGTCTCACCACATCAATCATGAGTACGTCCAGAATAATCATAGTACAAAACATGCTCTAATGCCACCGGCACATGCTTCAAACCTCCCCTATAGAAAGGCTCCAGAATAGTGCGCTGCAAATGAGGCAACCCAGTCCGCCGCACTGTTCGTCTCTCGAAAGACGTGCGCGACTCGAAATGAGTCCGGCTCCCCCACAAGATAACAGATATCATAAACAAAAGGATGCAGGTCTGGCCTGACACGCCAGCTCCGTACCGGCATTGTAAGTGTTCGACCAGATAGTTGTCCTTAGCATGTGAAGTGCACGTGATTACTGCAGGATAACCGAGAAGAGGGGTCTCCATGTTTAATGAATGGGTAGGCATATAGATTTCCCTTCACAAAACTGTGATTTTATTATTGGATAATTGAAATTGATAGATACAATCTTACTAAGCGATAGATATCAGTTGTACTTGTTTTTTCTCTCTCTCATTTTCCTACGTTCTTATAATATGTTGATTGAGTCAAGGTAAGGCGTTGTGTTACATGCAATACTATGATAACTATGAGCATTGATAGAGTAGAAATTGGCATTTAGCATTGATATACACAAACAAACATACACACAATCTCGATTTAGATTCGTTTTTGGTAGTTCTCAGAGCTTATACTTCAATTCCAAACATGAAAGAAATAAGTTAGCAAGATTCCGAATTATGTTAGGTGACATCTTTTTGCTTTTCTGTTACCATTAGTAAAGTTTCATGAACAAAATAAAAATAAAAAATAGCAAAATATAAAAATACAAAAATTTGCAAACTACTGAACATGTTTGAATAATTATAACTCTACTTTCCTTTGAGTGCATAATGGCTCTCCACAACTCATTCGGAGAGAGTAAAAGGGTGTACTTGATCAATTGCCTCAAGTATTTTGATATTTTCCATTGTGACAACAGCTTAAAATAAAGTGCATCCCCCCAAGCAACTACACATTCCCTTCCCTATGTTCTAGTTTTCTACAGAAGTAGATAGCACAAGGAATGGCACCTGTAGTTGACTCATCTTAATTAAAAAGCAAAAGCATTTCAATTTGGTATTAATAGTTAGGTATATTTGAAACATTTACTTTTCAGATAATAGTTTGTACATACATTCATGTCATAAACCAACACAAGGATCATGCACTTCCCTGCAGTTCTGCATGCTTAAGTTGCCCCACCATTTGATGATTTAAATCAACTACATTTTATTTCGAAATACTTTGAAGTGCCGGTCGCTCGCATAAAAGATTCCTCAAACCTAGATGCTGCTGGTAGATCTCATGTATTACACCAGTCGCACTAACTCGCATCATTTTTCCCATGCTAAACGATGACAGGTGGTGTTTGGTGACCTAAATAGGAACTCTAAGGTAATTTTTATCTCGGAGTAATCCGATGCCCGATGATCTAAGATCACCGCATTTATTATGCTATATTTCAATAATTCAAAATTTCTAGATATGCACGAATAACCTGTTTGGTATTATATGGAAATCCAAAATTATAGACCATATAATACTAAAATCACCATTCCATATAATACCAAAACTACCATTGATATATCTCATAAAAATATATTTATTAAATATCTAAAATATATTATAATAAAATATTAATGTATTTATTAAATAATAAATTATTAATATATTCTAAAAATATATTTATTAGTTCTATAAATTACTAATCTTATAAAGATATATTAATTATTATTATAGAATTAATATTTTTATTTATACTCAAAATAGATTAATTTTAATATTAAAAATATTTATTTTGATTAGAAAATAAAGAAAATAGAAGTAATATACTAAATAATTTCACTTTACAAATATAAAGTACAATAATATATTTCTATTCTAATTTAAAACTACCAATGAACAATAACATGTCATTAATATGATTAATAATTTGTTATAATATAATATATATCATAAATACAATATATATAATATTAATGTAATATCATATCATATATATAAAATCAATATAATATATTAGCGGTATATTAATATACCAATTTTTTTCTGTCGGACCGAAGGATATTTTTACTCTAAAATTTCAACCCAAGATCGTTGTTTTGAGATATTCCATTACTAGATTGGATGGCGATTTGAGGAGTGAAGATGATCTTAGATTTTTATCATGCAGGATTACCGTGGTGGAACTTAATACAATAATCTCATCACCTCCACTCATATCATTTTTGAGCTTATGACAATCACTCTGTCTCGTTTATGTGACTTAATGGAGGGCCAAGCATCATAATTTTATGCCTATTTTGTATATCGAGAACTTTTCATGTGACTAAACTAGAGGCTGGCATTATAATTTTATGCCTATTTTGCATATCAATATTTGTTTGCTTGTTTATTTTGATTTTATTTATTATTATTAATTTTTTTTTTGTACATGCAATCCACGGTTTAAATATTCGATCAAGAGACCTTGATTGTGACCTGGAAGTCAAACCAGGGCGGGGAAGTGGAGTTGTCCAAGGCGAACAGTGGACAACCGTTGCACGTGTTAAGTTCTAACGCGTGTGGTTGCAAAGAAGGAAGCTCCTTCCGTCCCCTTTGGTTACTTTCCTCTTTTAGGTCGGGGCACTGCCCTTTGGTTGCCCTTTCATAATTTATTCCCGAAGTTTCTTTCCTCCGGCGTCTCATCTCCGCTTTCTTTTTTTTATTCGTCCGAAGCCCTAACCGGGTCGACGGATAAATCCTGGGAATAAACGTGGTGGCATTAAGGGGGACGATCTCGGGTGGGGAGATTGGGCGATCTTGGCGGCCTAAGTAATTCCTATCCTCTGATTAATCTCTATAGTGGTTCAAAATTTCTGTCTTGTGGAATTCCATCTTTTCCTCGTATGGTCAATTTTTTTTTTAAAAAAAATTTAGAGACTATTTGTGCGAAGGATGAGTAATTTTTTGATTCGTTTCAATGGGAGTTACGTATGGTTGATCTTTGGATGACGTTTTCAAATTTTTGCGTGTGACTGATTGTCTATAGAAAACCTAGTTTTGTAGTCTGTATTGTTTTGATTCGTTTGGCTCCGAAGTAGATGAGCTTTTGCCAATTCTTGGTATTTTGCAGCTGGTATTGCTGTAATAATATGTTTAGGCTTTGAAAGTTTAAATTTTGATCCATAATTTTTGCCGGTAGAAAACGATTGAGCGCTTTCCTCAATTTAGGGGTTCGCTGTCCACGGTAGCTGATGCGGTTGGTTTATTTTTTTTTTTCTTCAGGATTTTGTGTTAAGCATTAGTATTATGCCTTTTTCATGCATGCTGAGACGCTGCTGATCAGGTTTCGTCGAAGTCTTGCTCGTGTTTGCTGAATTTCTCAAGAATTAGAAGGGAAGATGTCTGGTGGAGAAGTGCGAAAGGTCTCTCGTCAAGATATACAACTTGTAAGAAAGCTTCTATACTTCTAATATGCTTTCGGTTTACGTTCTGTTTCTTTCTTTGTTAAGTCATATTTTATTGGTAATAATTTAAGTCTTCACCGTCTTTTATTTATTTATTTATTTATTTATTGACCTGCTTATTTGCAAGCCACTGCAAATTTACTTCATAGTTTGCTGGATCATACCACACGTCCCGTGTGAATTTATTTTCATTTGGTCATCTTGTTGTAAAACTATTATTGCTATTTTTAGGATTGTTGTTTTTGTTGTAATTATTGTTTTAATCTGAAATAATTTTAATTTTTCTCCATAGGATCCTAGGTGATTGTTAGCTTTGTTGTGTATCATTTTTTTTTTAATTGTAAGATGGATTAGTGTTTCTTGTTTCAATTAGGTGCTTATTATTGATCCCAGCCAAGGTCCTTGATACTAGGTACTGTATTTGTAGCTTACCGATCTAGTATGGTACAATTGGTCCGGTATATCATGCACCCTTTATTGAGATAGCTCTTAACTTTTTTTTTCTCACGTTTATCATAACACCGTTTGAAATCGGGCGGTACAGGTTGGTTTCGTACGGTACACAATGTTTTTGGGTGGTATGGGGTGGTTCGCTTAGTTTAGACGGGCACGAACTGATTCAGTTTATTACCGAAACAAACCTTGGTACCATACCTGTACCTGACTAGTACGGGTTGTAACAAGTCGGTATGACAGATCTTATTTTTGTTTGTAATTAACCTAGCTGCTATGAATTGTTCTTCCTTTCATAAAAGAGATGTGAAAGGAGTTCAAGAAAATAAAACAATATCTATTTTCTTCTCATGGTGAGTGCAATTTTGACATGTCTACCTCCGTTATCTTTATATCTTACAAAACCTGCCATGTAGAGGCTTGATTCATTTATATTGCAGTGTACTCTTGTCAATTGGGATTGCTTTGCTCTGTAGTGTTCAAATCGATGAGCTAGGGCATATAAGATGACGTAACCTTTTGTATCAATATGATTAATTTGTAATCATATGGGAAAAATGTTTTGCATGCGACAGATCTTCTGCCTCCAGGTAGAAGAGTATCTTGCTACATCAGTTATTTCCTTATTCTACCGTCCATGGCACAAAGCTCATATTTTGCTATTCTCGAAGCATATCTTTCTTTGTTCCTGCCATGCACCATGCCATGATCGAGTTGCTAGATTACTCTACACTCTGCACCATCTGTCATGGCTGGTTAACTTTCTTCTTTTGCATCATATGAACGACATTTCTTTGATTCCTGATGCCCTCTTTTCTACTGTAATATACCTTGATATTATTAATAAATAAAGAGAAAATCTTCTAGCCTCTCTATTTTTGGTTTGTTCTTTCATATTCCTACTTGTGGTAGTCAAATAATTACTTAAAGCAACTCTAGTTTTCCGTTTTGGGCTACCCTGATTTATATAATTCTCTGGTTGGCAATTGTATTTTACATTTATTATAGCAATTTATATTGGTATACCTTTTACTGTCTTTCTTAATATATTCACTATCTAGCTTCCTAGCTTCCTTTAATAGACATTCCAAGCATAGATCACCATTTTTCATCTTATGGAACAAAGCAACTTGCGATTTTTTTAATATTGTTTCTTATATCTCTTATTTTCTATTTCAGGTTCAAAATCTTATCGAGCGTTGTCTTCAGCTGTATATGAATCAAAAAGAAGTGGTTGAGACACTCTCTCTTCAGGCAAAAATAGAACCTAGTTTCACTGAACTTGGTAATTACATTTCAAAGCATCTTTGTGCAACTGGGATTTATTTTGTGGATTGTAGAGCAAAAGATGGTTAGACTCAAATTAGAATCAGCTAGCTGCTGCCCTTTTTTTTATATAGATATCTGAATGTGACGCATATGGCTTAAATGGTTCCCAAACAGAATAAATGTAATCTTTCTTTTAAAAAGATGAAGTCCTTGCATATGAATGAATGTTGCAAGCGTTTATTTCCTGACAGTTGTTAATTGTAAATGGAGTAATATAATATGGAAATGATGAAGCATGTGGTGGAAGTATCAATGACGTTGTATGGCCACAATTACCACAGAAAATTAAAGGTGTAAAATATGCCACATATGGGGCCATATGTGTGCTTCTGTAGATAATATGAAAGAAACATCATGCATCTTATGAGAATAGTCAAAGGTTTTGTAATAATTCTATCAAAGAAAATGTTTGTAGTAACAAAAATATGGCTTATAGATCTCTTGTCAGACTGTGAGCAAAGAACGAAGAATATTTTTTGTCTTCTGAATGTTCAAGATATATGGTTCTTCTATATAAAGAATATTTGCATTCTAAGAATTTTCTTCTGAGTTTAAAGGAGTTCCACCATAAATTCCTTGCATGTTGTCAGGAACTTTATGAGCGACAGTTATAATGTGAATCAGCCTCTTATGTTTGAAGCGTAATTTCCAAACCTTTATCATAGTGCTGTGCATTTTGCTTGTTTTTTAGGATTTTATTTCGCACTATCTTTCAACATGTCTACCTATTTAGAATTGGCTGTGTTCAAATTTGGTCGACTTACCTTAACATTCCTCTTAGGCTGCATTGATAATTATAGATACCAGTCTGCAATAAGATTATCATTATGCTGGTAAATCACACTGTATAACTATTCAACCATTGATTCATGTGATTGTCGTTATGCTGGGAAATCACACCGCGAACCAACTTGATGGAGAGAGAAATGTAACTTCCCATATGATTTTCAAATGCTATTAGCTAAGACAGTAAGGCATGACGTTATTCTTAAAAATCAAGTAAACTTTCTGCCAAAATAAAGCTAACAATGTGCTAACATATCAACTTAGGACAGTTGACTGTTCTATATAAGAAGCTGCACCGTTTTACTTTTCTAAGCATGTGTATCAGATGAACTTATTCTACTATTGGCTGCATCTTTTGTTTGCTTTCCAGTTTGGCAAAAACTTGAGGAAGAGAATCGAGAATTTTTCAAGGCATATCATCTTAGACTGATGCTTAAGAACCAAATTATGATATTCAACAAGCTTCTGGAGAAACAGGTTGAGCTCATGCACAAAGTATGTCCATCTGGAGTTGCTCCTATACCTCTGTCCAATGGCTCCAATAATTCGACATGTATGACTTCTTCCACTTTATGTTCTTTCAGTCTTTTTGTGAAATTGGATCTGTCATCCTCTTGTTCACTATTTTGATATTTTTGTCCAAACCATACCTTTGATTTTTATTATTGGCTTTACATAAATGAAATGAGGTTTGTTTGTATATGGTTATCATTTTCTTCGTTTTTTTCAAAAATTAAAGCTTCTGTTCTCTGACAATTTGATTACAAATTTAACATTTTGTTTGAGCAGCGATGTCTATCTCCATGAGATGCTCAAAGATTGATTTATTAGATGTTGAGTTATTGTTTTTTTCCCTCAAAAATATATTGCATACATTGTAGTGATCATTGAGTAATGATATGATAAAACATTTAATACTACATTTTTTTAACTAAAAAAAATAGTTTGATTTTATTTCCTTAATAATTATTTAATTCCTTAATAAATCCTATCCATTAAAAAAATTCTGTTTTGTGAGTGGGAGTAATGGAGGCAGTGGTTTTCTCATCCTTTTAGACAGGAAGCTCCAACATTCACGAGATTGCATAAAATTTGGTTCTTAGCCAAGGTTTGAAAACTTGGCTTCAGCTACATTCGATTCTACGAAGTTTCCGAATGCTGGCAGTTTCATTTAGTTTCAATCCAAGTTTCGCAGTTTAGGTGGAAGATGACAAGGTATATTAATATCACAAAATATACTAATATATGAACTGTCAACATTTGTCTTACTTGCTTATTGAACTTTAATTGCTCAATTAAAGTTTTTAGTGCACACTTTGACCAAATTTGTGTATGACAATTTTGAAGTTTTTAGTGCACACTTTGACCAAATTTGTATGAAAATATTAACAATTAAAATTATATAAGATAAAAAAATATTATATTTTTTGTATCAAATATCATTATTACTTTTTAATTATAGCTTAAATAAAAATAATCATGGATTATTTATTCTTAGAGAGTTTGTAAGAAAAGTTATATATGAATATAGGAATACATAGAAGTGGATTTTTAAATTTTTTTTACAATAAAAATTCTTGAAAATATTATAAAGAATAAAATAGAGTATGAGAAAAGGATATTTTATAAAAAAATAATGTTTAACATATGAAATGTCATAATGTACATTACATGATTATTTAATGACCCGAATATATCTGGATAAGAAGTGTGCTGTATCTTGGTGGTGAAGGGATTGGTTCGAATTTTGAGTTATATAATAAATGTTTGAGAATCTGGATTCAAAAAGTATTTAAAATCCAATTTCGCGTCTGGATCAATTAAGGTTTACAAATAAATATCCAAATTTGGATCCACTTCGGATTCAGAAGCAAATATGGTTGGATAAAATCTGACCCGTTTTTAACCGTAGTTTTGAGTCAGGCACATGCCTAACATGAGCGATATGCTACTATGTTTGAAGTCATCAGCCTTGGTTATTGGGATTGTTCATTAATTGCAATTCTATCTTATGTCATTGGGGTACCGTTGATTCTTATAAACACATTTACACTTAATTGCTTAAATTCATCATGTCGCTCTTACTGTGTGAAAAATAAATGTCACATCTTCGCACTTGTTTCAGTGCATCAAACGCCATCATGCTATTTGTCAGAACGGGCATCTACATCTTCAAGGCCAGATGGCATGCTTTGCAATGGAGGCGCTGTGGGTGCCATATTAAATAGTAGGCCTGCAGTAACGGGCATTCAGCTTGGTAATGATGCATCCGTTCTTACTGGAAGCATGGACACTTCAACAAGCCTGCTGTCGACACAGAACTCAGCCATGGGAAGGCTTCAAGGAATTAATGGGACGGCTATAAAGTCGGAACCTAGCTATTCAAGCAATTCTGAGTTTTCATTCTGTACTGATAGTAGTTTTCTAGAAACGCAACCACCAATTGCAGATCCACCTGCTGGATCCTTCAGCAGCTCAGAGTTGACTGGACAACCATTGAATGATCCACTTCCAGATGAGTCATTCGGATTTTTAAGCCAGATTCCTCGAAATTTCAGTTTTTCAGATTTAGCAGATCACTTCACTCAAAGTACTGGTGTGTCTCGATAACCTCATTTTAAGTGTAGTTACACTCGTTGTTCTGTCCCCTCTAGCTTTTCCCTGAACAGTATAAGCGGCTTGCTTTTCTTTTGTTTATAGATATATTGGAGAATTATGGTAGGTCGCCTTTCCTTCCAGCTGAAGCAAATAACTTCTCAAGTTCTCCTGGAGAATGTAAAGGTGACATTCTTAGTTTCCTATTTTCCCCTCGCCTCTTGAGTTTGGTTACTAATATCTTCCCCTGTTATTTTAGAGGGAGAAAATAGGAGACTAGATTCTATTTCTGAAGGCGTCAGTTATGAGGATTTTGAGAGAAACTGATTAAAAATCTAATTGGAGCAACTGTTAAGGTAACTTTCTACCATATGTGCAAATACAGATTCCGCATTGACCTGTTACCATTTGCCATGTGTCGGCAAATTTATTGTAGCCATGAATGTATCGATCGTCCTTGTACTCCCATGAAAATGCTCAAGAAAGTAACTTTTCTTTGCTCTTTAACCGGCTAAGTGATTCTTAATCTTGTAGAAGTGGTGAGATTTTACTTGGAATCTTTCACAGTAGCCTGACCTTTTTTGTTGGACCAATTTTGTTATGACTTGCTTTGATCAATACTGGCAATATGCTTTCAATTCCTTCTCCTGAAAGTGTTTGATTGCTTTATGATATCGTACACAAGACTTCGAGAATGCTGCTGATATGACCTGATAAAGTGGCCATCTAAAAGTGTTACTTACCATTGTAATGTGATAATGGATGGTTTTTTCCCAAGCCACTGAGTAATCTTTGGTTTTCTTAGACAAAAAATGGTTGTTATGATAGCCATTTATTGGCTGTAACTATAAATTATGGACAGTGATGGTAGAATTATGGTCTTTTTTAAATGTCTCACTGCTCATTAGAGTAAACATTTCTTTTCTGGATTGAAATAATTAACTTCGTAAACAATATTTTAATTGGTTGGAACAGTGAAAATGGCAAACCAACGGATGTTTTGTTGTTGTATGGCTATTTTAACAGGATAATGGCTATATAGCTGTTATTGAAATAAGATAATGTACATGTTTAATGTAATGGATGCTTCTGAAACCTTAGGAACTATAAAATTATAGCAACCATAATTTGAAAAGATGATTTTATGTACCATAATTCGAAAAGATGATTTTATGCATCGGTTCTTATTTTTCCTTAAGTACTTGAAGTGCCAACATGGGCAATTTTACCTTCTGCACTTTTATGTTTGATGATGAGCGATAGAAAATTAGAAATACCAATAGTTTTCCTTTCGGAGGTCATGAAGTTCTCCATCATCGCTGAAACCTGTATGCAATTAAGAGGCAGTTAATCATAACGATCATTCTTACCTCTGCTACGGACGAGTAATTTTTTGCTCTTAGCGATTTAATCTTTTAATTACAAATTAATCTGATGCAGTTCTTAATCGTTCTTAGAATGGTACTGCAGGTTGACCGGGCAAGGGAGTAGCATTTGTACATGACTTATGGGTGGATAGGTTTCTTAAATTCTTGACATTTAGGCATTGCCTGCCTTTCAAAGGTTGCTTGCTGCTTGCGTGCTGGACTGTTGCTGATGCTTGTATTCGTTTGATCCGCCCATAATAATTACTTGTTTTTTAGTCAGAAGTCAACATCTTTGTCTTTTCAGACTGGTCTCAGTGTTGGAGACGTGGATTTAGGGCTTTCATGTTTTGTCCTTGGAAAATACCATGGAGGTGATAGTGTTTATATCTACTTTATGGGAAATTTCCTTTTCTTTTGTTTTGGTTTTATATGCGTGCACCTCTTCTTCCTCATATTACAGATTTATATTTTGAATGTGTGGGCATTTCTTGTCATTTCGTTGCAGCCATCATCAAGCACAAAAGGGCTTACTGCTGCTCCCTTCATCTTTTCATCAAATTGAAGATTTTCTGTTATATTCTCCTCTTTGCAAATTTGTTCACTTGTTTCTGTTGAGATACGCATGCATGCATGCATGCATGCATGAGGCACATCAATTTCTCCTAAAACCTATGTATGTATGTATGTTGCCTTGTGACATTGCTCTGCTTGCTCTGATGCATTAGAAATGCTGCATGCTGGTCGACCCTGGAACAGTTGAGAGAAGCAGGGTTTAAGGGGTTTTGGACATTGTTTGATGAGGGTTTGTTTACAGGGGTACATCAATTTCTCCTAAAACCTATGTATGTGTGTATGTATGTTGCCTTGTCTAAGCATCTGAGTGTTGAGCCAGGCTCATGGTGACATTGCTATGCTTGCTCTGCTGCATTAGAAATGTTGCATACTGGTCGACCCTGGAACAGGTGAGAGAAGCAGGGTTTAAGGGGCTTGGACATTGTTTGATGAGGTTTTGTTTACAGGGGGGGCACTTAGGAGCTCTTGTGCCGGGCTCCTTGTGACCAAGAGGAATAAAACAGCATCTCGGTTTACGACCATGAGTAGCGTCTACATATTCAAGAATATATATGTGGATATAGTGATTGACCACCGCAGAAACATGAGCCGCAAGGTGATTACAATTTTCTTTTTAATAGATGACCGACCGGCTGAAACTGTGATCGATTTAGATGTTGAATTATCGGTGTGGTTGAAATAGAGCTCTAGGGTTTTCTAGGCTGAGATGTTATTTTGATTGCAGAGTGGCTGCAAAGGCCATTGTTTCAAGCTTGCAGCCTTGCATGATATGTCCTCAATATATCATGAATCAAAATATCCATAAGCTCTGCCGCCGTATGATCGATCACTTTAAGCACAATTAATCCCAGGAGAGTTTGCATCCTAATTAATTTTTATTTAGATAACAGTTTTTATTAAAATTAAATAATTTTTGTTGGGGGAATATGGTTTTTTTTCCAGTGACACAATTACCCCTAAGGAGTCGCACAACCGCCGACCTTGGACAGCCGAAGTCGGCGTCAGACCTCGGAACATCCGACCTCAGAACCTCCGACCCGAAAAATTTCCGACACCCGAGGTCTATTCTTGTCAACCACCTACTACGGCCGTACCCCTCCGAGGTCCGGCCGAGGGCCATGTCCTGCCACTGCCCCGGCATTTATTGCGCATGACCCCTGCAAACCCCCAGTTCACTCAACAATTAATGCGGATCTCCGGCTTACTCCATAATTAATGCGGATCTCCGGCTTACTCCACCATTAATGCGCGTGGCTCCTGTTATCTACGGACCCACAACTCTCCACGGCAAGTCAGCCCAGCAGAGTCCAATCAACGATGATAAGTCTCTGATCTCGGCCATACCTCCGACATCAATGCAATGATTCGCCCGATCGCGTGCTACCTCGGGTCGTACGACGACCTCACCTCCGACATCAATGCAATGATTTACCTGATCGTGCGCCAATCTGAGCAACATGCCGAGCCGTACAATGACCTCGCCCCATCACATCTCAGGCAAACCAACCCCCCTATAAAAGGGGGCCCTTCCTCCTCAGAGGGGGGGTTGGAGATTCCGCACTCTAGAAGCACTGTTCTTCTTCTTCCCACATAGTTTGCCCCCCTTCTGACTTGAGCGTCGGAGGGCCGGTGGCTTTTCTGCAGGCACCCGGACGGAGAACACCGCTCGCCGACGGATCGCCGCTCCCCTGTGAGGACTTGCCGCTCCCTCTCTTCGACCGAAGATCGCCCCCGGGTCCAATTTCCAGCAACAGTTGGCGCTAGAGGAAGGGCCCGAGTAGCGATCATGAAGTTGAGAAGCAAGGGAGCCTCCAACATCTCCCGGCGTCCCCCACAAAATTCTGGACATTCCGTCCAGAATTCGCCTACTCCGGCTGACCCGGTTCCTCAGGTCCAGCCAGAACAGTTTGATGCCCTGGTACAGCAAGTCCAGGCCCTGGCCGCCGCCGTTCAAGGCCTGCGGCGCGAGGAGGCCTTACCAACGCTCCCCCCGCAGGCCCAGGTCCTGCCGGAATGTCCTCCCAACGGCCCGGTCTTCCCAAGCCAAAATTTGCATGGCTCTTCCAGAGCCAACAACGAAGAGCGGACTTCTCCCCAGAGAGAGCTACCGGGGGAATATCTCAACAGAAGACCCCAACCCTCTGAGGCTGAGTCAGCCCCAGACCACCGTGAGCCGGGGCAGACCACGGTGACAATCCCACGGGTTGGGGAGCTCGACAGGAAAGTTGAGCATTTGGAGCGCCAAATCGCAGCGCTCCACAGTAGGAAGGCAAGGCAGGAGGGAGACTTCGAGTTCACCACCAAATCCCCTTTCTCCCGCCAGATCGAGGATGAGCCGATCCCCGCGAGGTTCAAAATGCCTCAGGTGGAGCCCTACAGCGGAATTACCGACCCCCTCGACCACTTGGAGAGCTACCGAGCCCTCATGGCTCTACAAGGATCCTCGGAGGCCGTACTTTGTAAGGCCTTCCCAGCGACTCTTCGAGGGATAGCTCGGCTTTGGTTTTCTGGACTAAAGCCGAACACGGTGTCCTCCTTCGAGCAACTCGGCAGGCAGTTCGCTACCAATTTTGCCGCCAGCCGACGCCACCGACGAACGTCAGACTCCCTCCTGGACATCAAGCAGAAGGAGGGGGAATCCCTCAAGGAGTATCTGGACCGTTTTACTGCCGCCACGTGGGAAGTTCGCGAGCTAGACCAGTCAATAGCCATGTCGGCTCTGAAGACTGGAGTTCGCTCCTACCGATTCCTCTTCTCCATTGAGAAGAGCTTCCCGGCCGACTTCACCGAAATGTTGGCCCGAGCCCGGAAGTACGCCAAGGCCGAGGAGGCAGTTGCCTCCAGGCGGGGTGCGATTGAGCCCGCCTCAAGGAGGCAGAAGAAATGCCGCGAGGAGCGCAGCCGGCAAAGGAGCCGATCCCCCCGTCGAGAGAAGAACCTCCCCCGACTGAGGAGCCCGCCTCGGCAGCAGGGACGACCTCAGCGGAGGACTCCACCTCGACCAAGGTCTCCACAGCGGCCTCGGACGTACCAGGGAGGTACGAAAACTATACACCTGTTAATGCCCCCCGGGCCGAGATCTTGATGGAAATCGAGGGTCAGGATTTCTTTCGACCCCCGCCTCCTATGTGGGATACTGGAGTTCCCCGCAATCCCAGGAAGTACTGCCGCTTCCACCGAGACCGTGGGCACGACACGGAGGATTGTTTCCAGCTCCGGGACGAGATAGAGGCGCTCATCCGCCGGAGAGTACTCAATCGGTTCGTGAGAAACCGACGTGAGGAAAGAAGGCCGACGGAAAACGCCACACTGCCCGAGAATACGACAACAGGCCTATCGCCGACACCATTAATATGATTGGAGGAGCCTCGGTAGGAGCAGCCGCCCAGGGAGCCCCCCCGAAGCGCCTGCGTGCTGATGAAGTCATCTCGTTCTCGGACGAGGACTTGGAAGGGGTTGAGACCCCCCACGATGACGCTGTGGTCATCTCTATGATTGTAAACAGGTTTGATGTAAAACGTGTCCTAGTTGACAATGGAAGTTCAGCCAACGTTTTGTACTATCATGCCTACCAAAAAATGGGGTTGCCAGAAGGACATCTCCGGAAAATCAATACCCCACTGGTTGGGTTCACCGGGGACTCGGTCCCAGTTGAAGGTGAGGCCAGCTTCCTTGTCACAATTGGCCTCGCTCCCCGGGAGAGCACTGTGAGGACGGACTTCCTTGTGGTCCGCCTGCCCTCAGTCTACAACGCCATCCTTGGGCGGCCAGGGCTAAACGCCCTCCGAGCCGTGGTCTCAACCCGCCATCTGCTCATGAGGTTCCCCGCCGGCCAAGGAGTAGGCGAGGTCCGTGGAAACCAGTTGGTTGCCAAGCAATGCTACATGGCGGCCTACCGAGTAAGGCAACCGACTGAGGCGCCGATTCAGCCAACAGGCCCCTCACTACCCATGGAAACCCTGGATGCGAGGGACACTCTTTGGAAGAAGCAAGTAGAGCCTGGTGAGCTTCTTGTTCAAGTTCCACTACGAGAAAATTTTTCCGAGCTAACTGTGCAGGTCGGCTCCAGCCTTGGCGCCCGCGAGAGGAATCACCTCATCAGCTTCCTGCGGGACAATGCCGATATCTTCGCCTGGTCGCCCGCGGACGTACCGAGAATTGACCCTGAGGTCATGGTCCATCGACTTCGGGTGAAGCCAACCAGCAGACCTGTAAAGCAGAAGAAAAGAGGCTCCGCCCCGGAACGGCAACGAGCGGCGGCCGAGGAAGTGGATAAACTCCTTGAAGCCGGCTTCATCCGGAAGGTCTCTTACCCAGACTGGCTCGCCAACGTAGTCCTCGTAAAGAAGGCCAATGAAAAATGGCGCATGTGCGTGGACTACACCGACCTGAACAAGGCTTGCCCAAAAGATAGTTTCCCTCTCCCAAGCATCGACCAGCTCGTCGATTCCACTTCAGGACACCAACTGCTGACTTTTATGGATGCCTTTTTGGGGTACAATCAGATTCGAATGGCGCCAGAAGACGAGGAGAAGACGGCCTTCATCACCGACAAGGGCACCTATTGCTACAAGGTGATGCCCTTCGGCCTGAAGAACGCTGGAGCCACCTATCAGAGGCTGGTCAGCCAAATTTTTAAAGACCAGATCGGCCGGAATATGGAAGTTTACGTGGACGACATGCTGGTGAAGAGTCGAGCGGCGGAGCACCATGTAGCTGACCTCAACGAAACGTTCTCCAAGCTCAGGAGATACCGAATGAAGCTCAACCCCGCGAAGTGCGCGTTCGGAGTCACATCGGGCAAGTTTCTGGGTTTCATAGTGACCCAGCGCGGAATTGAAGCCAACCTTGAGAAAATCCGAGCGCTGCAAGAAATGACGCCCCCGAGGACAGTCAAGGAGGTGCAGCGGTTTACCGGGCGGGTTGCCGCCTTGGGGAGGTTTGTCTCCCGATCGGCCGAACGCTGCCTCCCATTCTTCAAGATCCTCAAGCGGCCAAAGGATTTCCAATGGTCAGAAGAATGCCAGCAGGCCTTCGAAGAGCTCTGAAGCCTTTTGGCCTCTCCCCCGCTGCTCACCAAACCGCAGAGGGATGAAGTCCTTTACTTGTATCTGGCCGTTTCTCCAGTTGCAGTGAGCTCAGTCCTCGTCCGGAAAGAGGACAAGCTCCAAAAGCCGGTCTACTACATCAGCCGGGTCCTCAGAGATGCTGAGACCCGATACTCCAAACTTGAAAAGACGATCTTTGCTCTCATTACTTCAGCTCGAAGACTCCGTCCTTATTTCCAAGCCCACACAATAACCATACTGACCGACCAGCCTATGAAGCAAATACTGCAAAGGTCGGATCGTGCGGGGAGGATCGCCAAATGGGCGGTCGAGCTCAGGAAATTTGACCTCGAATATCGGCCCAGGCCGGCTATTAAAGCTCAAATACTCGCCGACTTCATCATAGAGTGCACCCTGCCGGACGACCCCGAGCTGTCATCCGTATCCATAGAGGAAGCCCCAAGGCTACCATGGGTTTTACACTCGGACGGGTCTTCGACTTCGGGGGGTAGCGGAGCCGGACTCATCCTCACCAGTCCAGACGGGGTGGTGGCCGAGCAAGCCTTGCGCCTCGAGTTCCCGGCCTCGAACAACGAGGCTGAGTATGAGGCTCTCATCGCCGGGCTCAAGTTGGCAAAGGAACTGAAAGTGGAAGACCTGACGGCCTTCAGTGATTCCCAGCTGATAGTAAGCCAGATCCAGGGAGACTTCGAAGCAAAAGAGCCATCCATGCAGAAATATCTCCAAAAAGTGCGGGAACTCACGTCTACCTTGAACTCTTTCAGTATTCAGCACATTCCCAGAGCGGAGAATCTCAGGGCAGACCAGTTGTCCAAACTGGCGACCTCCCGCATGAGCGAGCTTCCCCAGGGGACAACGCTCGAGTACCTTCGGACGGCCAGCACGGAGGAGCCCGAGCCCACCATGTGCATCGACTTCGAGCCAAGCTGGATCGACGGATTCGTCTGCTACCTCCAGGACGGAACCCTACCCCATGACGAGACAGAGGCTCGCCGAATCAAGCGCCAAGCTCCCCGGTATGTCTTGTATGAAAATAGACTATATCGTCGATCATTTACTTCTCCTCTTCTCAGATGTCTCCGCCCCTCTGAGGCGGACTATGCCCTCCGAGAGGTCCATGAAAGAATCTGCGGAAATCACCTGGGGGGTCGGGCATTAGCCCATAAGATCCTGCGGCAAGGATATTACTGGCCCACGCTCCAGAAAGATGCGACGGATTTCGTCCGGAAGTGCGACCGGTGTCAACGGAACGCTAACATCCAACGCCGACCTTCGGCCCTGCTGACTTCCATCATCACCCCCTGGCCGTTTGCCCAATGGGGGATCGACATTCTGGGGCCTTTTCCCCTGGCCACCGGGCAAAGAAAATTTCTGGTCGTCTCAATCGACTACTTCACCAAATGGGTCGAAGCCGAACCTGTAGCCCGGATCACCGAGCAAAAGATGCGGGACTTCGTGTGGAAGTCCATAATTTGCAGATTCGGACTACCCCGTATCCTTATATCCGACAATGGCCGGCAGTTCGACAATGTCCACTTCAGGAAATTTTGCTCTGAGCTCGGCATTGACCACCGCTTCACCTCGGTCGCCCATCCCCAGACAAACGGAAAAACTGAGGTAACTAACCGTACCATTTTGCAGGGACTCAAGGCTAGGCTTGATTGGTCCAAAGGACAGTGGGTCGAGAACTTATACAACGTCCTCTGAGCGTACCGGACTACGTTCTGACTGCCCACGGGAGAGACCCCCTTCAACCTAGCATACGGCACTGAAGCTGTCATCCCGCTGGAAATTGGCCTCCCTTCTTCAAGGGTGGAGCATTACGACCCCGACACCAATTCTTCCCGGCTCAGGAACAACTTGGACCTTGTTGAAGAGACCCGAGAGGTCGCCCGGGTCCGTATGGCGACATATCAACAGAGGACGGCCCAATACTACAACTCCAGAGTCAAGCCCAAGCTCTTCAAAGTAGGGGACCTCGTCCTCAGGAGAGCCGAGGCTTCTCAACCGACCGAGCAAGGAAAGCTCGCCCCAAATTGGGAAGGGCCGTACCAGATCGCCCGAGTACAACGACCCGGAGCATACAAATTGAAGTCCCTAGAGGGGACTCTGATTCCGCGAAGCTGAAACTCCGAGAATCTACGGATGTACTACCAATGAAGCCCACAGGGGTTCAAGGCAACCAGGAATATGAATTCGATCTCTTTTCTACAAATAATTCGCCCATTTCAATGATTATGGTTCTCTTCTAATGTCGGGTCATCTGTGATCCTCAGATTCCTCGACTAAAATCGGGATGCCTCGAGGCTCGACCGTAGAGTCTCAAACTCCTTCGACCTCGGGAAGTATTGCAGGACGATGAAATATCGACTTGGCGCAAGATTTCTCGACTAAGGTCGGGATGCCCCGAGGGTCGACCGTAGAGTCCCAAACTCCCTCGACCTCGGAAAGCGTCGCAGGTCGACAGAGCGTGCCCAGACCCATCGACCTGGCGAACGATTCCTCGACGAAGGTCGGGATGCCCCGAGGGTCGACCGTAGAGTCCCAAACTTCCTCGACCTCGGAAAACGTCGCAGGTCGACAGAGCGTGCCCAGACCCATCGACCTGGCGAACGATTCCTCGACTAAGGTCGGGATGCCCCGAGGATCGACCGTAGAGTCCCAAACTCCCTCGACCTCGGAAAGTGTCGCAGGTCGATAGAGCGTGCCCAGACCCATCGACCTGACGAACGATCGCTCGACTAAGGTCGGGATGCCCCGAGGATCGACCGTAGAGTTCCAAACTCCCTCGACCTCGGGATGTATCGCAGGTCAGCAGAGTGTTCCCAGAACCACTGACCTGACGTAAGATTCCTCGACCAAGGTCGGGACGCCCCAAGGTTCGACCGTAGAGTCCCAAACTCCCTCGACCTCGGGAAGAGCCGCGGATCAATAAAGTCTTCCCAGATCCTCTCAACTTCGGCGGGCGTCATCGGGTCCGTAAGAGGCTCGAACCCCCCCCAACAAGTCAAAGAATGACTCCGAAAGTCGACGAGGAAAGGGAGCAACCCACTCTGCTCTGTGGAGTACAACTCTGGGAATGCAAAAGGTACATCCAACTCGACACTCTTCTTGTCATATTTTATCTACGCGCTGCTAGCGAAATCTCAGTCCAAGTCGAGACCTTATTTTGGCCAAAGTTGGACTACTCCTATGAGTCGGTTTAAGACTGACCTCCCATCAGCATTATGCATACTCCCGTCTGTTGAACCTTCATAACGACTTATGCAAGTCTTCGCAAACTAGGGCCTAACTCGGCCCCCATACGTAGACTCCGATGTCGAGCTATGAAAATAACCTCGACCGCGGGCGTATCGATCGAGTTCAAAGATGCTGAGGTGTTCTTTAAAAAGTCCCGACCCCGCTCACCGGGACCTCGGCAAAGTCCGAGGATGAAAATTATGGAACCCTGGCGACGGCTCGATTATTAGCTCATGCTCCCCCATGGAGAACAGCACCGACCCTTTCTATGATTCTGCGATCCGGGAGTCAAGTTCGGAAGCCCGACTAGACCCCTCGGATAGCGGCGTATACAAATCTCGCACAATCCTGCTTGAAGGATTAAGGCCCGATTTCGGTGCCTCAAAAACTTAAAAGCCCAATATGGCAACTTTGCAATCTTAGAATCCGGGCTATAGGACTTAGAAAAATTATCTAAGAACCTAAGCTCGGAGCTCCCTCCGATTGGTAGGATCAGAATTTGAGAAAGCTAAGATATAGCCAAGGAAGAAGTGCGACTCCGTTGAACAGCTCGAAAGCCAAGATACAAAGATAAAAGTCGGTGAAACGATAAATTAAGATTCCGGCCTCATTTACGACAAGAGAAGTGAAGATAAACACGAAGTGATAAAAAGGATCTTTCATTAATAAAGGGCCAGAAGGCCAAGTACAAAATTGGAGGTCGGCCATTCAAAAGTTGGGGAGCCGACCTCGATTACAATGAAAAAAAAAAATATACATCCGGGTCCTAAGGGGCGGCGATCGCGTCAGCATTCTCCTCGGGTCATCTATGGCGATGACCGAAGGGTCTTCAGCAGTTACGGGCTCGGGGTTTGCAGCAAGGGCCTCGGCGGGTGCCTCCGAAGTGCCTTCCAACTCGGCCTCCGCCGTCGCGGGCTCGGCGGCGTCACATTCATACAATCCCGCCTCGGATGTCAGGATGGCGGGAATGTCGTCCGTATCAGACCCATAACCCAGGTTCATCCTCGGACGAATTGTCGAGAGGTCGAACTGGGGGCAGATCCGAGCCATCTGCTTCTGGAAGTTGTCGAAGCCCCGGAGGAACCCGTCAACGGTTTCCTCCTCTAACATATCGCGGAACTCCTCCGACTCCTTGAAGAGCTCCACGGCGTTCTCGGCTCGCTCGAGCGCCCTCTTCTCCCGGGCCTCGAGCTGCTCGATCTTGAGGCGGAAGACCCCGCCCTCGTACTTGAGGCCCGCGACCTCGGACTGGGCCTCCCCCAGTCGCGCCTCCGAGGCGCGCAAGGCCGACTTGGCCAGCGAATGGGCGGCCCTTTCCTCCTCAAGCACCTCGACCATCGCTAGGCGCCCGGCCTCAGTGGCCTCCCTCCGAGCCTCGGCCTCGGCCAGCGCTGCCCCCAACTCGGCGATTTTCTTCTTAGCCAGCTCCAATTGCTGGCTGACTCGCCGGGTCTCTTCTTGACACCCTTGGGCAATGAACACCAGGGTGTCTACTTCGTGGATATGCTGCAAGAAGGAAAGGGTAAAGCAATTACAAGCTGAAAAACATAACATATTTACCAGTAGTCTATGGAACATCGGAAAAGTGGCTTACCCGAGCGGTATTGCGATAAGTATCGTCGACAATCTCCTCCAGCGGCAAGTTCCGGAACTCGGCCCGGTCCGCTGGAAGCATTGCGCGCCAAAATACGGCGCGCGCTACTTCGGCGTCGTGGATGGCAGAGCTCCCCTCGAGGATTGGGGAGTCCGGCTCAGCTGACTCCTTCCGAAAAACCCTGGAAGAGCTCGGCTCACCCAAGCTCGAGATTTCGGGGCCGCTCGCTTCGGGGCCCCGGGTCGGCTCAGGCCCCGGGCACCGCAATCGGATCACGACCGGCCCCTCCCGCTGGGCGATGGGGGCAGGACAAGGAGGGGCCGCTGGGCCTGCATCACTGGCGGCCTGCGTCCGCCCCAGGTCAGCTGCGGAGGCCCCCGCCTCTGGGCCTCTCGTCCCGGCCGATGTGGAAGCACCGGCCGACCTCGCCTTCTTCCGAGGCTGGGGAACAGCCCCCCCCGGCCTCGGCCTCCCGCCTCTTCAGGCGGGAGAAGAGCGATACGTTGCTGGTCGGCATATGAGGAATATCTGAAGTCAAAAATTCTCCTAAGTGTCAGACCAATGTTAGTAAAAAGAAAGAACAGACAAACAAAGAAGGTAATGCAACTACTCTTACCCTCGGGGCGCGCCGAACTCAGACCCACGCTCGCCAGGGCGTCCTCCCGTAGGAGCTTGGTCAGGTCGTACCCCTTTCCGAGGGCCTGTAAGGAGTCCAGGACCCTCAACTCCCTCCCCGAGGGCTCGGAGAGCCTGTTGAGAGCCTTCAACCGAGGGTGCCCCCACCTCGAGTTGAACCCCCACGGCACCTCGGACGCAAAGAAGAAAAATTTCCCTTTCCACTCATGAATAGAGGAAGGGGCACCATGAAAGAGTGACATACCGCCCCGAAAGGCGAAGTACAGCCACTCTGCGTCCGCCGGATTTTTCTTTAATAGAAAACACCGACGGAAGACGCTCACGGAGATCGGGATCCCATGCCCGAGACACAAGGACAGGAACCCGATTATAGTCCTCCACGAGTTCGGAGCAAGCTGTGCTGGGACGAGTTGGTACTCGACCAGCAAGTTGTTCACGAACTCGTGAACAGGGAACCGCAGGCCGGCTCAGAGCATCTCGCGATGAACCGCGATCCGACCTGGGGGCGGCCGCGTCACCCTATCTTCCGGCCCCGCAGTTTCGAGACGAAACCCGGGCTGGAAGAAGAACCGGGAGCGGATCAACTCCAACTCCTCTCCCGACAGACTCGACCCTACTTCCTCAGGACCAAGACCCATTTTACAGAAGAATGAAATGAAACTGAAAATAGAGGAGGGAAGAGGAAAAGGAACCCTAGCAAGTACGGGGTGGGAACCTACAGGACATCGCCGGAAATCGCTCCGGGCACCGTCGGCAAAATTTGGTTGAAAGGTGGAGCGAGGAAGAAGACGGCAAAAATACAAGGCAACCCAATAGAACTCTTAGGGCAGACTCGTGGGGTTTATATAGACCCCCCTGACGGCCCAGATCGACAGAATTGGTTCCCATCCCCCGACCGGATTGCGCCGCGTGTCGACCTCAGAAGTCGAGGCACCACATTCACTCCGGATCAATAAATCGGGTACAAAATCGAAACGCTGTCCCATCGGATCTCGCGGCCTCATCATGGGTCTGCAGAATCGGATCACCTTGAAAGACGAGCGGACGTCACCCCCGCTCCCCTCATTTAATAAGACTCCGGGACACGTGGAGCACCGATGTAGCCTCCACCTCGCCAGATCAATGATCCGCTAATGCGAGATCGGAAACGTCCGACCTCAGATCACGCCGCATGTTCATTTTGAAGCACGAAACCGCATACTCATTGATGAGGGGGGCCTCGACCACGAGATCGAGGCGCCGCCTCGTCGGGCCCGGGGACCCTCATCATGGGTTCGCCGCACGAAGCGATCTCGGAGATCCAAAAGGCGCCACCCCCGTTACAGCTGTTTCGGAAAACGTAAGGATACAAGCCCCATCATAAGCTCGCCGAATAAAGCGACCTCGAAGCGCCAAAGGGCGCGGGTTCCGTCATAAAGGCTCCGAGAAGCGTAAGAGTGCGGACGTGATTCCCTCCAACTTTGATAATAATCTCTACTTCCCGCATCCGAGCCTGCAAGCCGCTCGAACTCGGAAGTCGGGGGATAGTGTTGGGGGAATATGGTTTTTTCCCCCAGTGACACAATTACCCCTAAGGAGTCGCACAACCGCCGACCTTGGACAGCCGAAGTCGGCGTCCGACCTCGGAACATCCGACCTCAGAACCTCCGACCCGGAAAATTCCCGACACCCGAGGTCTATTCTTGTCAACCACCTACTACGGCCGTACCCCTCCGAGGTCCGGCCGAGGGCCATGTCCTGCCACTGCCCCGGCATTTATTGCGCATGACCCCTGCAAACCCCCAGTTCACTCAACAATTAATGCGGATCTCCAGCTTATTCCATAATTAATGCGGATCTCCGGCTTACTCCACCATTAATGCGCGTGGCTCCTGTTATCTACGGACCCGCAACTCCCCACGGCAAGTCAGCCCAGCAGAGTCCAATCAACGATGATAAGTCTCTGATCTCGGCCATACCTCCGACATCAATGCAATGATTCGCCCGATCGCGTGCTACCTCGGGTCGTACGACGACCTCACCTCCGACATCAATGCAATGATTCACCTGATCGTGCGCCAATCTGAGCAACATGCCGAGCCGTACAATGACCTCGCCCCATCACATCTCAGGTAAACCAACCTCCCTATAAAAGGGGGCCCTTGCTCCTCAGAGGGGGGTTGGAGATTCCGCACTCTAGAAGCACTGTTCTTCTTCTTCCCACACAGTTTGCCCCCCTTCTGACTTGAGCGTCGGAGGGCCGACGCCGGAAGACCCGGCCACCGGCTTTTCTGCAGGCACCCGGACGGAGAACACCGCCCGCCGACGGATCACCGCTTCCCTGTGAGGACTTGCCGCTCCCTCTCTTCGACCGAAGATCGCCCCCGGGTCCAATTTCCAGCAACAATTTTAAAGACTTATCTGGTGTTATCTAAGTTACCTTTTTATTAACATGTAAGTAAATATGTGTTAATCCAAAATGCAATAGCAGCTTTAGTTATCTTGATGTTTGGGAGTTGCACTATTATCCCCCATGACAAAGGCTTGAGTCTTACTTATCACTTTAATCCAAAATATTTTTATATAAAAATTTTAAAATAAATAAAAAAATAGCAATCCAAACCCTGGGTCCCATCACCTCAACCAATCAAATAATATAATTATCACTGAAGACAATCAACCCCTTTCCCGGCCTTTTATTCAATTCGGGAAACAACTAACGGACGCAAACAAATACAGCAAAACGACAGGCAGGCGGCTCCTAACGGATGCTGGCGTCAAACTTAACGGTGTCTCCGCGGCCGTAACGGCAGCCCTCCTTCCTCCTCGTCTCCTCCACCCCTCCTACCCCCAAAATTCTCGAATCCGAATTCCAGCAGTACACTCGTCTCTTCCCAAAATATCCACTCAGTTTTGTTTAATTCGTTCCCATGATGCTCCGGAGCCTCCTCCACCATTGATGGGAGCCCAACCTCCTCCGATCCCATGAGACCCAAGCGCTCCGACCGCGAGGACGAGGACCGGGCGCGCAAGAGGCAGCACCAGTCCGGCTCGCCCTCCGGCGAGGCGGCGGAGGAGAGGGGAGGCGGGGGAGGAGCGGAATCGAGGGGGCTCCGGATGCTGGAGCTGCTGCTCCAGTGCGCGGAGGCGGTGGCGATGGACCACCTGGCGGAGGCCCGCGACCTCCTTCCGGAGATCTCGGAGCTGGCCTCTCCCTTCGGCTCCCCGCCGGAGCGCGTCGCCGCCTACTTCTCCGAGGCCCTCCACGTCCGGATCGTGAGCTCCCTCCTCGGCGCCTACTCCCCTCTCGCACTCAAATCCCTCACCCTCGCCCAGAACCGACGAATCGCCCAAGCCTTCCAGGTCTACAATTCCATCGCCCCCCTCGTCAAATTCTCCCACTTCACCGCCAACCAGGCCATCTTCGAGGCCCTCGACGGCGAGGATCGCGTCCACGTCGTCGACCTCGACATCATGCAGGGACTCCAGTGGCCGGGCCTCTTCCACCTCCTCGCCTCCCGCCCGGCCAAGATGCGCTCCATCCGCATCACCGGCCTCGGCTCGTCCCTCGAGCTGCTGGAGGCCACCGGCCGCCGGCTCTCAGACTTCGCCGCCGGCCTCGGGCTCCACTTCGAGTTCCGGCCCCTCGAGGCCAAGATCGGCCACGTTACCGACCCCGGCGTCTTCGCCCCCCGCGACCCCCGGGAGGTCACCGTCGTCCACTGGATGCACCACTGCCTCTCCGACGTCACGGGCTCCGACCTCGGCACCGTCCGCCTCCTCAAGGCCCTCCGGCCGAAGCTCGTCACCGTCGTCGAGCAAGATCTGAGCCACGGTGGAGATTTCCTGGGGAGATTCGTGGAGGCGCTGCACTACTACTCGGCGCTGTTCGACGCTCTCGGGGACGGGGCGGAGATGGAGAGCGTGGAGCGGCACGCGGTGGAGCGGCAGCTACTGGCGGTGGAGATCAAGAACATCGTGGCGGTCGGGGGCCCGAAGAGGACGGGGGAGGCGAAGGTCGAAAGGTGGGGGGAGGAGCTCCGGCGGGCGGGGTTCCGGCGGGTGTCGCTGGCCGGGAGCCCCGGGGCGCAGGCCAGCCTCCTGCTGGAGATGTTCCCCTGGAAGGGATACACGCTGGTGGAGGAGGGTGGCTCCTTGAAACTCGGGTGGAAGGATCTCTCCTTGCTCACCGCCTCGGCGTGGCGGCCCTCGGAGCCGCCGCCGCCGGCCAACGACGATGGCATTCGCCACCACGTCGTTTCATGAGAAATTTTACCATTGTTTTTTGTTTTGCATGTTCATTATTTTTCTCAGTATCGTATCAAATCTTCCTTCCATCTTGCATGTTGAGATGATGCTGGTTTTAGCTGCCTTTGGAGACTACTGGGAGACGTAGGGCGGTGAAAGAGGATATGTAGCTTTATTTGCTGCTCACCAGTGAGAAGACGTGTCAGAAAGACATTCTTGAATTGTTTTCTTGTTTTTTTTTACTTCCTAAAAAAAAAAATTGTATCTTTTGCGCGAAGAAGGCTTTATCTTCCCTTCTTCGCGCGAATCTACTGTTGGATCGTGCAATGCGCAATAGAAACTTTCAAATAAATAAAAGAATTTGGAATGCTTTGAGATTTGTGTGGGGCACGATCCAATCTCGATGTTGCTAACAACCTGAGCTCTCTTTTGCGCTGATTATGGAATGGAATATACGGTGCTGTAAAGTTGACTGGTGAACTGAACCCGGTCTTGATGGCTTTGGGGATTTCTATTCCTCTAAAGCATGGGAATGGATGCATTACACAATCATTCGCACGAAAGCATACATGGAATGACGTTATTTGATATAAAATATGAATCAATCCTAAATTTTTAAAAAATACTGAATCAATTGTATCAAATATAATCGTATAATTTAGATGGCCTTAACTCTTTATGCGTGTATCATGATTCTTTTTTTATTTTTTTAAAGTTACAAGACAAATAAACTTTGTTAATAAAAGAAATTTCGTCCTAATATAACTCTTGGTTCCTATATTAAGATGCATGAGAGGTGGCAAAAAAAAAAAATTGTGCCATACTATTTTCTATGGCGAGCACATCAAAGAATTTTTATTCTAATACATGCCGTCAAATGTTATTCTTTAATTCTAGTAGTATTAGCTATTTTTTCTTGTAGAAGTTATTAATGATGCTCAAATCTTGTCACATATATATACATATGTATGTATGTATATATATGTGTGTGTGTGTGTGTGTGTGTGTAAGCATGTATGTATGTATGTATGTATGTATATATCTCTATATATGCATGTATGTATATGGATGTATATGCATGTATGTGTATGTATGCATGTATGTATGGATGTATGTGTATGTATGAATGTATGTATGTATGTGTGTGTATGTATGTATGTATGGATATATGTGTATGTATGTATGTATGTGTGTGTGTGTATGTATGTATGGATGTATGTGTATGTATGTATGGATGTATGTGTGTGTGTATGTGTGTATATATATATATGCCCCTCAGTAACATATGAGTGACAGTTGGGCAACTCACCTAATTAATTCAATCTCAACAATATGGAAGCTCATTAGATTTTAAATAAGGCAAATATTAGACATACAATCACAAACATTTACCCTGTTCAACACAAAAGTGCATGGAAGGCACTAGATAAGATCAGATGGGCACAGAGACACATTCTTGTTCCTTGGGACATCAGAACTCACAGATAGGCTCAAATTGAAAAAGAAAGCCAGAGTTCCACCCATAAAAATGTCAAAAGTCACCTCTTAGTATCAACTTTCAGAAATCAAAACAAAGAGAATAATTTCAGTCACCTCTCAGTATCAACTTTCAGAAACTTATAAGCTGGTCACTTTCTAGAAATATATGTGCCGATGGAGCAAAGACCTCTTGATTGTTATTTTAAGGGCCTCTCGACAAATAGGCATGCAGCTATACCTGACACAAGTGGGGGAAAGCATGACATAAAAAATATTTTATTAAAAAATTATTTCTACCTCGTGTGAGCCATGGAAATTATAATATTCTCCTGAGAAATGATACTTCTTGTCAACATAAGTCATTATTTTGATGCAACGATAAATTTTATTTAGGTAGAGCCTGCCCCAAGCCTTTGGTCAGTAGCCAAAGCTTGCGATATAAAAAGTGGATATGTTTTCTGGCTGTCAAGCCATTTTCTCAGTCAAAGCAAGTTCAAAAGAACCTTCTCCCAAGCTTGCCAACTTGTATTGGACCCGCTATTATTAGATTGAGTTCGTCATATAAAGTTCATAACTGATTTTTGATTAACTGGCGGTATTAAGATAACTTGCTAAACAAATAAGGCTGTGAAAGAGTGGTTACCTCTATAAACTATGCTTCTGACCACAATATGCAGAACAGTAAGACAAGTTCTCTACTCCAAAGCTGAAGGCGTTATATTGCCATTTTCATTTCTATCTTGTAGTGAGGGTCATACCCAACAAGCTCGAAGTCGGATGCAACAAAGGAATCTATTTCCTTCTTCAAAGGGTTGATCTTCAGAATCTGTGTTCAATGAACAAAAATTTGAGTGGTAATATAAAATCCAATATCTGGAAGGCTACAATTAACTTCAGACCAACCAATTCTTCTTTTATTCTACTTAATTCTATTATTAGAAAATTTTACATAGCATTGCTCACTGGGAATGGTTTTGGTTGCTTTTGAAGCTGCTCTTCTAAAGGCCTCACATGAGTTCTATATACATGAGCATCTCCTATAACATGGATAAAATCTCCAGGCAAAAGATCTGCATCCAGAAAAAAAAAACGATAAATCAAAATAATAACAAAAAGAACTGGTCCATCCAAGGAGACAAAAAAATGTATCTAGACAAAATAAAGGAAAAGGGTCATTAATATGTAGCAATCTCATCAGTACGATTTTATATGGAAATGGTTTCGAATAACTACAACAGATTACATCCATGGTTCTATATGCATTATGCATCCTGGTTGGACCCCATAACCTAATTTGCAGAGGCGGGGGAAAAGCAAGAACCAAGGAGATTTTCATCAGCACATATATAAATTGCCCCCCCAAAACCCCACCTGCCCACCAAATCTCAAAATAGAAATAATTAAAAAAATACTGATAGAAGTAGATGATAGCTTGAACAACTAAATATAAGGTGGAATATGCACTAAAGCAAGGAATAGAGTTCATACCAAAAGGTAGATAATAAACATGAAAGTAAACACCTTTAAGCATCCTTCAGACCTTCCAAAGACAACTCCATAATATCTCATTTCTATCTATGCTTAAACTGGCTTCTTTAGATAGGTATAATTAGGATCCTAAATACTAGAGGGAGCAAATTACTGCTGGAACATTAAGGCTTCCTGCAAGATCCAAGCCTTTGATTGCCTAGTCATCTAGAATCCTAGGGTGTCAAATTTGAATGAAAATGCACGTTTTCGGTCAAAGATGAGAGCATGAATCACGTGCTTCTTTCCTTCACCTGGACATTGTGGCAAGCTTCAAGTTTTGGTAGAGTTATAATTTGGTGTCTGAAGACATACAAAGTTGGTTATTAGCTTGGAGAGCTCACAACTGCAGTGTGATAGAGCTACAAAAGAATGGAACTTGACATTCCATATAGTTCAGTAGGCATTTGGAAAGAGTCATAGAAGCATTCTCTAGAAAGCAAGACAGTAGTATCTTGATTATTTGTAGTCCACCATGTTCAACTTCTGATTTGCCAATGAACTCCAATTTGATTTTTCTTTGTTTTTTCATGCCAATATTCTCTTCCCCTGGGATTTCATAAATAATCATATTGCCAAGCAGAAAATCCAAACCTTGACAAGGCTAATATAGAGACAGAAACTAGGAAAAGTATCAGAGTACAACAAATAATGTCAAGCTAATAATTGAAAGCCAGGATTTATCAAATGAGAAATGGATAACTAAATCATTCAGAAGACTTAAGCTAAAGACCAAAAACAAGAAAAAAGGAAAAGAGGAGAAGAGAAACAAAAAGAGAAGAAGAAGAAAGGAGAGGGGGAAAAGGTGAAAAAGAAAAATAGAAAGAGGGTCAATTACAACTTCTGGCATCCTCTTTCTGTTTATTAACTGCCCCCCCTAATGAATTCTATTTTTTTATGTTGTGTCCATTAAATTGAACAAGATGCATTATAACTGGATAAGATTCTAAGTTTGTTTTCCTTCCACCACTTCCTTTTTTTTGGGAGAGGGGGAGGGGGGGCTGGGGAAGGAGGCGGGTGTTGGATCTTCATCGACCTGGGGATGGTTCATTGCCTCCAGGGCATGGTTGTGTTTCTTATTGCTGAAAATTTCAGCAAAATGTTAATAAGATATTCCCAGATCTTTGTTTTCTGTAAGAGCTCCCATCAAGAGCATTACCACATGTTCTTTTTGTTACCTAAGATTCCAAACCATACAATACTTTTTGGGCCTTATTTTAAAGCATTGTTCCTCAAGTCACCAAAGTCAATAACATCCAGGACAACCTCTCAATTTCATCTATCCAACTATTATTCTTCAAGATAAGTATTACCCCTATTATTTTGTACAGTATATCCAAGGCAAACAAAAATTATCATGACTATAATCTCTTGACCATCAATTTTGTCTAGGGCCTCAGTTCATTTTCATTTCCATCTATCAACAATGCATTATTTCCAAATAATAAACACCTCAGCACATTTAACTTCCAAAGATCCTCCCAAAATATCAAAAGCATCTATATACTCTTCTTAAAATGTTCACTGCACTCTAATAACTCTGTAGTTTCTAACATGTGGATCATCCATAATAATAGATAGCTAGTTTTAACAATCATATTCGGATGTATTGACTTGCTGGCATCAAAATATAATCATACCCAGGCAGCTCATGAATATTTAAAGTTACCAGTTTCTTAAGTATAAAACAATCCAACAAATTCTGTGAAAACAAAGATAACATACCGCAAACTTGAGCGATCATGCATGTCAAAAGTGAATACGACGCAACGTTAAATGGCACACCAAGACCCATGTCTGCAGACCGTTGGTACATTTGGCATGATAGCTCACCATTATCCACATAAAACTGGGGAGAAACAACAACTTTTATAGATAGAAACAGAAAGAGGAATCATGCACTGGAAAAGTATGATTGAAATCTAAATAAAAAATAATAAATAAAAATAAATTACATGTGTGACCGAAGTCATCCCACAGCAAGAAAATGTTTTCAAATATCATTTTCACATAGCTTCTAAAGTCCCTGAGATCATTCCACTCTCCCTCCAGACACACACACACACAGAGAGAGAGAGAGAGGGAGGGAAGGAGAGGGAGAGGTTTCCAACCAGTGAATAACCTGAACAAGCAAATTATCAAGCATTCATGATAGATGAGACTATTGATTTATGCTAAAGGTGAAAACCTTAATGTTCATAATGTGTTAAATGGGCATTTTACTGCAATTGGCAGCAGACAAGGATTCTCAGATGGGCGGACTGAAACAAAATATGGATGCTTTTGGGTAAATGAAACTCTGCCGCCTGTTTTGACTGCCATTTAACTGTAAATTCATGCCCAAGTTCCAATTATCAATTAGTCCATAATATACAATATCTATGCACCTTCTACATGGGCCAGGAATTAAAAATTAAATAGTTATAAAAACCAAGGTCCAGGAATAAAATTTTCTAGTCAGCAAATGACGCATAGCAGTCAAAACAACTGGAGTTAATTTTCCCAATGCATTTGCTAGCATTCTACATGCTAAAAAGAGTAGTTACTAATTGTCTTCTAAGAACATTTCAATGTTAATCTTGCATTGCTTTACAGACAAGAAAAGGATGTGGCAGTAATGTCAAGGCTGGGAAAAGTATAAATATCAATAGCTCATTTCTGACACTGTTGCTCCCAATGGATTGTGCTTGTCCTTACTTTTTTAAAAAAAAGTAACAAGCATACAAAACCTGAATATGATTACTGAATAACAAATTCAACAGCTAAAAAAACCTACAGTGGTGCAAATATCAGGTTCATATATTTAAAATTTCTGCATAATCACTAACTTGTGCAAACATGTGGCAAGGAGGAAGGGCCATTTTCTTGAGATCCGAAGGATTCCAAGCTGAGAGAATGATGCGACGATCATCTGGATTGTTCTTTATTTTGTCAATTACATCCAATAGCTGATCAAATCCTTTTCCAGTGTAATCAGCATGCATGCCAGTGTACCTGCAAAATATGTGATTCTAGGTTAGAGGTTTACCAAGTCAGAGCAGAGATAGTTGGACAGGTTTCCAAAATTATATCATACTCGGCACCAAAGTGTCTCCATTGAAAGCCATATATTGGTCCTAAGTCGCCTTCTTCTCTACATGATAAGCCAACACTGGAAAAAGAAATTTAATGACACCAGATAGCAAGATTCGATGGTAATCAAAATGTCAAATTTACAGTAAAGAAGATAAATTGAAAGCAAGGTGCATGCCTATCAAGGTACTCTCTCGATGCATGGCCGTCCCAAATATGTACACCCTTTTCCTGTAAAATCTGTCCAACGAATAGAAATATTTGTCACAGA
The DNA here is from genome assembly GCF_009389715.1 of Phoenix dactylifera. Classification (NCBI taxonomy): domain Eukaryota; kingdom Viridiplantae; phylum Streptophyta; class Magnoliopsida; order Arecales; family Arecaceae; genus Phoenix; species Phoenix dactylifera. The sequence continues at coordinate 4,327,625 of NW_024067666.1, read as the reverse complement.
ATTGCAGCCAGACAAAATAACTTAATGAATGGTTCAGAGCTCAAGATGTACATGGCCACTATGCAGTTCACAGTTAAAAAGAGATTTGTCTGCTAGAATGTGTTAAAACAAAGACAAAACTAGCAAAATAAACTTCTATTCCAGAATGGGATACCAAATGATGTTCGTGTGCACCATATAATTCATCAAATAATTAGTCGAATCAGCAGCAACCTAAGCTGTGGATGGCCATATCCAGAACATAGGTCTTGAAAAAATCTAGTAAATGCTTGCACATAATTGTCGAATATATATTAAGATTAGCTGGCTAATAGCAAGACTTCCTATTCATTATCCAACTCAAATTATAAAAAAACTAGAGTTACAATCCCCCAAAAGTAGCTAGCCCAACCTGTCAATCCTGGCCATCTTGAAAAGAGACAAGAACCTGGTTGATTCAAGAGAACTACATCCAGACAAAACCAATACAGCTCATGTTCAGGTTGACACCTTAAGTGACAAGACCCAACCTGATCCCACAGTGCATCACATTAGATTAATATCAACATACATATCAAACATAGCATACGTATAGGATTCAAAAGTTATCACAGACATACAACAAACCCTATAAACTTCAATCTCAAATTCTTAAATCAACCATCCACCACTTAGAAATCACTTCATGACTGAACTGTCTTCAACTGAACTTAAATCCTTTCCAAATTACTATGTTATTTCGACTTGTTAGCTAGTAAATTTCTTTGTTCCAGATCCCAACATCTCAATCCTATCTAATTTCATTTACAGTTGGATTGTTGGTTTCAGATCAACTTCAAATATTGGTGTTCCAGATTGCGATACGTCAGACTTGGCTGCCATCTAACCAACTGCAAGGTTGGGTTGAACTACCAACTGCAAGGTTGGGTTGAACTATGGTTCACATATCACCGAACTTGCCCCTTCATAGGCTTTTGAGCTCCAATGAGTCTGATAGGTGCAATGTAGTCATGAAGTGCTGATCATAAATAACCTAAAATCCATTTAAACTAGCAATTTAATAGCCATCGGTACAAGGTACCTGAATATGTATCCCAACACACAACATCATCAGAAACATTTACAGCAACATGTTGCAAATGCTGTGCAGATTGTATAACAGGCCTCGTTAACATAGAATAGGTTTCATCAGCATCTTGACACCAGAAAGCCACTAGGATAGCATAACCAGAAAAGATCATTTTGGTGCCATTTTCTTCTCATGTCATCCATCAGAAGATTTAAGATTGCATTAATGATATACATCGCCAAACATTTTTGCATCATTTCAAGAATTCAAAACTACCTTTACTAAAGCTTCAACATCCATCGGGATTTCACCAAAACTAGTCAAGCGATGCATGGCTGATTTCTATGCATTACAATAGCAATTTTTTTTCCTTTCTAGGGGAGTTATTGCAAATAACCCGATTTATCCACCATAAATCGTACATTACATATCATTTCTTCCTTAACCAATAAAAACATGAAACTAAACTGGCAAATAGGAACCAGCATTTGAAACAAGTCTTACTCAATACAACCTAAGCAATTCGATAAATAGAAATGATGCATGAGCTAATCTAGATTATAGAAACATTTGAATATAAAAGAATATAGGAGCATTGAATTCGATAACTAGATTCATAAGCTAATCTATCACAGAAACATTTCAATATAAAGGACAGGAAAATTGATGATGGTGGTGGTGGTGGAGATGTACATCACAACTGATATACAAATTACCCTTAATATGTTACCCACCTTTGCATTTGTCGAACCACTGATGAACCACAAGAGTTCTTCAACAACACCTCGCCAAAATACTTTCTGCAAAAGCAACCATATACTGATATTCTGTGGTACTATAAAATGCAAGAAAATGTACATCCATGTCATGTTGACCCTTAGAAGGCAGCGGGTAACCTCTTCATAATTTGTACGGTGAAATTACTAATCATAAGATCATAAGTAAATTATAGCATCCAGAAAGTAAAATCATGATTAGACAACAACTAAAGTTGAATCAAGCTTTTGTTTGCAAGCAGGTGCATATGGTGGGGGTTGTGGGGGCCACTGTGAGCAGACAAAATAATTTTATATAGAAACACCTAATTTTCTATAAAAAGATAAAGCAAAACTCTTTTCAAAGTTCTGCAAAATTACAAAAGCAAGACACACCCTGCATTTATGGCACATTTACAAATAATTCACCAACTAACATAAATAACCAGGAAGCATCTGAGCATGTTCAAAATATTTTTATTAATGTGTTTCTAATACCCCATATTGACTCTCCACTCAACTGACATCCTCAAGTTTTTTTTAAAAAAATTCCAAATAATATTTCTAGCAATTGCTACCTGTGTACTTGCTGAACTAATTCCAGATCTCAGTTTTGTGATCATAAACTCTAGCATACTGCGGACACAAACATCAAGATTCAAACAAGATAACAGGCAGTACCTTGGTTGTAAGCAGCGGAAAAGATCTTCGCAGATTAAACCGCATCTGTAGTGCAGGAAGACAAAATTTTAAGATGCTTGTGTTTTTTTATTGAAACAAATTTACTGGCAAGAAAAGTGTTTTTTTATTGAAACAAATTTACTGGCAAGAAAAGTAGACAAGCATTTACCAGAAAAACAGGCATACCTGACAACCAAATTTTGATAGTGTTCCAGTCCCTGTCCTGTCATTCTTTTGGGCACCATTTGCTATGACATCTTGGACAAGTCTAAGATACACATATTCCTCATGTCTTTCATGTATCATTTTAGGAAGAAATGAGAACCTTTCAACCTCAAACTTATTCAAATATAATTTACCATCAGTTTTTTCCCCATCATGCAGAGCATGAAGCTCAGTAGCCGAATGTCGCACACGAACATATGTCACAAGAGAATACCTGATATTGTTCTCTACCAATGGGAAGGATGAATGCCATGGTTGAAACACCGAAAAATCAATTGGAGAGATGAAAGTGTCACATTCAATTTTTGTTTCTATGTCTGTGAGATGAATGGCTTCGCATTCAGGTGCATTAAGAGATTCCCTGCAATTAATATTGTAAATATTTCTGAACAGCATAGATACAGTGAATACTTAAAGGGGTTAATTAAAACTCACCTTAATACCTGGCCACCACCTATAACGAACACTTTCTCAATTGACAAACAATAAGGGGTTGCTGCTAGCAGCTTTAAGGCAGAATTCATGCTTCCGCAGATAACAACATTCTCAGCTGTTGCAATATCAAAACTCCCAGAGCGAGTCAGCACAACATTCAAACGACCAGGCAGAGGCCTATTCTGAAGAGGAATGCTTTCCCATGTTTTCCTACCCATTATCACAGCATTTTTTTTTACAGGATCTGACACATTCATAGTAACCTCCTTGAAAAATTTAAGGTCAGATGGCAGCTTCCATGGCAACTTCCCATCCTTCCCAATACCCATATCTCGAGTGGCAGCAACAACAACCTGAAAAGTCCTTTTAGGATCATGTTGTGCATTACCATTTGAAATGTTTGCGGGAATGTCACCAGCCATAACTGGAACAGAATGGCAATAGCTGCACTTTATCCCTTTCTTAAAAATTCCAACTACTGAGCAATGCCTCTCAAGTCCAATGCGAGATAAGCAACTTTTGCTCGAAACTGGTACAATCTGAACATAGTAAGACAACTAAAAAAATTAGACATGATTAATGGAGGTTAAAGAATCAATGCTTTGATGCAACCAAGACACACGTCAACAAGACAAATAAGAAACACAGCAACACTGAAACTGGAACTTGAAACAGAAAAGAAAACTGTAAGTACAATATGCAACATCATGATATGGCAAAAACTGCAACATGTATGTACTTAACATGTATGCTCGAGAAAACCTTGAAAGCTATGTTCCCAGAGCAGAAAATCCTGAATGTCATCATCTGGACCAAGAGCTAACCACAAGTAACTAATCATGATTCACAGCAGATACTTCAGGAATTAGTAAAAGAAAATAAAATGAATACTGAAAAGAAGACCAAGTATGATGAGATACAGAAAAAGATGTAATTTGCTACAATTTTCTAAAATTTACTGACACTGCCAAAAATATAAAACATCTTTCCATGCTGATAACATAAAATTATGAATAAGAAAAGAATAAATGTTTTGCATGGAAAAATGCAAAGTCCAAACTTAACCACACTATATTCCAACATTGATTACTATAATTTAATAGAATTACAAGCATGTTCGCTATCACGAAACTAAACAAGAGAATTTCTAATAAGTACAACCCCAATCCCCTTCCACTGGTATCTATCTGAACAACGACAAACATCAAGACAGTGCTAGCAGGAAATTTAACTGATCAGTATCTTTGAAAAGCTTATTACTTTTGCATACTTGGAAGTGAGTCAAGTGGCACAATCTGGTGATGCTTTAATTTTCAAGACCTTGTGGTTTAAAACATTCTTGTTTCCCATTTATATTGGCAGCAAGATACTTACACTAACTGGTAAAATGACCTCTTGGTGGATTTGTTGCATAGCACGAATCTGCAATACCTTAGGTTTTTCGCCACCATACCGGACCAGTCCGGTTCGGTATACTATGATTTTTCATACAGATAAATATTGTAAATTACCACAGGAAAGCATGTGAAAATCGATAGAAGGAGGCTATGTTCTCTAAAATGCTTCTTAACCTGAACATTAACTTATCTTTTCATACCCTTAATCTAAACCATTGTCCTACACGATGTTTTAAATTTTCAACACAATAGAACAGTTCATTTCTACCCTAAATCCTGGAAATGAGATTCTAAAGCCTAGGAGTGAAGTCAAACCGTTTTGGTCAAATGTGTTATAGGTACAATGGAAATAATGTTGGATAGACCTTACTTTTCAATTGGCATGTGCTCTTAAACAGTAACTGAAAAACTTGCTCAACATCCTTAGAGGTAACAAAGGATACATATATGAATAAGCCGTGCTGGACTTAGAGAAGTTGTAGAAAACAACTTTGAAAGAAGAATGTATGCATGGAGACTAGAGAAACCACCATAGAAAAAGCCTTGAAAAGAATTGTACAGCTGTTCTATCAAACAAAAATGTCATTTCTATCAACTCAAGATTCGTGCTCTCTATCCACTCGAGTATTTACATCTTTTCATTGTTCTCCACAATCCAATGCATCGAACATGCACATATTCCCTGCAAAGATCTCTATATGCATGTACCAAGCTGTATGTATAGCTGTTTAACTTAACAATAAACACTGTAAAATAATGCAAGTATCGATTGCTCTCCACGCCGTAAGTCAACGTTATTTGACAAGATCAAAACACATTTTATACCTTCATTTGAAAGTGTCTACGACCCCACCATTGCCTCATAACCATTAGATATATAATTGGCAAATGGCCAATATCTAAGCCACGGAGCATCTTGTGAACCCTAGAAAGCATCAATATTTTCCTTTCTTTCCGAAGAAAAACAGAACCCTAGAACACATTGTCCAGTGCCTGAATAACCCACATCAGGTGATTGCCAAAAGTTCCCTTCGACAACTTTTCCAAATAATCCACTTCATACCTCCATTGACTTTTACTCAGCAAAGAGAAAAAGCGAATAGAAAATGATCCGATGAGGCCATGAACACATTCCCAAGCACGAACAAGATTAACATTACCTAGCACAATCTATTTCCAAGAAACCTACCCCGCTAAAAATAAAAAACAAACCAAGAAATGGATAAGCATATAAAATAATAAAATCCAACATTCTTTCGCCTTCAAAACAAAGAATATAGGATTAAAAGAGACCGAGACAATCGCATAGGGTAAACAATCACGCATATAAATTAAATTAATGGTTATCAAAGTTAATAACTTTTCGATCTTGAAGCTCAGAAAGTAAGAAAGACAGCGGATTGAGGTCATTGGTGGGACTAGGGTTCACTCGATTCGAATAGGGGGAAATATAAGAGCAACCTAGCCGTAGAAATCGTTAGAAACCGAGGGAGGAAAAGGTGAGAGCTCGACTACCTTGGAGGACAAGCGCGAGAGAGGGGAGTTGATGGTGACTGGTGAGGAGGGGGCGCGGCGGCGGAGGGCGGGGACCGGTCGCTCTTCCGACGGAGGCGGGGATTGCGAGATTGGGGGATTTTGGGCTGATGAGGTGGAGGCCACGTTTTTATATCGCCTCGCATTCGAGGGCCGGAGAGAACGAAGGGGAGGGCACGGGCGCTTGTTAATTGCGCCATCTTGAGGAGACGAGATACGGCGCTATGTTTGAAGAGTTTGGGTCCCCCCGGAGGGAACCCAAAATGGCACCTATAATACAAATCATAAAATATATGGACGTCAACGTCCACAAGAGGAGAGAGTTTGTAGTAAAATATGTAGCAATCCCGCGATATAATAGGTGACCAGAAGGAGGTGCAAAGATGCATATATTATAGTATGTATGAATGGTTGTAATTTCTCGTATATGATTTAGATTTTTCTTTTTAATTTTTTTGAAGTACTTTTATTTTTATTTTCTAATTCGATGAATCCAATCCTTATTTTGAAAAGTTACACTTTCTTTTTCAAGGTAAGTAGTTATTTAAAAAATATTTTTTTGATAAAAATGTGAAACTGCAAGTGTGTATGGAGTGCATATGTATAATAACGAAGCTCGAGAAGTTAGCAGTTCAATGTGTGTATGTTTGTAGGGCTATACTAAAACATATATTTTGTTAAACATTTTTAACACAAACTCTCCAACATACACAAACATGCATGGAGGCACAAGGATTTCATTTGATGTCATCGTCAAATATTCAGTTTTACTTATATATTATTCGTTTTATTTTTATTATTCTGGGAACATAAATATATTTGATGGTCCCAAATGTTTCCCATTCAAATACCTTGTTGATGCACCTCACCTCTGTCAGCCCTACTTCATTCTGTGGCATTCCTATTTATCCCATGACTGATTCACATCACTCTTCACCCATGCATACTCCATTCTCTATTATCTTTTTCCAACTGAATGGCTTTGGCCATTTCTGTGCTTGCAGTACAAATTTTTTTTTCTATAATTGCAAGACATACAGAAAGAATTACAGAAATTCACATAAAAAGGATGCAATTTAAACTGTGATTATCAAAACTATATCAAAAAGCATAATAAATGTCTTCCTTCAGGGGATAGGAAGATATATATATATATATATATATATATATATATAATATATATATATATATATATATATATATATATATATATATATATATATATATATATATATATATATATATAGTAGGAATCAAAATGAAATAACAATAGTTGTATCGTAGGTGTAGAATTTCTCAGAGGATAATGAGAGAATGGAAAGGAGGTTGCAAGGTGGGAACCTCGTCTTAGAATTTCTCAGATATGCTAAACACTAAATCAATTATTCATCAACTAAGTTCTACTGTGATCAAGAATCCAACAATAGTTTTAGGTGAGGCAAGGATTATTATATACTTGACTAACTATTATTAATTTGTATAATTTCTCTTTAAAACTCCAAGGTATATACTTATCTTATAATATTCCAAATACATGCTTCACTTTATCTAATTGGCTCTAGTTCTATCATACACATCTTCATTTATCTTCCTATTGTTTTATAGTATAGATCTAAGTAATTAAGAAATGATCATTTTTATGGTAGCTCTTAGTCATAATTTTCTATTGGTATCATATTTTTATTTATATTTTACCAAATATACATTTCATATACTTTATTTTTGTTCTATTAATTTTTAAACCCTTTTCCAACTAAAATTTTCTCTAAAAATTAATTTTAGTATTTAATCAACATTATATCATTCGTAAATAGCATACACCATAATACATATGTGAGAATCAGCTTATTGGGCCTATTTTGGACTGAAGTCGGTAGGCCCAACCGATTTTAGTTTAGGACTTCAAAAGAGAAAGAGCGAGAGAGAGAGAGTGGATCGGAATAAAAGAACTACATTCTTCTACCCTTTTAAATCAATATTATGATCAAATTTTTTATTTTTTTGAAGAATATTAACTTTTTACTGAAATTTTTTTTAAAAATTATGGTTAACAACCTTTGGATGTTTAGTCTGGCGCTCTCCTAATTGAGCTATCCCTGCAATACAGTTTTTAGTTAATAAATTTTTATATACGCATGTGTGTGTGTGTATATATATATCGACATGAAAAGACAATGTCCTAACCATCGGACGAAAGGGACCAAAAAACAATTCTTCATATACCTCAACTCTGAGAGTAAAAATGGTTCATGTTATTTCTATATGAAATTCGATAATTTTGTTTATGCTCATGTTGGCGATTTCTGATGTCAATTCGGCAAGTTGTCACCCCTTTCTACGGATTTTCCATTGACCCAGTGACACATCAACCATGCCCCTTCCTTTTCTCTAATCACAATGCATCTTGATCTCTTTCTTTGTCTTTCATCCCCTGTCTAGTTCTTTCTAATTCAAAAAAGAGAGGGGGGGGGGGGGGCCGATAAGGTGCCTATGGTTTGATAGATTCGCAACTTACAAAGAGCACTCGCTGCTTGCAGGCCTAATTTCTATTATGCTTTCAGTGCCTCGGAGGAGAAGGCGAAAAAAAAAAAAAAAATAGTACTATTGAAAACTGAAAGGAGCTCTCTCTCTCTCTCTCTCTCTCTCTCTCTCTCTCTCTCTCTATATATATATATATATATATATATATATGTCGAATCTCCACCTCTCCCCAGCGATAAGAAAATATCCATCCCCGCAAACCCCTCCTCCACATATCCTTTTTTTTCATTACTACTAATCACACCCCTCCTCGACCATTTCTTCTTTCCCTTCGAACTCTCTCTTAGCTCTCTTTCTATTGCTAAGAGCTACGATGGCTTCCGCCGCCTGCCCCACCTCCTTTTCTCTTCGCCCGTCCTCCGCCTCCGCATCCTCGTCCTCGTCCCGGCAGCAGGCGGCGGCGGTCGTTCTCCCCGGCTTCGCCTCCCGCGGCGGCGTCGCGCTCCGATCGCCGTTCCGCCGGCTGGGCTTCACCGGGGCGGCGGCGGACCCGCTGCTGGCGCTCCACGTGGCGGCGAGGATCCGGGCGGTGGCGGGGCGAAGCGGGAGGGGGCCGAGGGGCGTGGCGGCCATGGCGAAGAAGAGCGTAGGGGACCTCACCGCCTCGGACCTCAAGGGGAAGCGGGTGTTCGTGAGGGCGGATCTCAACGTCCCCTTAGATGAGAACCAGAATATCACCGATGATACTAGGATCCGGGCGGCCGTGCCCACCATCAAGCACTTGATGGGGAAAGGGGCCAAAGTCATCCTCTCCAGTCATCTGGTGAGTCTCTTCTCGATTCCTACTTGCTTTCCACCTGATGTTTCTGAAATTGCTGGTTGTTTTACTTCTTTCTTTTTTAAAATTTTTATTATAGTACTAATTATCAACAAAAGTCTCAATTTTGATTGTTATTTCATTTTTCATGTCTTTCATTATCGAATTATGCTGAGATTAGAATATCAAATTCCTTTTTAATGTATATAAGCATTGATTTTGATTTTTTTGATAGTTCCAATGAGTAGAAGTGTTGTCGAAACCGCGATCATTTCATTGAGGTAGCCTTTTTTCTCTATTTTCTCCATCTTTGTTGTTGTGTTAGAAGGCCTCACGTCAATGAGTGTCTTGCAAGCTAGATTCTGTGCAGGTTTTTATGTGCTTGTTTTCATATACTTGGAAGTTATGTTGGGATTTTTAGTTACAGTGCTATCTAGTATAATTTAATTCATGGAACAGGGAAGAATGCCCACGAAATTATTATTGTTACAACATTAGAGTTGTATTCTATTTTCTATTTTCTTTAGTCGCAGGGGGCTATTGATTCTTTTTTCTGAACAGGGACGCCCAAAGGGGGTCACACCAAAATACAGCTTGAGTCCTCTGGTGCCTAGGCTATCTGAACTCCTTGGCATCAAGGTATGCTCATCTTTGCACCCAGATGTAATTTAATTGACAGTTCTTATTCTGGATTCCTTATGGGCACCATACAGGTCGAGAAAGCTGATGACTGCATTGGGCCAGAAGTTGAGAAAATGGTTGCTGCACTTCCAGAAGGTGGTGTTCTGCTTCTTGAAAATGTAAGGTTTTATAAGGAGGAAGAGAAGAATGAACCAGAGTTTGCGAAGAAGCTGGCATCCCTAGCAGACCTTTATGTGAATGATGCATTCGGAACAGCACATAGAGCGCATGCATCGACAGAGGGTGTCACCAAGTTCTTGAAGCCCTCTGTTTCTGGTTTTCTTTTGCAGAAGGTTGGTATTTAGCTTTTATATGTTGTTGCTCCATTAAAAGTTGTGGTTTGAGTGGAGAATAATTGCATGGATGATTTGTGAGGTTCCTGAGTGTTTAAAAAGCTCATACCGTATCCAAATCGAGGCTTTTTCTTTTTTTGAGAAATTCCAAAGTGAGGCAGTTTGATCTCCATCTGGTGCATTTTAACATACGGGAGTTCCTCTGTAGGTTCTCATGTAACAGCATCTTGGATACTATGTGTTGCTTCTCGAATTATTCACTTGGACTTGCCCCTCTCCTATTTTTCTGCTTATAATTTAAGTCAATTTCCAACCAAACATTTTCATGCCTAATTACAGGAACTTGACTATCTTGTTGGTGCTGTTGCAAACCCAAAGAGGCCATTTGCTGCCATTGTAGGTGGTTCAAAGGTGTCATCAAAGATTGGAGTGATCGAATCGTTGTTGGAGAAATGTGATGTCCTTCTTCTGGGTGGAGGAATGATCTTCACCTTCTACAAGGCACAAGGACTTTCAGTGGGTTCTTCCCTGGTAGAGGAGGACAAACTAGAGCTTGCAACATCGCTTCTTGCGAAGGCTAAATCAAGAGGGGTCTCTCTTATGTTGCCCACTGATGTTATTGTTGCCGACAAATTTGCTCCTGATGCCAACACCAAGGTTTGTATTTTTAGGGTCCTATTAATATTTATTGCTCCAACAACACTATATTCCTTTAAGGCATAAAGTGAAGCATAGTTTCCTTCTTATCTGCTTATTGTCGAGCCATGCCAGAAGAACCTTCAAACCTGGAAAAAACCTTAGAGGTGAACCTCCTTTAAACATTTTAGTTCCTTTTGGTTTCACGCAAACATGGAGATTATTCTGTAACAAAATTGAGTAGAAGTCTCCGCAAAGGTACAGACTGTATTAGATCAAAGATATGAAATGAGATGATCGAGGAATGAAGATTCGTCGTGCAGGTTGTGCCATCAACTGCAATTCTCGATGGTTGGATGGGCCTGGATATCGGACCAGATTCAGTTAAATCATTCAGTGATGCACTGGAAACAACCAAGACAGTTATTTGGAATGGTCCTATGGGCGTTTTTGAATTTGATAAGTTCGCAGTTGGAACGGAGGTATGTCGTATTCTCTTTTATTCAGTATCAGTTGGTGGATGTGAAAGCAACTTAGCTGACATGGCTTAATTTTGCAGGCAATTGCGAAGAAGTTGGCAGAACTTAGTGGGAAGGGCGTGACGACGATCATTGGAGGTGGAGACTCTGTTGCAGCGGTCGAGAAAGTGGGAGTAGCTGATGTTATGAGCCACATATCCACGGGTGGTGGCGCCAGCTTGGAGTTATTGGAAGGGAAGGAGCTTCCAGGAGTTGTGGCTCTTGATGAAGCTGTCCCTGTTGCTGTGTGAGGCCTAGTTTTATTCTGAAGCTGCTGTCTTTTGTTCTGGATTCTGAAAGAACGTAACCATGTTATGGTCTCTTTCATCTGGGTTTTACCCAGAAGTGGAATCAGTCAAGATGTCGAATTCTTGTAGAGTTTCAGGGATTGGCAAAAAAAGAGAGGATTTTCCCCCCTACACTGATGTTTTGTTGTGATGCGCTGCCAATTTATGGTTGAAATAAAGCATAAACTAGAAGTGTATCCTTTTTTTTTTTCCAGTACGCCTCTTGTAACAAGTCAAGGTTGTAGACGCCATTCGAATTGCAGCATTGGCATGTCTCACCACTGATGGCTTGCATGTCAATAGAATTCCATAGTTTATCAGGTTTGGTTGAGTAGATAAGCCATCCTCTTTCCCCTTCTCTTTGCTTTCTTTCCCTCTTTGCTAAGAGGAATTGTAGGTTGGAGTCTTGGACAGAAGAAACTGTAAGTGCATTTTGAACGGGAAAAGAAGGAAAAAATTATGGTGGTTGGAAAAACTAGGAAGGGCTTTCTATTTGGCTGTAGTTTTTAAATAAAAAAGATTAAAAAATAATATTTTGATAGAAATAAGATTTTTATATTTTATAAAAAAAACTCAAAGATGGTCATGAAAAATTATTTTTTTATTGGTTGGAAATTGAGATTTTTTTTTTATAAAAGTTTTTTTAAGCCATCAAAATTTATAGATAAGATCTCTTTCTTTATTAAGAATATAATAGATATTTCACGTAAAGAAGATGCTTAATCAAATATAATTTACTCTATAATGTACGATTTTTTTATAGCCAATCAAATATTTGGGTCACGAGTTACCACTGCGTTCACAGGTAGCGATGAGGTACACCCTTCCAAAATGCTCAGAGAGTTTGGATGGCATAAAAGGTGCTCAGAGAGTTTGGATGGCATGAAAGGTGCAGCCCGGATAGCTTTGCCCATTCCGGGAGCAGTGGCAACTGCCGCTGTGACATTCCATGCCGTTAGCTTCGCCGAGCTGCGTGAGGTAATCTTAGGCAATATCTCTAGCTAGTTGTTTTCTTTCATTGTTTCAGTGATCTATATGATAAGAGGTTTCTCTTTTCCTCTGGTTTACAGAAATCTTTTAAGGATTCAGGGGACTCGGAGCCTCGGAGGAAACAACAAATGTTGGCGGCTAAATAATATGGATTACTTGAGCTTTGAGCTCCAATCCATTTTTACGGCGGGGCGTTTGAAATTCTGTTGGCCATATCATCTCTATCTCTGGCCACTCTTCTTTTTTTTTTGTCATGAGTTTTATTTTTATTTGGCTTGATACGATAAAATATTCATGGTGTATTCTCCCTCTCTCTCAAAGAAAAAGCATGGTGTAAGTATTTGCAGCGTAATTTTTCTTTTAGTAAATGAATTGAGTTCGAAACTTGTACTGCATAATATGATCTCTTTTCCACTGAAGTCACTGTGGTTATCATGTTTGGTTCTTGATCTCTTTTTGTTTAAGGTGGTACTCAAGTTTATCATTTCATACTCCAACTCAATCTCCCCCGCGCCCGAAAAAAAAAATTGAAGGGTTCCACGTAAAAATCAATATCAATATACGAAGTAAAGAAAAGATGATTAACTCTTGTAATTATAGGAGTTGGATCCGTATCATTTGTGTTTTTATCGGGTCAAATCACCATTGAGATTCCGATGATTCTCACTAATCAACAGAACAACAGGAAATGAAGGGCACAACATCTGTTTTGTCTCAACCATTGGGACTAATATCAAAGAAATTAAAACAGAGCGTCATTCCCGCCAACGGCTCAATGGCAATTCCGCAAATACCCCGTATGTGGACCCCAGAAATTACCCCATATAGACTCGGCATCTATGTTTCTCCCAGAAACCAAGAACTCTCCTCTCCTCTCTCTCTCTCTCTCTTCCCCCATTCTCCCTCACCAACGGCGACCACAAACCCGCTCCTCCTCGCCGTCCTCCTCCTCTCCCTATTACCCCGCCGGGGGACTGAATCTCCGATCGAGAGCTCGACGCCACCATCTCCGCCTTCCGGTCGTGCGATTACCAGTTCTTTGGCGACGCCATCGCCGCCTCCGACCTTCGTTTTGACTCCTCCGCCTCAACTCCTCCCACACCCAATTCGCCCCCACCGACTTTGTCCTCTTTGCGCCTCCGACCCCGCCGACGTCCGCTCTCTCCGCGACCACGTCGCCCTCCGCCGCATCCCCCTTCCCGCCCTACCTCCCTCCCCACCGTCGTTCCCCACCGCGACATCGCCATCGCCCGCCACCGCCAGCCCCCGAACGCCGACGGCTGGAACGTCGTCCTCGCCCTCCACCGCCACATGGCCTCTGGCAGACCCGTTCCTCCCCCAAGACCGCCCGATCTCCATCTCGCTCCGTACCCGTCCGCCGATCCCCCTGATACGCCAGCTCCGGCGCCGTCTCCAATCGCGGAGCTCTTCCCAATGTTTCCGGAGGCGCCGATCCGGGATCAAGAACCACGTTTCCAGCGGTGGTTCCCCCGTCCTATCCGGACGGAATCCAGCAGCCAATGGAGCCCGGAGTCGCGCCCAGAGAGATATCTTTGGCGGTCGAGGCTCCATTTACCGGGGAGATCATGCATCTGGGAGGGTATCCCCCAGAAGGGACGACGATGAGTTGTTAGGTCCCAATCAGAGAGGAAGAAGTCGATGGGAAGGAAAAGGAAATGCTATTCAATAGCTCAACAGTGAGTTAAAGCAAGCCATGCAAAACAGCGAACAGCTCTCTTCGCGTGAGAGTAACCCAAGGCAAGAATAAACAAACGGGAAGAAAAGAAAACCAACACTTCACTCTCTCCGTCCCCAAACCCAAGGCAAGAACTTTCATCAAAAAAAAACCCAAGGCAAGAATAAACAAGCGGGAACGCATTTCTTCTCCTCGTCCCACGCAAACGAGAGACCCGGGCCATGCACACAGCTTCAGTTCCTCCCCTGTGGAACGTGCTCCGCTTCCGCCATCTTCGCAGCAAGGCTCAGTCTTCCGCTCCCCGTTCCATCGCGGGCGGCTTCCCTTCCGCGTGCGTAGCTCGGCCTCGAGCTGCTGCTCGCTCCCACGATTCCGACGCGGCGGTTTGCGTGCATGGGGCGAGGTCCATAGCCACCAGGTAACGCGGGTTGGGTCTCCGAACCCGTTGTGGCCTGGTGGGTATAGCGAGCTTATCATGAGTTATCCTGCGGCGAGTCCTACGGGGATCGTGTCTCCTGAAGGGAATCCGCCGAAAGGGATCCAGGTGACGGCGTCTCCGATGGCGATGGGGTTTCTTGGAACCAAGCCAGAGCTCATGAATCTCCGTCCTGGGGGAGGACGGGTCCCGCCTCTTCGCTAACTACCGTGGCCGTCCACGCCCCCGTCCGCATGCCAGTGATGACGCCTTTTGATCGATGAGATGCCAATCTTTAGGTCAGTTTTTTTTTCCCCTTCTCCTGATGGACAACATCCGCCAGGCTTGCTGTTAACCCGGATTCGGAAGCCAGGGGTCGCAGAGACAGAGGATTAATAGATAAAAAGAGGAGGATCGATCATATTTATATTATTGAAGCCATGACAACAGTAGACAACGCAGAACTTCTTAACATCAGGACATGATGAGAGTAAACAAAGAAGTATGACTGATATCGAAGGACCCTCCCCATCGCTCGTGGAAACGGAAGCCCAGGGAAGCGCTAGGCCGCCTCCGGACCGGCAAACGCGAGTGCGGCGTCGGCCACAGAGGGAGATGTCGTGGAGTGGGGACGCAGTGACGCAACGGCGACAGGAGGAGGAGCGGCCTCGGCATCGCAGTATCCTCTGAGAACGTCGCTCTCCTGGGGAGTGAAGCCGAGGGACTGGAGCATCGTGGTCCAGCACTGGCGGGTGATGACTTGGATGGCGCGGCAGCAGTCGACTCCCAGGTACGACTCGCCGTTCATGAAGAAGAGCAAGATCTCGTCGGTGCATGATTTCAGCTCCAGCAGTGCGTTCCAGCAGTCAACTAGGCCCCCGTTGGAGGTGATCCGGGCCTCAAGAGGGCTAATGGCGGGTTCCACGGAGGAGAGCTCGCGGGCATTGGCAAGCCCAACGAGGCATGCGATCATGAACGAGAGGGCAAGCTTTTGAACGGGCGACATGCTTGTGGATCTCCTAAAAGCTTTTTCAAGCAAAGGGAGCGGCGTATATGATGGTGTGAGGGTAAGGAAGGTTGTGGCAGGGCATATTTATAGACGGGAGGAGTAGTGTTGGTAATTGGAGTCGGAGAGGAAGAGTTTGGGAACGCGAAAAGTCTCTTAACGTTGCGAGACGTTCGGAATGCCAAAATGGTAGGATCGTTTGGGACTGCCATTCAAGACAGTGTAATGTCTCTCTGTTTGACAAAAACTGAAATTATTGCTGGAAGCGTGGATGGAGTTATGGAATTCTGGAGTCTTTATTAGACTGCAACCAGTTTATGGAGTTTTTGGACCAACCAAACAAGCCTGTACCTTCTTACGTTTAAAAATTGCTTCTTGATAATGATCTCTCATTCACCATTTTCTGCATTCTTTCAGTCTCCACCACCACTTCCATGGAACAATAAGCTCCTGTCTTTTAGTTTTCTTTAAGTATTGTATAAACACCAATACCAGAACTCTTCATTTCCACACCCTATTCCAACTGACTTTACTTGTTCCTCGTACGTCTCTTGCATCGTCAAACTCTAACCTTTCGCCTCACAACCGAAGAAAGAAGGTAATAAGTGAACATATATTAACTTGGCATATTGCTTAAAGAAGAGTTTGTCAGTGTTAATCTCCTACTGAAAGAGGTTAAGTGCCCTTTCCGAAAGGCAAGTCTTCTCTCCTTCTTCTCTGTAATTTTTTTGAGAAATAGTCCATCGATCTTCTCTGTTATTGACATTAATTCCTTTTTTTACTCATACCCAGACTCTCCTGCCCTTCCCTTACCCCAACTGAATGCAAGAGAAAGCGACATGATGCGGCTGAGTAGAAGAGAACTGTTCTAGGAAATGCATACAATAGATATTTGCACCTACATAAAATTTCAATACAGGCATTCATGATAATAGAACATTAACTTGGTAGTTACAAAAGAGATGGCATGGAGTATCTTGGGTGCCACCTTAGATCTCTAATTAATATCAGGGTAGGTATTGACTCAATTCAGGTGAATGAATGAGATGTGATTTTAGGATTTATGATTTTGTAATGTCCAAAAATGACCTGGCCTGCATGCAGGCATCTAGTTGGATGCATCCATGTTACCCCTTGCAAAGCCTTTTCATCCTTTTGTATGTTGTCCCACATTTTTCTATACAGAGATCACACTTGGTCTTGCTGCATCAGGTGAAGTACTGAAATTCATCTGCAAACCGGCTAGGGTTCAGGGAAAATGGATGATGAGCTCACCTTCTATGCAGACTATTTGGAGTTGAGCCCTCCTTTGACCAACATGATTCTATTAACAAGTGAACAACAATTAATATAATGATCTCACAACTGGCTTGTATAATAACAAAGACACCATTTTAACTATGTAAACAAATTACATTTTGGACAACTAGATGAGGTAGCAGCAATATATTGCAATGCTTGATCAGATGCCAACTGCGGCAGAAGATTTTCAAAGGTTCTTCGGACAAAATTTTTATACCGAAAGAAGAATATACATCTGCTTTTCAGACATAAAAGCAATAACACATGGCTGATCACACCAATCCTAGCAACATTGGACATATGATGCATGAACATCACATTATTCAATCCTCAAAGATCCAGAATGTCCCCCTTTCTTGGTTATTTTGAGCACATCTAATAGAAGCAAAGCTACCACTTAGCTAACTGGACAGGCATTTCACAGAGATAACCCCTCATCACAGAGATTCATCAGACGGCACCGGTCACTGGGTTTCTGCTTGTCAAGTTTTGACAGGATTAGGGGAACATACATGCAGACAATTTGCTTGCACTGCAAAATTATAAATTAATAATAATAGATCATTATTTCTGTCATACATCATTTTTTCTTTGTCATACATTCTGATGAAGACCATGCCATCAGTGATTGTTTAGAGAGATGAAATACTTACTTGCTCTTCATTCTCATCTGCTTCTTTGCAGTTCTCAATAAGAGTCTCCATTATCTTCATCTGAATTAGAAGTGCAAATAAAACCGATAGTTACCAGAAGAAGAGGATAAAATATATACTATAGTATTTCATCGATCCACAATATGATTACCCTCATCTTAGGAGTCTTTAATTGAATGAAAAGATTTTTGACAGCTTTGTGGCATGCTAAACAAGTGTTCTCCTCTGTCTGATGGTAAACAACAGAGATTTAGCTTCACCAGTGTTAAATAATACCCCAACAACAATGCAACATCATGGAACTGGGGTTGAACAATGATATAGTATTGTTACCACTAGTTGTTCAGTGTGCAAGCATTTCATTTCATTTCGAATCCTTTATTTTATTTTCGAGAACTAGGATGGGAGGAAAACCTGGCTAATGCTAAGTGTGCAAGCATTTTAATGTTCAGTAATTTGCTAATACAGAATAATCCATATGATAAGCTGAGCTTCTACTTGTAATTTTCTACAATATTCAGCTACCTCACTGCATCACCTGCTGTAAATGGAAATATTATTTTGAATAGACAAAATGTGTAAATGTGCATCACCTGCAGCAGTTCAAGACATTCATTTAACGGAATTGATGCATGGCTTGAATGCTATGGGAGAAATGTCAGTTTGTATCGTTACTACAATCGATAAAAGCTCATTTACCTCAGAAGAAAACTTGTTTAATGAAATGCGACAAAGCAGGGACTCGTCCAAACATAATCCTGTGCTGTTGCAGAGATTTTCTTCATGGAAAAGATCTTGCAAAGACAGCGTTGTTTGATGGATATATGCCTCTGACTTTTGTAGACACTGCAAGGATAAAGCAAGCTCTGTTTGGTGAAATGATGTCTAAAATGAGAAGTAACCATTTTTGTGGAAGTCTGTACCTTAGCTTTGAGATCAAAAGGCAGAATATGGCAAACTTCACTTGAGAGAATATCAACATACCCAAACAATTCTGGATCACCCAAGGCTTTCTCAGCTTTTCTTGAAGCCTCCTGGCATGCATTGCAAATGGAATTTGGTGACCGGCCTTCGGTAGAAGAAAGCTTGTTTCCTATGAAGAAGTCAGTTGCTAGTTATGATTGAAGGCAAGTAGGATTTCATAGGTCTCATCAAGGAGGTGTGCTTTAAATTCGAATGCGAAATATTTTATCCATGCAATCATTGATTTTTTCCCTTAACAGTAGCAGCAGCACCTACTTCATGGCGAATTCGGCCATGCCAAATACTGGATTAATATCGAAGAACAATAAAATCTATAATGATGATTTTTGATGATTTACTTGCACTCACCTTGATCCATAAACATGGGTTCGACTTCAATCCTTGCATCCACATGAGCTAGCATAACAAACAGGACAACAGAGAAGGATAGCATTCCCATCTCCATCTTATACTCATCTTCCAGAATTATACAAGTTTTTGTTATAAAAACAATAATGCAAAGCAACATTAAAGACAACAGTAGAAGCGTGAAACTGTTCCCAAGCCACTAGCTCTTATCTTGCTTTTTCCTTCTTTGAGTACAAAAAAGCGCCTATCTTGCTAATTTAAGCACCCAAGTCCTGAATTTTTTTGATTGTTAAGAACTGTGGCCAACTAACAAAATCTACTAATGTCGAACAAAAAATTATATTGCCAGGGATTCGCAAGACATTATGGAACTGTGCTATAAGCTCAAACTATGCAGTGATAGAAAGAGAACATATTATGAGGCTAAGAGATTGAATATACCGATCACTTTTTTGCGAGGAGCTGAGATGATATGGCTGGAGAATGCTCGGAAGGAAGGTATTAATAAACACCAGCAGCAATCAAGACATAATTCTCTTCTCGTTTTGCACATTTTCCTCTTCCTTCTTCCCTTCAACTTATTTTGTTCCAGGTGTAGCTCATTAGAAGGACTAAGAGAAACCCATGACATATGGAAGCTAGTTCTAATCATGGGCTCATGCACCTTCCTAGAAAGTGTTGTGTGGACCGCGTTCGAGTACTAGAAGTCCCGGTCTTCCGTTGGGAAACTGATGCAGAAGCGGTTTCTTCATAAAATACGTGTACAAATACATTCAATAAAATCAAAAAACACTAACTTGCGGAGTGCATGTGGTAGCTCTCCTCTCTTCTGATCAGAAGATGTATCCTGAGTGGTAAATCACATAGGCAGCCATCCAGTCGGTTGCAGCTCTCTTTAAACATAACTCTTCACCAACGTTTCAAAAGTCTACAAATTTGTACCAGTTGCTTTCTTTTTGTCTCTTTGCTCCCGAGTCCCTGAGCATGTACATAATCTTGAACACGGATCTAGGAGGAGTGGAGAGTCTTAAATGACGTCACCAGAATCAAGGTTTTTTTTGTAATTAAATTGTAATTGACTCTCTCTTCTCTGATCCATTCCTCCTCGCCCTCGGGGCAAGACTACTCTTGGTGCTGCTCCATGCCGACATCAACATGATCAAGCGGGATTAAAGTATCGGTAGCCATGATCACATGAGAGAAAGCATTGATATATCTTGTTTAAAAAATATACTCTTACTTTTGGCTACATAAGCAGCCATCCAATCTGCAGTCCTATTAGCTTCACGGTATACATGCTTGACCTGGAAGGTCCCTCCATCCCCCTTAACTAGGAATTGGATTTTTCGAACATACTTTGGTAAGACACCGCATCACCAACTAGCTAATTAGATGTAAGCCCCTAGATTTTACCATTTGTTCCTCGGCATATCGGATATTAGCAACAGCTTCCGATTGTTATTCCCCTTCCAAAGATATGTTTTTATTGTTTTACTGAAAGCACCACTACCTGTCTGAATTGCATGTGTTAAGAATGCCACTAGCATTGTGTAGAATTTAGATTCCCTAACATATGGATAGTTAATAAAAAGTTAAAAGCCAGATTATGAAAATAATTATCACTATTTCTACAATAACAAAAAGTAAGGATTTTATAGTGATGTTATAGCAAGACAACAACGTAATTAAAATCTTGAGCTTAACTTAGAGCCTATCTGGCATCGTTATAGTGTTTGTTTTTTTCTTTTTTGGTTAATCAGATAAATTAAACCATTTGAGTATATTTTATTATTCTACAACTTAGTAAAATACTATATAGATATTGATATTGAAGATAATACTGCCATAAAATTTTGCTATTCTTTGCTTTTTGTTTTCACTCTTTATTGGAAGTAATAAATCTCGACTACCAAAATCTCTAAAATTTTTACAAACAATTAAAAAAGAAGAAGGGGGCTTCATTCATATCTAGTCTACTTTTCTTCTCCTTGAGTATTTGGAAACGAGAACCAAAAAAGTTTCTATTGGGCCCTCAGTTTCTATTGGGCTTTGAGCCAGTGATATGCGAGCCCAAAATGTTGGTCTTCACGTTGAAGTAAACTTGAAACCACGACCCTGGAGACCGTCCCCGCTACTTTGGACACCAAAAGCAAGGCAAACTGAAATTGTGCCTCATCCATGGCGACTGTCGTCTCCTCCACCGCCCTCTCCCTCCGAAACCCTAACCCTAATTCCACCCTCTGCTTCCTACACAAACCCCTCCCCTCCTCCCTGTCCCTCCTCCGCCTCCCCCATTCTAACTCCCTACACCTCCGCCTCTCCCGCCCCTCCAAATCCCTCGTCGTCTCCTCCTCTCTCGCCTCTCCCCCGCCGCCGCCCCCCACCCTCCTCCCCGACTCCACCCGCACCCTCTCCTCCCTTCTCGCCCTCGCCCTCTCCGTCTCCAAGCTCGTCCTCTCCCTCCCGGCCCGCATCGCCGCTGCCGCCACCCGCGGCGCCGTCCCCTCCACGGTGGAGCTTGCCGAGATCCGGGACCTCCGGGGGAGCCTCGCCTGTGCGGTGGGGCCCCTCTTCTTCGCGGCCCTCAAGGACCGGCCCAGCGGGTACCTCAATACCCCGCTCACCGTGGTCGCCTCCGGCATGGCCAAGTGGCTCGACATCTACAGCGGGGTTCTCATGGTTAGGGTCCTTCTCAGCTGGTTCCCCAACATTCCCTGGGATCGCCAACCCCTCTCGGCCATTAGGGATCTCTGCGACCCTTACCTCAATCTCTTCAGGAACATCATCCCGCCGGTGTTTGATACCCTGGATGTGAGCCCCCTTCTTGCTTTCGCCGTCTTGGGGACTCTTGGTTCGATTCTTAACAACAGCAGAGGGATGTATTGAAGGAGCTGCGGACAAAGAAGGTTTTTCTTTTAACTTCTCTCTATGCAATATTCATCCAATTCTGTGTTGGTTGAAGCCTCTTGATTAGGTTGGTTACGAATATATACGCATGTGATTGTCTATGAGTTTGATACACAATATCTTGAAGAAGAAATTTTGTCTTTTTTTCCCTTCTTTGCCTTAAAGTTTGTATTTTGTAACTTGAGGAGTTGGCAATTTTCTTTTTTTTTTTTTTTTTTGTGGGGGGGGGGGGGGGGGAATTACTGACATGCACAATTATTTCACTTTGATCCCTTCTTTTAATACTAATTCTGTAACTTCTTAGGAGATAGCTGTGCCAAATGGTCCAAAGAATTCTTAGATTGGAACTTTATTATCTATTTCTATGTAGGTAGTGAATAATTGCATATAGCAAGACAGTCTTAATCATTCAGATACCATTATGCTGCTGTAATTTTGCCCCCATTTCCTTTTGTGCTTTCCTTTGCCAAGGCTTTGCTCGGTATAGCTAGTGAAAAAGAAACGGGCCAAGAATGTGCTAAGCACTAATGGTCTGAAATTGGTCATTGTTTACTAGCTTAAAGAATATATATGTGCCATTTGTTTGCTACTTCAGAATGGAAAAACATATTAAAACTTCACTAGATAGCTAAATGAGAATCCAGAATGCGATAATGTTTGAGCTGAAAGCTTTCATCCGTAACTCTTGAATCTTATGGAATAGTTTACTTTTGTAGAAAACCTTGATAGATCTTGCAGTATAAAATTCAATCGACAATATATGTCAACTGGGAAATGATAAGATGTTTAAGTATATTTCATCTCTGGAACATTTGTGAGTATTTGTCCATATGAATGAACATAAGATTATGTTATGCTAAAATTTTTCTGGACATTGCTAATTTATAAATTCTTTGGACACATAATAATTGAACCCATTTTCGTTCTGGATCTTTTTTTTTTAATCTAAAATCGTCATACTAGGACTGGAATTCTGGAGTCTTTATTAGACTACAACCAGTCTATGGAGTTTCTGGACCAACCAAAGAAGCCTGTACATGCTTACGTTTAAAAATTGCTTCTTGATAATGAATTCGTTGCTTCATTGCTTTGTAAAAGTTTAGAGCCATGTTCATTAGTCAGATATATAAAATTCATGGAGGCTAAAGTGAACAAGCTGAGCTTTGTGCCTCCTCTAATTTCCATCAAAATAAGACTTCAATATGAAATCTGATACACATGAGTATTAGCACAAACACTTGCTGTCCTTGATATTTTTGGCATTTATGTTTAGTGATCATGTTTTCAGAACTTTAGTTGGCATATAATGTTCATGTTTCCTTGGTTTTAACAAATATGGTACAACTACTAAGTGTCTATGTAGTGTATGCCTGACATAACCTTCTGAAAATCCAATGAATGGATAACTCTATATAATATAAATAATTTCCTATAATCTTTAATCAGAAAAAATGATTTAATGTAATCGCCACTATAAACAATACTAATTTCATAATGTGGTGTATCTAATGTTTAAAAAGCCAAAGGTGTAAGGTACTGAGTAAAGCATGAGATATAAGCTTCATGCATCTCTTTGGTTTGTATTGTGATCTCACTAAAATATTTTGAATCTAAGCAACATAAATGACATCAGTATTATGTTCCGACTCATATGACCTTCATCTACCATAAGAAGTAACTTTATTTGAGATGCCCTTAGACATGCATAACTCTTATGACCCTAACATAATAGCATCTAGGAAGTAGAAATACTAGCATGTTTGTACCATATATGTATTGGATGCGGATACTTGTTGAATACTTCTCAAATATATGTCCAGAGCTAGTTTTAAGTATCCTATTTTTCAAAATAAAAAAAAACACTCTGGATATTTTTCAGACGCACTGAATTTACTTCCCTAATGCCTCCAAAGATGAAGAGGAGGGTGTTTTCTTGCTTTTAAATGTTAACCTTCGAACAGTAAAAGGTAAATTTTGGAGTCTACAATGTTCATGTTGAAAATATGAAGTGTATGGATTGGGATCAGTAATTTTTTGAGCTTGTAAAACTTGATGCGACCGTATAAAATATGAACTGTCAACTATTTTGTTCTGATAGCATCCTATGATTTATGGATGCTTTTCAAATTCATACCTACATACACACACACACATTTGAACATATACATATATGTGTATGTAGCTATGCATGCATCTATCTGTGAAACTTATTTGCTAGAATCAGAAGTGAGAGAGCGTGTGTAGGTTTGAGGTTCTGGGAAGATTTCGAAGTGGGTGCATTAGCTGAGGCAGAAGATTTTGGTTAATAAGGTATAAAATATATATGCTTCTTGATGTATCCAGGTGGTATCTTATCAATGTCCATGCTTCATAAACTAGCATAGGTTAACTATAAGATCTAAATTGAAAAACAAGCAGGAAATGTTTGCACGTGTCTAATCTTAAGCAAATGCATTTGCTTTTTACCCCAATGCTAATACAAACTTATTACTTGCATGCTGCTAGCTTTGAGAAGCACAGTGTGTGAGTGAGAGTGAGAGTTAGAACAAGACTTAATAATGATGGATCGTGTGATGTTGATAGAGTGCAATGCAGGTATCAGT
This sequence comes from Phoenix dactylifera, assembly GCF_009389715.1. Lineage (NCBI taxonomy): Eukaryota > Viridiplantae > Streptophyta > Magnoliopsida > Arecales > Arecaceae > Phoenix > Phoenix dactylifera. Next base: position 4,302,934 of record NW_024067666.1, on the reverse strand, counting down.
TTGACCTTAACATGAGCGACTTATACTTCCAGGTGTTAGCTGTTGCATTAATTACTCTAAATGCAGAGGAAGTTTTGAAGCCACCTTGTGGGTTGTACTAAATTATCATCAAAAAATGAAACCTATAAGTCTGCTTCCAAAATCATCATGCCATAAATTCTACTTGACAAGTTTTCAATCACCTTTTCAATGATATGTGTAATTTTGAATGTGCCATGCACTAGAAGAAATTCGTTATTCTTTCCAACATCTCCTTCATCTATCTCCTCCTAGTCTTCAACACAAGAAAACAAATGTCTTTTTCTCCATAATACTTTAATTTAATTTTCTATATACCTGAATGCACTTTTCATTTTAAATGCCACGGTTGCAAATTGATAAATATTAATATCATATCTGGTCAACGTTGTTATTTTCAGACTGCATGATTCATCGTGATCTGTAATTGCTGCAGTGCATCAAAATCCAATAATTTTCAGTACAATAAGAACCATAATTGGAAACTATATCCAATATTTTTGTTTGGAGTTATACATATTTACTCGCCATTTGATCGTTACTTTCTTTTTGAAGGATCCATAATCATTGTTTATTTCTTCATTTCTTCTTTGGAGCTCATTCTCTGATTTCTTCTTTGTGCTTCCCTTTTGCTGATTTTTTATTTCTTCTTTTAGCCAAAAATTCTTTTGCCCAAGTGAGGCTAACCCTAACAGTGTATAACCTACATGAACATGAACACGACTGACAATTCTTGTTCGATCAAGCCTTATGATTCTGGTATCTTGCTCGAGCGGCAATGTCAACTTCTACGCCCTTGCGGACACGTGAGGTCTATCGTAGCATTTTTAGCATACAATGGAAGAGGGTCGAATTGGTCAGTTGCTTATCTCCATTACTAGCTGCCACCAGTTTAACATTTTCCACGAGGGCTCATGTGAAAAATGCTAATAATTTTAACAATGGCTGATGATACTTCCCCATCCCTCTTATATATAATAATATGAGAAAAAGACTGGCTTGTGATAGTTCCATCCCCGCTCCTTATGTCACATTCGAAACTTGTGACTTTTTTTTTTAATTTTAAAAAAATTAAGTTTAACTTTTTAAAATTAAATTTCTCTTCAAAAGTGATTTTACAATCCAAAAAAATACATTTATTCAATAAGTGAATAAAAAGTAGCACTCTTATCTTTTCATTATTGTCCATTATTTTTGCAATAACAACTATTACTTACAATAGTAATTATTCTATTAAGCTCCGCATCAGGAAAGATTGGGCACTCTTCGATTGCCACCACTCTAGAGTTTGGATTTGTGATCACGAAATCCGTACTATTCCGCTAGCCACCATCCAAAATGTATCCATCGAAGTTGATTTTGAGAAAACTCGAAGAATTGTTTGAGATGTTACAGGAGCAGAAGTAGAGTTCCACATATCTCGAACTATCAATGGCCTGCATGGGTGACCTCTACGGTCTAGATTCGAGTCCTCTTCATCATGAACTTTGGTGTAGGACTATTCTCTCCAGAAATTTGGGTGTTGTATAAGTTTTTTTGATGGCCATAGGGTCCGAGGTAAAATATTGCACTTTTGTTAAGATAAATATTACCTTAATTTTATTTGAAACAGCCACAGACTTTCTCAATCTTTACCCACTCTGAGTATATAGCACCGCACGTTGTGGCTGACAAGGGGTTGAAATAAGCCTAGCACATGCACGCAGGTCCATTGTAGGCTGCAAAACTTTTCCTCTTAAAACTAAATTACAACCTTGTGTGACCATACTAGTGTTGGCGGAGGTTCAGTAACAAGTTAGTATTGCATGTATTTTAGCTCTTTCGTAATTTATGTTAAAAAATTAAATTAATTAGATAACAAAATAAGTGAGCATGCCCATTTTGCATCATATATAGTAACGTATAAAATCAACAAAACAATGATCAACACAATCAAAACAACTCTGAAAATTTTTCTTTGTTTTTTTCCATTGACCACACTTGTTCTTTCTTATTCCCACGAACCAAATGACCCCTTAGATAATGCCATTCCCAAAATCTAGAAATTGTTACTTGGTTCTCTTTTGATAGGGTGTATATTGGACTCCCAAATTACTTAATGACCCAACCGGGAGTTATGTAGAATTTGATACATTGGTTAGCCCATGCGCATCATGACAAATACCAAATTGGGTTCCACCCAACAGCTGATTCTAACTGGAATTGAGGGCGAGGGGTAGGTGATATCAGATATACCAAGGCCAACCATAGCACACGGTATCCATCCTAAATTTTTAATTGATGCACCAAGCTAACCACCCGGCCACAGCTGGACCCTTCAACGCCTCGTGCCGGTCGCAAACTCCCATCACCGCCGAGTCAACCGACCGACCCGAGTAGCCAGCCCAACCAACCACATCGCGCCACGACACGAACTCCCCCGATAACTCCGCTGTATTTTATCCACAACGTAATATCTCTAAAGATTTATCCTGTGGTAATTTTCTCCTTCTCCCTCCAATTCTACCCCAATTCTCTCCTCTTTTCCAACCAAATCCGCCAAGAACGAACGAACCCTATCTATCGCTTCCCTCTCCACCGGCGTTCCAAGAGGATCGATCTGGTCCTGGGGTTTCGCTCTCTTCTGCGTCTTCTCCTTGGTCTCTTTTAGGATACGATCGAGTTGGAGAGGAAATAATGGGGGATATCTACACGGATTTCGTGGACTTCATGAGGCGGCCGGCGGTGGTGGAGACGTTCATCGATATTTTGCTGTGCGCGGTGCCGATCTGGGTGGCGGTGATGATCGGGCTGGTGATCGGGTGGTCGTGGCGGCCGCGGTGGACGGGGCTGTTGTTCTTGGGGATGAGGAGTAAATTCCGGTTCCTGTGGACGGCTCCGCCGGGCCTTGGCGCCCGCAGGCTCTGGCTGGCGTTCACCGCCCTCTCGGCCTTCTCCGTGTGCCGGAAGCTCTGGTCCAACTTCAAAGGGAAGGGCGAGGGCTCGTCGGCCGCGGAGGACTTGGGCTCCCGGTCGGCGGCTTCGATGTCGTCCGCGGAGGAGGACGGTGGTGGCAGCTTCAGGTGGGTATGAATCCATTTCGTTTCTTGTTTCTGAGTTGTTTTCTGTGCGACAGTTATTTAATATATGCATTTTCGGGAATGAGGATAGTGAATGTTGTGCCAAATTAGGGGTTCTTTCATGTTGATAGAAAGATAAAGCTTGGTGATTGATTAATTTCCAGGAAAAGTATTATCCTTCTTGGTTTCTATACTAATGGTGATTGTGAGATTGGAAGGTGTATCTTGGCTTTCTTGTGGATGCAGCTTGATCTTTCGAAATCTGAGAAGATTCGAATTGTAGAAAAAATGGGTCACGATACAAGAATTTATGTATCTTTGTCCCCTTCTTAACTTTCTGTGTGAAGATAGGCTTTAATTATAAACCCTATCTTCTTGAAAGGAGTGCACTTTAATATGCTTAAAGTCCCATTTTGTCTGTCAAATGATAAGGTTAGACAGAAGACTGTTAGGGGGGTGTGTGTGGGGTGGGGGGGTGGGATCTCCTAGAGTTTAGAGATGATAGAAGTAGCTGGTTGAGTTATGAGACTACTTGGTCGTCATGCATAACGAGTAGAGCCAGCAAATCATATGATTATGGCTCACAATTTCATGAAAGTTATCAAATGGGTCTCTTATCCAAGAAGAAAGAAACTCAGTGCTTCTTTAAGGTAGTACGGGGCCAGCTTGTAAAATCTTGAAGATTAACGTACCAGAAGCAAACAAGGAGAGCAAGCTAGAGGGAGAAGCAGCTGGTTATTACCGTGATGCTTTGCTTTACAATGACACGCATGGGCTTAGTAATTTGATTGAGAGATTAGAATTTCATGCATGCGCCTATCCTTTGTTTCAGTGGCCTCTATGAACTTATTTATGAATGGCTGATGCATTGTACAAAGTATGACTATGTGAAACAAATGAAATTTGACAGAGGATCTTTTTTTTATTGGATGTACTGGAAATGTGCATCGAAAACATCCTTTTGATATGATACCAGTTATAAAACTTTGTTTAGTTCTTTAATGGAGCCTTCTCAATGTTAGCTCTGGTGCCGACCTTATTTGATGGGAAAAAGGTTTTGTCGATATTGATGATGGTACTTTTGATATCAGTTATGTATTTCTAAATCAAAACACAGATTTCAAACTGGGAGGAAAATGATCAGGACTTCATATATTTCTTCATGGGCATCTGCTTCAATGTAATCATAGATAGTCCAGTACTTGATCACTTTTCCTCTCATTATTTTGAAAAGTAGCCACCTAGACTGTGGAGGCAGCAACCCGAGCTTAGGTGGTCACCTGGCCTTCCACTCAGTACCAAAACACTTTGGCAGATCTTATATGTTGACCGACTACCTTGCAAGAACCTCGATGGCAAGGGGAACTAGTATACACAATATCATGGAGTTGTCAATATATTAGGCCTGTTAGTTGAGTGGATTAGATATCTTTATTATGGTACTCTATTTTTCTTAGCTACAGCCAACCAAATTCACTAATACTTGATTAGTTGCTTATACTCGATTTTGGATTCATTAGTCATTATATGGTTGAACCTCTTGTTGCATCAGTTCATTTGAAGTATTCAACATGTTTCTTTTAAGATTAATTACCATTGTTGCATAACAGTAAACATATCATGTCACACTAAAATAGGTTTTGAATAAATTAAAAATTCTATAATTTATTTTACTCCTTTAATTTGTTAATTTAGTTTAATTTTGTAGCTATGTTTTAATTTTATGAGTCTCAATTCATGTTTAAATAGAATAAGCTTAAGTGGTTGCCTTAGTGCAAAGCTGTTTCGAGACAACCTGCATTTGCGACTATGTTTAGTTAAAAATATCCTTATTCTATATGTAATTTTTTGCCTTAATGCGGAAAATGTGATCTTATATAATCCAAGGATGTTGTCAAGAACCATCAATCTGACCTAAACACAATTAGCGTTGGATAGAATGCATTGGCTTACCTTGGCTTTTTGATTCTTTGTAAAAAGATTTCTATGCGGATGCTTTCCGACATGATTTAAGCATTCTGCCTCTTTAATTATGAAGCCCTGCTTGATGTATAACTATGTGATGCGATTTATGTTTGAAATAGTCATTTTTCTGATGAAAACCATTTGTATCTATTCAATATTAACTAATGATCAATAGTTGAAGATGACTGTGTTCCTAGGCCTTTTAGTTTCAATACTCTTGGCCTTCAAGCTTGATATGTCTAACGGTAGTATCCGGATCCGTCATCTTATGTTATGACCACCCTTGGAGATGCATTGGTTTCATTGGCCTAGGTTGGAAAGAGGATAAACTGCAGTTATACCTGAAATGTCTGCTGAACAGCCAAAACAGGAGGCTGGGATTGTTATACTTGACAGTTCTGATCAATGGCCTTTATCATTGGATAATCTCTTAGATATGGTGGAATGGAGCTATCCACCCTTCTTACCGCATCTAATTTTTGCAATGTCAAACTCCCTCCATTAGCAATAAGAGAAAAAGTATTGGTGTGTGTCTTTTTCAACTAAAATGTAACTAAGGAACTGTCAGTTGTAATGTGGTACTATGTAATTGTTAAAGAATCATTCACTTTTAAACTGAAATCAACTATTGTTTTGAGGATAAAAAAGGTTATCCTAGAAATACATATCCTGTTTCCAATTAATCCTTCTGGATTTGCTTAGAACTACTGTTGATATGTCGCTGGCCATAAAGATGCTTTTAATGCTTTTTGCCTGGGACAAAGGTTCACTTATCCATGAGTCTCAAATTTCCATTTAGGACATCAGTATGTAGTTGGGTATAGACTATGTGGGAGAGTCAGTCATAAAAAATACCGCCATTCTCAGTGTGATCAATGCAGAATACATTAGCATCAGGCTAAGAATCCCTGTTTCAAATGGTGAGATTGCTAGACCACAGCCACATGAAAGGAGGAAGAAATGATGTGAAGTAGATTAGAAAGATTAAGAACTAAATGCATTTCTGGGAGACCACTTCAATCATTAGCCTTCAGAGTCATGGCTGACCTAGGAGAGGAGGACTAAGATGGTGTTGCCATGGGATTTAGCCCTTGATGGGGTCAGTTAGCTATAAATTAGTTGCATATCTGGAGTAAGTTTTATGTGACATGTGATAGTGATACTCTTAAATCTTGGTATAAGTTTATGTTAAGCTCTAATAAATTTATATCCCAAATGAGTAGTTGTGCAACACAATGTTCCCCTATGTCTCATGAATAGTTAATTCCATGATGGGTATGGATGTGTTGTTTACTTTTTCAAAATTGTCCTCGCTGCTACTTTCACGGTGTTTTCGGGGAATTGACTAGGTTGTGTTGATTCAAGTAAGCTGCGAGAATCTTGTTTTTAGGACCATGTTGCACTCGGAAAAGGATTTGCTGGTATGCAACTTTCCAACGGTTTTTTTTGGCTAAAATTGAGGATTTCGGCATATAGATGGCACTCTACAGCACATCTATTTCAATTTATGTGGTTTCATATTTTTAAGTGGTCTACTTTATGTCTTTGAAGTTCAAATTACTCTTAACTTTCTTTGCACTTGATCTTTCTCTCGATCTAGCAGTGGAGCTTTTGAGGATGGGCATGATGTTGTTACTGACAAAGATTTGGAGCATTTATTGCATCTTTTAGATGGTAAGGTAGGAGATGCAGTATGGCAAAATCAGATGGAACGCACCACTCCAAACATGATATACCAAGCTTGGCGTCACGAACCTGAGGTAGAATGCAGTGTTCTTACATTTTGAACAATGACTGCTACAAAATAGTTTCTGATCGTCACTTCTGAAAACATTTTGTGTGTCTAACATTTTTTTGTTTCCTGGGCTTTGCTTCAAATTCATGCATGCACATGTGTTCTTTTTCTTCTTTATATTGTCCTTTTTTAAATATTTCGAAATGTTTCTTTATTAATCCATTTTATTTTCCACATTTTGACAGACTTCTTTTAGTTTATTTTTTCTTTTTCCACTAATTTTTTTTTTAAAAAAATGCTATGAAGATCTTTTGCTTTGTTTCTTTGCCATATAGTTTTGTGCTTTTGGTCGCATCATCATCACTGGTCTAATTTGTTGATGATACGTTCAAGATTCTGATGTTCTTTTTTGTTCCTCAGGTGGGCCCCATAATTTATCGCAGCAGAACTATATTTGAGGATGCAACTCCTGAATTGGTTAGAGATTTCTTCTGGGATGATGATTTTCGACTTAAATGGGATCCCATGCTTGCGTACTTTACTACTTTGGAGGAATTCCCTCAAAGTGGGACTACGATTGTTCACTGGATAAAAAAGGTTTTCCGCAAGCATCACTTATGATGTTGATTATCAAACTTATAATTGCAGATTAGTAAAAGTTTGACTTGATTGCTTATCTGTCATTTCCAGTTCCCATTCTTCTGCAGTGATCGAGAATACATTATTGGTCGACGCATATGGGAGTCTGGAAAGACTTACTACTGTGTGACAAAGGTATTACATGACAAATTTATACATTAGTTATGGTTATATCTACTGTTTAATCATTATTTAGCTATCAAATTAGAGATCATGTTCGGTGCTCTTTATATGTTTAGCCAATTTTCAATTTGTGTTGTTTGTATACTACTGTATTTGCTATAACTATGTTTTCTTCAAAAAGATTTTGTACGGGACAGTGTTTTCTAAGTAGAAAATAATAGTTCCTTTTTCATTTTCATCCATGCTCTAGCATAAAGGGCATCTGCTTCCATGTAGCTGGATACATGGCTGCACATCACGAAATACAAAATTCAAGATTCCCCAGCCCCGCTCCTTTTCTATTTTATTCAACTCATCTGTGAAGTACTATTTTTGTAGTACGTTGGCAGAGCAGCACTGATCATGCATACTGCATGTTTCACATGACATTGTGCAATAATTGTTTTAAAAAATGTTCCATAACCAGTGAATAAAATCACAGTAAATTTTTCTTCACCCTGCAAAAGCCAAAGGTTTCCATGATCATGTTCTGTATGATTGAAGGAAACATTACAAGGATGGAGGCCAAATGGGCTGTCAGACCTTTCTGATTACCTGTTCATCTTGGCCTGAGTTATAAGACTGTAGTTTGGTATTAGGGCCATAAATGAGCCAAAGACTAGCGATCTGGGCTCTGCTTAATCTTGGCGCAAAATTATAAAGGGTCAGTTTGAGATCGGCTTGAATCCACTTGAGAAATCCCAGCTCAAGCTTGGTTTACATATACTCAATATGTAATGCTCAAGCAGAGATAGAGCTGAACCTAGCTCGTCTAAGCTCGAGAATGCAGGTGGGATTTTTTGGTTTTTTTTTTGTGGTGGTGGTGGTGGGAAGTGATCTACCTGACTAGGTATTGCTGCCAAGGGAGGGAGGGAGGGAGGGAGGAAGATCTACCTTACTAGGTGTTGCTTTCATAGCAGCAGTTGCTAGGAAAGCCTTTGGAGTATATGACAGGATAGTGAGGATCTCTAGGAGACAAGTCCATAGCTGTTGCGAGGATACAGTAGCAGAGAGGGGGAGGGAGATCTGGAGGGAACTTTAAGGACAATGGTGACAGAATTCAGTCCACTGAGGTTTCAGTCAGCATGTGATGTGCCTGATGCTTTTGGAGTTTTAGATAGGCCCAGCTGACCTGTAGCTAACTTGTCTTAACTGGCATCCGAAGTCCAGCACATGTAATAATCTTTACACTATAGTGTTGATGTGAATAGCAGTCCATCCATGCATATTTTTCACTATATTTCGAGCTTCTCACAGTAAAGTTAGGATGGGGATGATTGTTGTTTAGCACATTCTGCATCTTTAGTGTGAGATATACACCATCAGCTATTGGTATGCAATATCCTAATTTTGTGTGCTGTTTTGCTGATTAATTCACCACATTTTATTCTACAGGGTGTTCCTTACCCAGCTTTATGCAAGAAAGAAAAGCCAAGGCGCGTGGAATTGTATTTCTCAAGTTGGCGCATCAGGCCAGGTACATATATATTTTAATTAATTTCGTGCTTCCTGTTATATTAGATGGGATGCTACTAGGGCTAAACTGTAGACAAATATGATTTAACTGAATCCCACAGAAGATGAAATCTCATGTACATCATTAAGATGGTGGGTTAATTGTGATCATGGCAGTTTTCCTTCCATGTCATGTTTGGATTCTATGGATCAACTATTATATTGTGTCATGTGGATCATATAATATTCTTAGTGACCTCTTTTTTGCTTGTTTTCATTGACATGAATGCAGTGGAATCCCGCAGACAAGATGGGCAGGTTTCTGCATGTGAAGTAACACTCGTTCACCATGAAGACATGGGCATTCCCAAGGATGTAGCAAAGGTCGGTGTCCGCCATGGGATGTGGGGAGCTGTTAAAAAACTGCAATCTGGTATGAGAGCATACCAAGTAATGAGAAAAACAGAGACATCCCTGTCCAGAAGTGCACTAATGGCACGTATCACCACAAAGATCCCGGTTGATGGCACCGTCACTCTCTCAGACCCAGAACCGTCCGGTGAATCAGAAGCAGGTAACAATGATGATGCCCATGAGGTCCGTCAAGGAGTTGAATGGAAATGGGTTGTTATTGGTGGAACGATAGCTGTTATCTGTGGGCTTCAGACCGGTCTTATTGGTAAGTCTCTGTTATTTGGCGCTGCAAGGAGGCTTGCAAGGAAGTGAGAGTTACCTTCTGCGCAGAGTTTATTTTGAGGGACTGATTTCTGATTCCTATTTAGAGTGCTGGAATGTTATAAATGACGGGAAAGCTGCGTATATAATTTTTTTGTTTTTATAGTTGACAATTAATTTGGTATCAATTTTACTCCGCGAGCTTTATATCGCAATGTTTTGTATGATATTCTTATCATTTTGTGGTGGGATATCTAACAGCGTACGATAAGCCCACTGGATATGCATACTGAAGCTTGCCCGTGTCTATGGTATTGTGTCCTGGCCGGATAGAGAAGCTTTTCATTCCAGAAATGGTCGTCACATTCACCGAACAAGGAATAACTTATAAGGTAAAGGGTGTGTGGCATTGATATTGGGGAGGCTCATCTCTAGATCTGATCATTTGGAGCTTAGAAATTATTATGGATTGAAGCAATGATCTCAGGTAATACCTGGGAGACCGCTAAGAGACTACTGGAAAATGTCAGATTACTACAGGTATGATGACTTTGTAAGATAAATCTCCTTGAGCTTGTGCCTATGAGGACTTCCCATCTTTTGCTTCTCCCATAGCTTATGTAGCACCTGATGACGAAACATTGCATGTGAAACAAGGAGACCAATTTAGCTAAAAGATAAACACCAAATATTGGCTGGAAGATTGGTATGGACAAACCTGAGAGAAAACTCACCCAAGTCCGCTGTCCCCTGCTATTCGAAATGATGTAGGGAGCGGAAACCATCACTCGCCAGCAATAATTGCTGGGAAACGAACACAAAACATTTTGCCGGCAAACCATCCATTTTGCTTACGTGCAGTAGGTCGAGCAGACTGGGAGATAAAGAGGGGTGGAACTGATACAGAACAGATTTTGAACTTGTATAAACGGTTTAAGGTATGCTGTAAACTAATAATAGAGGCAGGCAACTTAGTAGATGCTCATGCCACACTAACACTCACAAGGTCAACACTAACTTTTCATCATCCCATTCTCACTGAAAGTTCATCTGACATCACGTCCCGTCCATTCTTACGTACATGTCAACTTGTTAGGATACTTCTTTCCTCTTTCTGCAAATTATGTAGCTATAACACTTCAGCTACTCTAGCATCCTTAAAATCGTCACTTTTCCGCCAATGCAGAGCTTTAGACTACTTAAAATAATTAATATCCTAGAAACTGTAGCTTGTACTATTTGCTACCTTTCATTTACAGAAAAGAGGGGAAAAGGGAAGCGAGGATCTTTTTACAGCAATATTATAACAAAACCGATGAGCTACGTTGGTTGCCAAAGAAAACCCAGCTTCAAGCAATTAGGTCAACTGCAAAGGGCCCTTCCACGGTGCTCAGCAAGCTGCATGACATTTCAGTACAGCTTCAACAAAAATTTACTTGCCCAAGTGAGTTAAGATCCTGCTGATTAAGGCCTCTTTCTTCCCAGTAACTGGGAGATTGTGAGCAGTTAGGTAGTACTTTAACTCTACCACGGTCAGATCCTTCAGCTGCATACAAATAAAATCAGAAAATAGAAAATTATCATTAGTCATGAGCAAGATTTGCCAAACTGGTCGGTAATGTATCATATCGAGCATACAAGACTGTACCGGTACATGATACCATACCGTAACGACACTCGATATGCTGAATCTTACCGTACCATACCGCATACCAATAATATAATAGGATAGTACCGGTACAGGATTCGGCACTGAGGTAGCAAAACTTGGCCACAAAAATCAAATAATGTCCTTTTTTTTTAAATATAGAACTATGTTTAGCTGTCCAGCCCCCTACGACAACTAGTTTAAATACTCTTTAACTGTTTATGGCCACCTTTACTAAAGAACAAAATTAGAAGAACCGTAGCCTAAATCAATAAACACACTCTCACCTTTCCATTTTCTGCAAGATCAGCCCAATCATAACTTGCACTCTCCCTTGCAGCAGTTTCAGCCATTGCTTTACGCTTTCTAGAAGCTTCACTTCCAGACCCTTTTGCAGCTGCGGTGTTGGCTTCCTCCTGATCATGGTTTTCACCATAAACAGATATTTTGAATTCTTGAAGTGCACGGACAATTCCTGGCCTGCAGATAATAGCACAAGTTTGACTGAATTTAGGATTATAGAAATGGAACATCAATAACAGTTGATAAATCAAATTGAAGGCCATAAAGGAAGAAATATTGCAGCATACAGCAGACGAGTCACCTAGACAGGCCTTCTTCATCAGGTAAGGTTTCATCTTTGATTTCTGGCATCTCATCTTCACCCAAAGCTAAGGCTTGCAGTATCCCATAATGTCTTTGTAAAGCTGGACAGAGAAACAATACAATATTTTATGTCAGAGTTATCAGGGCCAAAAATTTGCAAAGTAGGATGGCCAGTTCTGCATCCATTTGATGGGCATCAATCTGCATTTCGGTTTATACCAGTGATATTCTATGATGTGACAGGCTGAAGGTTAGAAGTAAAAGACAATGATGGACCCTCATCAAAAACCAGCCAAAAATAAACTTTCGGATCCATCATCAAGAGAGTAAGTCAATTGTGAGATAATAGGTGAAATAACTTTCGGATCCTTCAGAAGCTGGGCACAAGTTTAGATTGCTTTCTGATGCAACCCTTTCTTCATGTATGGGTACAACTTGTGACAACTTATTTTGAGCACAAGATTCTAGTTCAAACATATCGATAATATTTCCTATCTTATTTTGACAATGACTTATTTGTTACATTGAATTAAGTGGGGATGCAACTCTTTCTTCATGTGTAGGTGCAACTGGTGACAACTTATTTTGAGCACAAGATTCTAGTTCAAGCATATCAATAATATTTCCTATCTTATTTTGACCATGACTTATTTGTTACATTGAATTAAGTGGGCCTGCAAAAACTAGGAAGTTTCATAGGAGCTCTAAATATCATTTAATTATTTTTTGAATATTGAAATCATGTCTCAGATGTGTAAACAGAATTTACTAATAAAATCATCACAAATAAAACATGAGCTTTTCCAAAAGAAAACAAAAAAAGAAATAATGAACACTAACAAAAAGCTGAGATATATAATATATAGTATCAAATGTATTGTCACATGAACATATCTAGGTGGGTAGACAAATGCTTGTGGGTAGATCCTCTTCCTCTTTCTGATTGCACCTCTCCCACATCCTACCTTAATTCCTACCTTATTTGGAGCATGACTCAACTTATTTGTTACATTGAACTAAGTGGACCTTAGAAACATGAGAAGTTCCATCGCAGCTCTAATGTCATTTATTTATTTAAATATTGATATTAAGTCTGGATAATATCGGGTAGGGCTGTCCATGGGCCAAATAGCCCAGCCCATGAAAAACCAGGATCGGGATCGGAATTTTAACCCAAAAGCCTAATTCGGCCAAAAATTAAGGTGGCCTGATTTATTCCAAGCTGGACCTAGATGGGTTTTTGGTTCAAAATAAATAGGAGCCTAACTTGGACCTGCCCCAGCCTGAAATATAACCCACAGTAGGGTTGGGCCCAGGCCTAGGCCCTCGTGCTTTATTTTATCCAGGCCAGGCTCAAGCCTAAGTTCTAAAATCTGGACTTGCTTCAGATATAAGCCTGACCTGACCCACCCCGGTCCATTGGCAGCCCTAATATCAGGCATAGCTTATTGGATCGGTAAGAAACTAATATTCACTATTGCTATGCCCACATAATGCCGCTAAGGAGTGGACTGACAATATTGTACCGACACTCAATACGGCCAAAATACCGGTTAGGTGCTGGTACGAAAACCTTGCTTTCTACATTACACATATATAATTAATAAATAGAAGTTTTCAAAAAATCTTGAAGCACTTAATTAGCACTATTTTTATAAAATTTAGAATAAAAAAAATTATTTTATGAGTTAAATTACCTTCAACGTGTTTAGGTATATCTGAAGTAATCTTGATTGGCTCATTTGACTCAGCCATGTAGGCTAACAATCATGCAATTGGGAAGGTAAACATTAGCTGATGAAGTCAGCTTGAAAGCAATCAAATGGTAGATGAACTTCGAAAATTTTCAAGAACTGGTTTAAAAACTTGACCATTCTGTTTGTTAGTGCTTACAAATGAAAAGGAATATTTTTATGTGCTACAATTTACACTGGGTAAAGAAAAAGGTAAATAAAGGATGGAAAGAACAGAAAGAAACACATGCCTTAGGGAAAAGGACTTTCTATTCTTTCTTTTTTTCGAGGAAAAGAAAGAAGAGAGTTGTTTTTTTCATTTCGATATGAATTTGACCTAATTCTTTGGATGCATGGTTTATTATTAATGACCTAGTCAACCGCATACTTCTAAAAATGTATGATGCTCATGATAGATTGTTAATAACTGTACGTTTTATTAGAATGGAAAAGAAATCATAGGATGTTGATTAATACCAGGATTTGCAAACTGGCAGACTGAAAAGTCTTTTAAATCTATACGTCTTGATAAAGCAGAGGCTTTCTTGATTTGATCATCTGTGGCACGTGGTGCATTAGCATCAACAGCCATATGAAGCTGCAAATTAACTTGGATTAGTAAATTAGTAAATCAAAAAAGAGAACTGAACAATAATCAAAGTGCAAGTTTTCTTGCCTCTTCAACATGTCTAATATCATCTGAATATGGAAGATATATCATATGCATTCCAGGAGGCTCCACTTGACCACTTGAACTGGTTATTTCATCCTGTTTAAATGCATTTATTTAGCTAGTTTCACTAGATAGTTATTCAATACATAGTTGAATTCAGCACTTCAGGAACAAAATATACAAACAAGCACTTTAGAATGACACTGATATTCACAAAGAAGCCTTTCACATAAGTTATTATTTTTTTACAATAACTTATTATTTTTACCAGAATAAGGATTAGAGATCTTGTGATTTTTCTGAAACTCGATGTCCCTTCAGTTCTTATCACAAAATACAGATTTTATAAGTGTTATTTTCAAGTGAACATTACCTGTTATTACAGAACTTTACTTTCAATTTGTAAGTTATTCGACAAAGATATAGTTTTCAATTTAAGAATCATGATAATGCTAAGTTCCTTTGCTTTTCATTCTGCAAGGAAATCAGACTCAAAATTTTAAAATTCCACAACAATCGTTGCAGGACTATATATATAGATGATATTCTCATTGCATGACTCCATAATTTGATACTTTACTAGACTGATAGTAATCAAGATCTCAGCAACAAATTCTGAAAGCAGACCTCTTAAAAATAATCCTAAAGAAAAAAATATTTGTTCAAATTAATGATGTTAAGTAATTTTCTTGATAATACATTGTCTCCACATGCTTCTCGTGAAATAAAAATAATCAAGAGACTACACATGCATAAAAGTGTGAAACAACTAACTCTGGGTATGTGAAAACAACACTGGTTAATCCAGAAAAAATAACATATCCTAACAGCATAGTTGATCCAGCATTTACAAGGTCATCCATCCTTCTTGCCTTCTTGTCTTCCTACTCTTATATGTCATACTTCCTGGATATGTTTGAATAATCCAGCAGATTAGAGTAAAAAAAAGTATACAACATTATTGGATTCCTTAAGATTTGGGGTAAAGAACTATAATATTCTTTCTGATAAAGAAGGGATTATTCATTTTGAAGAATGTATAAAAGATTCCTAAAAGAATCAATATCCTTGCAACTGTTGATACATGTCTAACACCAATAATCAGCTATTTATAACCAAAATAATTATTTGGATGCCTGAAACATTTCCCTGCAAAGCGTGGAGTGCAATTTACCACATGGTGCAAGTGTTCATCCCGTATTATATCTCAAATTATGATATCTAAAAGAAATGGTTATATCCTGCATGAAGCGGCAAGATCTCAAATTATGGTGCTCAACATCAGATTCTAAAAGCAAGGTACTCGCTTTTACGAGCGTGCATATACAACTTCAATTTAGTGTTATGGATACACATAAGCACATATGTATGTACATACATGTACAAGCGTTAAAAGAGGTGGGTGAACTGGTACTCTTCTGATACAATTAAAGCTCAAATACCACCAATGCAAAATCAACATCTAAAATACCTAGAAAAACCAAAATCAAATGTTCTGTAGATATCCAACATAGATAAACAACATAGTGTAATGTTTTGATTTATTTTATGGTTTACAAGCACTCAAAATTCTCAAATCATCTATTTTGGTTTTTAATTTGTATAGATCCAGATAGTCTGGATCTCAACATATCCTACAGCACATTTTAGCAAACTAATTCTATTGCTACTGTCCATTTTAGGTCCAGTAGATGCATAAGTTAGATAATTCAAAACATGTGATTGGTTGTTTAGGTACTTTAAGTATTGCAGATCATGATCAAAAGGTGGATCCTTGATTTAAAAGGTTCACTATTGCTTCCTTTTCACTAGGATTGAGGCTCCAAGCCCAATGGAAAGAAGCTAGATCAACTCGCTCTCTTAACGTGATTTCCGATGCAATATCAACAATAACACAACAACTGTAACTATGAAAATTTCACTCTATTGAATGACGACTTTGCAACCTAATATATACATATATATGTACAGGCATTGTGGCCAGTGGAAAATATTACTTGCGCAACAAGGGCAACCAGCTGGGGATGATATAAACTTCCATAAAATGCAAGTGCAAACCTGAAAAATATTGCTAGAGTCAATACATGTAGCAACAGCAAAAAATAAATATTTTGTTAAACCACGAAGACTTTAAATGCTAGTGTGACCAATTATTTACCCATCCAATGTGATACAACATTCTCGTCAGTTCAATAACATTGCCAAATTCATTTTACTATTTTCTCTGTACTTAGATTCCAGCATAGATATGCATATAAATAGTTCTAGTAGATATAGAGTTAGGTGATGTGAAGAAATGCACTGACTAATACCGAAGAGAGCTTCATATAAAAGATGATAACTAGGATAGAAATATTAAAGTCAAATGTGACGATAATAAGACCAATTCTGCTGTATAGATCAAAGTGATAATTAAGCATAAGGAAAACATTGAACCAATTTCTAAAGGCAATTGGTGCCAAAGAACAATTGATAATTGTTAAACTTAATGCTATAGATTAAATATATAAGTAAAGGCCCACTAAAAGCTATATTAGTATGATTGCAAGGTCAAGACCAACTATATCTCTTGATTTTTCCCATGTTTCCGCTTTTCTGGTATATATATGCTAAATATTTTTTAGTGATATACTGGGTTTAAGATTGGGGAAAAAGAAAAAGGGAACGGGAAGGCATCAAATTTTTTTCAAATCAGTTTCATTACTTTATTGGATTCTGGCCTCCTATCATATATATGGAAATTCTCCATTTAGGAGCATTATGAGAACATCAATAAGTGCTATTATCATATATATTGTTGATAATGTTTGGAATCAATAACTTGTACCAATAGAAGAATCAAAATAATCTACCTTGTTATTGATGACTAAAAATTTAACAATAAAAAATGCGATGATCTTTCAAACCATACTTTAGAATTTAGATCACAGCACAATAAGCAGGCTTCACTATCTTAATCCACAAGACTAGACTAAACTTTTGCAGATACGGATGCTAATCTTTACATGTTCTATACATTTCCATTTTCAAGCGACATAAAGAACCTTTTGATATATCCTTAATAGTCCTAAAATGTTTGCGTCAACACTTTTGCTTCAGTTCCAGCTCTCATGCAAGGGCATTGAGAGGGTGACTCATTATACCTGGCAAAGTGGGATTTAACTTGGGAAATGTGTTGCTCAACTTTTCACTACACTATTATTGCATATCTTTGTTTGTTTCTGCCAGAAAACATATGTTCATACAAGCAAACTCATCAACAGCATAGCTTAGAAAGGATCTTTAGTCAAACTTTGGGATTAGCTCAAGAGTACCTGAACAAACAGGTGAGGCACTATTTGCTTACTATCCATGCTCAAGATGCATTAGAGGATGAGGCCAAATAACTGCAGAGAAGACTTCAACTGGCTATCCAAGAAAACTTACTTCACTTTAATTAGACTTTTTGAGCCTTAAGAAATTCCTCAAACTAAATGCTCAACTACCACAGCATGGGTACATAGAATCTCCAACATCACTCATGTCAAGGAAAATGATTCAGCACATACAAAGATTTCAGAATGAGCCAGACAAATTCGTTAGCAAGATAAGTCCCTGCAAAGGGATGGTGCAATAACTAAGCAAATGTTCTTGTAACCCTATGGCCTCTCAAACTTCTTATACATGAGGACTACATTGTTATCACAGATTTAAATCCTCTGCGCCAGCTATTTTATATATGTTGGTCGTTCTTTAGCTCGTGGACATCCAAGAAGAAAATAACAGTTTCTTAATCAAGCACCAAGTATGAATCTTTTTCTAAAACCTCTGTTCAAATAGCATGATTAAAATTATTTTTTCCCATAAATCATGACCAGTTTTATGCCATCCACCTCACTCTCTAGCAGCAGGCAACCGAGTATACTTGAACCGAGTTATCTATGTGCACAGCAAACTCATCAATGGGACTACACTTCAGTAGTGAAAGAGTAGAAACACGCATATTCAACTCCAACATATCACTCACAATGAGCAGCCTTATGTTATCTTTGCAAAAGCATTGCATGGATCATTTCTTCTTCATCTTTCATTCTAAGCTTCAATCCCTTCCAAAGGATACCTCAACTTACAGGTGAATGCAGAAGGAAAAAATAAGAATCATCTTTGCTTGTACAATTTGCATGCAAATGGAAGCATTCTTTTTTGTCATTCAATGGGACTACACTTCAGTAGTGAAAGAGTAGAAACACGCATAGTCAACTCTAACATATCACTCACAATTAGCAGCCTTATGTTATCTTTGCAAAAGCATTGCATGAATCATTTCTTCTTCATCTTTCATTCTACGCTTCAATCCCTTCCAAAGGATACCTCAACTTACAGGTGAATGCAGAAGGAAAAAATAAGAATCATCTTTGCTTGTACAATTTGCATGCAAATGGAGGCATTCTTTTTTGTCATTGCAAGTTTGAGTTGCATATGTCCATCTTTATTAGGAAGATCAGCATTTACTTTCAATAATTGCGTATGTCCTTTTACAAAATTCTTTAATCTTTTTTTC
This sequence comes from Phoenix dactylifera, assembly GCF_009389715.1. Lineage (NCBI taxonomy): Eukaryota > Viridiplantae > Streptophyta > Magnoliopsida > Arecales > Arecaceae > Phoenix > Phoenix dactylifera. The sequence continues at coordinate 4,284,026 of NW_024067666.1, read as the reverse complement.
CTACATTTTACCCAGTAATGACAAGTTTACAAAGTCCGTACTTGACTTTCATAGCTAAGGACATATCCATGTAGGAAAACACTAGAAGGGTTTAGGCCCCATTTAGCATTGTTGTAGGTAGTAGAGCTTTTGTTTATAGAGCTTTGGTCAGCAGAGCTTTTAATAAAAAGTCGTTTGCTGTCTGGTAATCTGAAGTGTTGTGGAACTTTAATATCTATTTGGTAACCAAACCGACAAAATACTTTTAGTATCAAAAAATGATAATATAGGACATTATATAGTGCCTTTAGTTGCATAACCATTTGGACAATTTAAAATTGTTATTATGAAATATTCCTAATGTATAAATTATTTATTTTGATATTTAACCTAAATAATATAATAGATATAAAATTTTAAATTTATCATAAAATACAACAATACTTTAATAATATTATTATATTATATTATAATAATGAGATATTATTATTTTAGTATGATATGAATATATTATATTATAATATTATTAGTGTATAATAATATTATATTGATATAACATGATTATTATAATGCAATAATAATGATGATAATAGTATAATATTTTTATAATGTTATATAATATAATTTAATATTATGATAATATTATTATATTACATTATACTATACTATGTTATAATTTTTCTTGTAGACCTTTTTCAGCTTTTGGATGAGCTAGAAAGTTGTTTCAAAATTTTTTACCAAGCACCTTAAAATCACCCAAGAGGACCAAAAGCTCTTCAAGTAACACTATTTCACCCTCCAAAAGTAATGCCAAATAAGGCCTTAAGTTATAGGCATGTATGGAACCATACCTCAAAACCTTTACATGATTTTACAGGTAAAATTATATATGTACTGGAATATATAAAGAACAAGGTTCTAAAACTTGGTTGGGTTCCAGTTTTGGTCATCTAGATAGAACTTTGACATTGGTAGTTTTGATAGTTTAGCTCCCAGTTTGGGTCAAAGAGGTTTAGAGAAAGATTCCAATAAAAAATTAAGAAGAAACATCAAGAAAAGTTATTTCACATCATTTGTTGTATTTTGAGTTAGTTAGGACTTAGGAGCATAATTTACATAGTTTGGATGGTTTCACGTTGAAACTAAATTACTAATACAATAAATATATTATACTTTTCCCTATTCCTATAATTTTCCTACATTTTTTTACTATTTTCTAATAATTTCCTTACTTTCTCTATTTTTTATAATTTCTCATATTCTCTCTAATTTTTACAATTAATTAAACTTTTCACTAAGCATATTCTATTCTATTCTATTCCATTTTAATAACTCAACTAAGTAAGATAAAAACCATTTAAGCACATTTTATTGTATTTCATTTTACTCATCAGCTGAACATGAAAAATTCATTTATTTACCAAAAAAAATCATTTAAGCATATTTCCCTTTATTTATTAGAATAACCCATCTAAGCAAGAAAGATCCATCTAAACAAAAACCTATTTTATTTCACTATTTTATTTTATTATATTATTTTATGCTAAAGAACTAGAGAAGAAAAAAGCACTCATGCAAGTAAGATAAAGAATCATAGGAACATGTATCTCTTTCCAATTAGTGAAGACACATCAAGACTGCATCTTGCCCACTATAGTAACAAAGCTTAGCCAAAGTAACGTAGCTTAAAAAATCAGAGCCTTAGACGACTGTGACATTTCAAAATATTAACAAATTGAACAAAATATTAGAAAAGGTTGAACATATATACTTATTAAACCAAAGAAAAAAAAGATCAAAAGCATTAATTTCAGTCAATTTCGGCTGAAACTTGGACAAAACTAGCAAAACTGACTGAAACCAAAAAAAATTGGCCAATTTCAGACTAGGCTAGGCCAAAACAATTCGTTTCGGCACTTTAAACCATGATGGAGAGGCTACCAGGTGGGGGAAAGAAAATTCAAGGCATACATAAACCTATCCATGTATACAATATAAATAATGTATTAAAGAATGTTCAGTACCTAGGAGAAGTAGCTGCAGCTGTCCATTGAGGCCCCTTTATGTTTCTCACAAATAAAATGTGTCTTGATTAATGACATTAGAGAAATGAATCTTTAAATGGTTATCATGAAAGAAAGCAGTAGGGGATGAAGCTTCACAAATCAGTTTGATCAAAATAAAGTGAATGGAATGCAGCTTGAGTTATCTGCCAGGTCAACAGAATTGTCTAAATTTAGCAATAAGAAATTTGTAAGCTGATCTCCTTGGATACCATGGTTATACTACCAGAAATGCCGAGAAAAAAAGATACTAGAAAGGCTCAACATCGGGAGTGAGGGATGTCGCACCTTAATTATGAACCTTGCTACGAAGAAATTTTTAACACAGAATTCAGAGAGTCAATTCCAGATGAATGAAACAAGGATTGTCAACAAATAGGAAAGCTTATGCAAAGTGAAAAAGGAAGTTTCAGACAAAAACATATGTTCAGTCTACAAATATAGAACCAAAATAATACTGGCACTTCAAAACTACAATGACGAATAATACAAGCCAGCCAGATAATGAAAACTGAAAATGTCTTAGTACTTGCTAAAAAAGATATCGATACTACTTATATTTTCTATGCGAGCAATGATTTAGATTTTCTGCTCCACCTTAAGCTACTACAAGAATTAGCTATTACGTACTAACCGTTGAAAGCGTAACATTGACCTATGTAAAGCAATGAAAATGCGAGTACTTCCAACAATTTCCTGCATCATATGAAAAATGCGATTAATCACACCAAATGTAACAGTAAGCTTATGAGCTTTCTTTTTTGTGTGTGTGAGAGAGATAGAGAGAGAGGGGGGCATTTGATATCTAACAATGGATAATTGAACACTGAAGTCTGAACAGAAAGCTCCCTTTGGTAGACATAACTTGAATAAATAATATATGCAATAAAACATATGGAAGATTAACTTAAATTGGATATGTCCATTCCAAGTGATTTCGCTCACGGAATGTAATAGGCCGTTTACATTATCAACTTAAAGTGAACTTCAACATTTAATAATGACAGAATAATCAACAATACAAATATTAAAGACATTTCATATCATATGGCAAAACAACTAGTCTTTTAGCTCTCTCCTAAGCTTGAACTAAACCATGTAAATCCTTTTAGACTAGTTGTCCCGCACATTCCTTCCTCGGATGATAAGTCAGTTTGAGACTTCTAGATGCATGCACTACTCAATAAGCATCAATGAAATCTATCAATTTCGATAAGAATGCCAAATCATAAATTGTTGAAGTAGCACATACAACGAAGAAATGTCATTTGTTGTCCTGTTTCAAACTTAGAATTTGAATGCTTAAGGACTATTCATCCCAGCCCAAAATCCCACATTAAAGACATTAAAGACAAAATCTGAATTTGGTCGAATCAACTATCTTAAACAAGGCAGAGAGTAGGTTTGAAAAGTCCACAGTGGGTGGGATATCATGGGCCTAAGTCTCGAGGGAAAAGATTAGAGGCAGCAAGCAGGGGACTAGACCATGCACTTCAGAACAATAGGTGGGATCCAGCTTCCAAGTGTCAAGGAGAACCCAATGGCGACGGAGAACTTATTGCAATGGATTGCAGCGGCAAGTTAGGTGGACAAGCTGCAGCATTATCGCCATAGACACCAACCTTGTAACATTTGTTGCAGTGATAGGGCTCCCAAGCAGCAGGAGCAGATAGATGGGGGGCTAAAGAGAGGCAAAATAGGGTTGTCTATTATATCAAACTGATATATTTTCCTTTTCCCAACAAGCACTTGGTCTTATCTCCCTCTAGAGCATGTCCAGAGAGAGATGACCATATTAAAATGCATCTACCAAAAAGGGTGTACATATGATTCCCCTTATATGTGAATGACCATAAATCAAGGTTAGGCAGAGCTATAGGTGGCACATTCCTGGCCTAAATTCATATGTGGCTGCAGTATTGGAATTAAGTAAAGCCTTCACCTGAAATTCTTCACACAAACCCTACCACAAATAAGGACTGTTTCGCTCTATCAACCCTAACTATAGCACTGCCTTTGGATTTCATTCACTAAGCAAACATTAGATTTTTGTTCCCCTTATGGTGTGTCTCGTACCATATGAGAATAATTTACATAAATATTTCATAAAAGAATCTTTTCAGAAAATCACTAATGGTTCCTCAAGTCTTTTGCCATTGATGATCATGTCATCAGAGTTCATGGTCACAATACAATTTCATCAAAGCAATTAACATTCTAGCAAGCAACATACCAAAACACTACCGAATCCATGAATGAAATTTTAAGCTTTAATCAAAATAAAAGGCAGCATTCTCACCTCATCAGTTGGAAAAATAAATGTAGATGGCCTCAAATTGTGATAATCTTTTAAACAATCCAATGGCTTGAATCCTAAAAGGTGAAGCTGACCGTCTGAAATGTTCTTTATCTTAGATAGTTCATCCATAGAAAATTTTATGATTTCACTGCAAAAGTATAAGATTATAAGGCAAACAAACTAATTCAAAAGAGTCAGCGAACACGATAAAATTATACTCTCAGGCTGTGTTTGGCATCGTTAACACTTTTCTTTTTTAAAAAAAAAGGAAATAGGAATTCTCTTTCTATTTTTTTTAAGATTTCTGGCAACAGAAAACATGTTTGGTTCACTCTTTTTTGTTCTTAACTACGAGAGGAGCTGCTCAACGAGCTGGTGGGGAGATCGAGCATCGTTGATGGCCTCGTGGTCAGGGTGTTCACCAAGGGTCTCAAGGACAGAGCAGATCTGGGCAAGGACGAAGACGGCAGTGGCCATGGCGAAGTCCAGCATAGCTGTTCAGATGGCCACACGACATCGCCAGTACACGACATCGCCGTCCTCGCCAGCGGGGAGCCCCTCGAGGGTGTAGGGGAAGGTGGAGCAGGGGAGAAGGCAAGGAAGAGGAGGTGGCTCCAGTGAAGGAGGCCACAAGGCTGGTACGCGACTCTTGCACCTACCTTCTAAGTGCTTCGTAGTACCTTTTACTAATAGATTTGTTTCCTGCACCTACAACCGAATCCACTCATACACACACTCTATCCCATTTCAGGTAACAAAGGTCCCACATCTCGTGATCATCAAGACAATTTATAAAAGTAAAGCAATAATCATATCAATGAAGGAATTGTTCAACAAGTGGTCATAATACCACATCAGTTAGAGAAGGGACCTTAGCGGTCCTCATATACTCACAAGCCCATCAACCTAGCTTAAGCATTTGGGTTGGACTTTAGCAAGAATATATGCAAGAGTAACCAACTTTCCATCCTTAAAAGAAGTCATCTTATCAACTTGGGATACAAAAGTAGGAAACAAGTAAGACAAAATGATAAAAAAGAAATTACATGTAAACATGCCATGGAAAAGGTAAAATTTCATGCAAGCAAAAAACCAAGCCATGAATACCAACTTCTTATAAGGGTGAAAATATGTATGCGGCTCCTGAACTAGAGCTCCAGTGTCTGCGCATATAAAGGACCTTTCCGTCTGCCAAACCAACAAATGAACATATGTTATAGCACTATAGAAGAGCCTAAATAGTACAAAAAAGGGAACTTAATGGTAATGCTTCAAAATGTCTTTAAATGTGTTTTTTACTTCAAGTAATCATAAAATGTATCTTTGAGTATGTTCGAGTGACTACAAATTCTCAAGCATATAAGCTAGCGATGCAAATATATGATGCAAGAATATATGCAATAAGGAGACATCTTGTATATCTATGTGTATACAAGTACAGCACTATTAAAGATTATTTAAGCTTTGAAATTTCAAAAAGACGTGGAATCTCATCCTAAATCAGACAAATATTCATTAAATTAGGCAGCTTTAAAAAGTTAGCATTTTGAGATCTTACCTTAACATTACTTATGAATAGAGACATTATCTATGAGGTAGACTAGTAAAATAGTTGTCCAAGGTTTTAAATTTTGTGGGATGGGATGTATCACCGTCCAGCGTCATCCCGACACTTGGGATGGGGGATGTCTCTGGGCGCGCCAATCAAGATGCTATGGTGGCAGGACAGTCCCATCATAACATTTGGGACAGTATACGTTCTGGCATCTTGCAGGACATTCCATAGGGATTTGAAACCATAATTTACAAATAGCTTATGACAATTATATTTTGAAGAATCCGGTCCATAACCCAAGCCTAACTAGACTTGGGCCCAGGCCTAATCAAATCCACCTCCCCAACCCCTTTCTTTTCTTTCTCACACAACCACCCACTCTTCTGCCCGTACATGACGCCCCCTCCCTCACTCTCCTCTTCTTCACACGAGCGCCACCACAGCACCACCGTCTGTCTCTCGTTCCACCACCATCTACCCATGTTCCTTTGCTCCATCTCTCTTCATCACTCGCCCCATCTCCTCCCTTCTCTCTCCCGTAAATCCATCTGCCCTAATTTTTCTCCATTCTCTTCTCCGCAAGGGTTCAATGTGGTACATTAGACCTACTCCGCATAGGTTAAGTGGGGCAAAGCTACTCCACAAAGGTTAAATACAGTATACTGGACTTACCCCACAAGGGTTAAATGTGGTAGACCTTCTCTGTAAGGATTAAATGCGGTACTTTAGACCAAGCCACACGGATAATGTGACCATAGTCTCATAGATTGATGAGTTGAGAACTATTTCGGAGAATAGCTTACAAATTGATATTTGATAATATATGCGAAATATTGATTGCAAAAATTCTATCTTTATTAACTATTAATTTGTTTATGCATCCATAATTTGTTAAAAACTTCTTTTCTTGTACTTACTCGATCCATCTAGTTATTATTTTGGATACTTATTGGGCTTTTTGCTCACTATTTATCTCTTTCTTTTCAGAGCCTAAGGCTTAGGAGTGGGCACAGAGTGCTTGGAGTGTAAGCTTAGAGCAACACCCAAGACCTACTATGGACCCAGCCTTGTTACTTTAGTTTCTTCTAGGGGAAACCATCTTTTGTAAACGTTGTTTTGGAGAACTTGTTAAACCTTGGAGTATCTGAGAAGTTATGTTAGTATGTGGATTTGTTTTGATAGTTAGCTTGTGGTATTGTTAATTCTGGTTATTTTTATGCTTTGTGTGTGGCCAACCCAAGCTATTAGAAATCTAGATAGTTTGAAACTTTACGCTTGCCTATGTTTGTTAGGTAGTTGTTAGAATTGGTTAAATTGTTGTTGATAGGTTATCACCTTGCATGCTCGTGGGGCCTATCCTTATGCATAAAGAATGAGAGTTGCCATATATAGGCCCTTTCCGGGACAGCAAGAAATTCACCACGCACAGGTGGAAAATACACCCCTTATTGCTAATTGAATTATAAGCAGGAAAACCCCAAACTTGCCTGAACATTATGGCAAGAAAAAGTTTGATTCAGAGGGAGAAGAAGCGGCAGAAATTGGAACAGAAATATCTCTCAGCTTCCACCGCCAAGTTCGGGTCATGACAATATTAATGCACATAATTATATTAATCCACATATCATGTTCGTAAGCTGCAAGAAGTGCTACTAAAATTGAAAGATTACCCATTAACATAACCCAATTTTTTGGTGACCATCCATAGTTCTAAATTATTTTGCAGATATATCACTTCAGATATAGTGGTGCACATGCTTATTTTCTAAGCTATGAAGGTCTGCATTATTATAAGATTATTAAAAATAATTGAAATTGCAAAGATACCGAAGAATAAACTGACTGAAAAGTTCAGTGGGGCAGATCAGCACTACACTAACAAAGAACTTCAAAAATTCCAATAGCAGTCACCATTTGCAACACATAGTTCTATAAACTTACCTCAATGAACATGGAGTTATCTCCTAATAAAAAAATTTCTTTAGAAGAGCATTCATTTTCTCTTGCAGCATTATAGAAGTCAAATTGCCATTGCAAATTGAAGAGACACTTATAATTATATACAAAAAATCTCTATGACAATAGCTTCACTAAAATTGGTTTGGAAAATTATGACCTTATCTCCATCACTCAGATATTCCAGTAGTAATCACACTCTGCAACATAGTCATAAATAGATAATAGCTGAACCGAACAAACATGAAGTTTTGCTTCTTTATAGCAAGTGAACACACAAAATTGAAATAATAACGAATGAGAGGTCTTGGAATGTTCTACCAATTGAGGCCCACGCAATACATTAATAAAGCTAGGCTGAACTTTAAGATTTTCAGCCACAATCACACTAGGCCCATGGGTATGCACGGCGAAAAAGTCCCGATGACAAATGCCTCAATAAAGTGGCTGTAATAAAATTATAACCTCAACTGAGTAGATTGTTCACTGAATGCAGTACAAAGCATCCTAAAGAGCCATATCTGTAGCATTTCCTGATCTTTGTCCACCATATTCGCTGTCTCTTGGCCCAAATTTCCCTTTCTTTTACTTCATTTCTTCTTCATGACTTTAGAGCATCCTTCAAAGTCGCACGAAGCACAAGGACTTCAAACGTCTTATCATTCACTATTCAAACTTGATAAATTCACTCCCTAAATGGTGCAGTTTTGGAAAACTTGATAAAAGAAGGTGCCGATGAACATTATGATTATTCTAAAACCATAACTGGAAGATCAACATCAAAGGTCACTAGTCACATAAAAAATTGTTGCAGAAACAAAGGAACCTCTTAGCCAACTGGCTGAATAGATGGTCCAAGTACCTTCAAAATCTACTTTCTAATACCATAAACACACCTATGATCTTAAGCAGGGTTATGAACCATGCTTGGCCCAGGATTGCCTTAAATTTAATTTGGGCCTTCAATTTGGGACATGGTACAATCCCATCTTAATTGGCTAGGTCCTAGACCAGCCCTGCAAACAGGCCCTACTTCACAAGATATTTCCAAGATTATACAGAAGCTTTAAACAAAAGCGAACACAACAGAGATCAAAATTCGAATCACTCAAGACATGCAGAAAATGATCTTAAAATAGGCAAGCTAACAAAAAAAAACAAAACAGAACAACAATATCAAGGATATCATTTGAAAAATGCATGAGGAATTTGTTCATATAGAAACTGGCATAATTAATAGATATGAAGACATCAATCAATGGGCCTATCGACATCAGAATGTATCTGTCTCACTTACACATCACCTCACTGGTTTCACACTTCTGATTATAGATCTAAAGCCACATAAGGAAATGTTGTTCACTAATAATGGGTATTTGCTCCATAGACATTGCTTTAGCCCAATGAAAAATGGACACAAGCAAAAAATAAAACAGGATTATCTAGTGTTCCTTCATGCTGCATATTTTTACAAGAATATTCCAAATGGCCCATCAAGCCTAGTTTTACTTTAACATTTAAATTTTAGACAATAATATAGCAGTAAATTAGGAGATTTTTTTTTTCTCTTTCAGCAAAACCTACTTGCACTAGAAATCTAGAATATGCAAACATACACATTCAATTCTATCTTGAACATGTTACTTTCTTAGCAAAGCAATAATTTATAGGGTTAGCAAGCCAAAATTCACAAAATACACCAACCTTGCTTTTATCATTGCATTTACCTTAGGTCCTTATATAAAAGTGACATATAGAAAAATATTCAAATTATAATTTAATGAATTTAAAAGAGGGGGTGCAGGATTAAACAAGGCTGTGTGGCACCAAATACAATACTTGTATATTTTGGGGGGTGCAAGAAGCAGAACACTTTTACAGAGTATTACCCTCACCTTTAATGGAAGATTAGTAACAGAATCAAGCCACATTATTTGTCCTAAAAAGAACAAAGCAACAAATTCCTCAATTAATAATATGAACATCACAAGGGAGTGTCTTCGTGACACCTAATTAAAAGACTACGAAAACACTTGGATAACAGTGGCGCATATACCTGGTGAGGTTGGGCGGATCAAAGCATATGTATTCACTTCAATACAGATGTCATTTGCAATAGAGAATCTGATGGTTTTGACTTTGCGCTTCTTAAACATTCGTTTTCTCAGCTGATCTGTCATATCTTCCAATCTGATATACACAAATTACCAAATCAAACAACAAAGGAAGAGCAGGATGAAATCTAAACAAAGATTCCATGTGATTGCAAAATTAAGAATGTAGACAATAAGTTGCTTATAAAATAGACCATGATCATGGAACAGGGCAGACCATTCTCAGCAAACTCCGTAACTCAAACCTCCAGGATCAGATATCTATCTAGAAACTAACATTAATGTAAGTCATAAGCATGCCTACAATTCTACTTTATGTATTAGCTGCAAAGCAGCCAAATGAATAAAAAATGGCACCACTTTTAAGTGGCTAAGACATAAGCATAGTCATGCATGAACAGGCAACCCAATCAGCCGCTGCTGAAGTAATAAATTGAGGGTGTGACAATTTATATGGTATCATAGCGTAAGTGAATAAATCATAAGCCGTAGAGTCAGACATAGGATGTGTAGGTGGACAGACACTAGGAATATTGGGATGTTAATTTATGATGATTGTGGCATAAATTATCTTAATAAATTTATAACTAATTGATACGTTTATTAAGAGTTTGCTGCTATCTGACAGATATAGGTTAAGATGCCTCCACATTGGACATCAAAGGCTGCTCAAGATGTTGTTAGAGAGGCATCAAACCAACAGGATAGTGGCACTTCCCAACAGGTTGGTGGCACTCATCAACGGGAAGGAGTCATTGATTCTGCTAGGAACCATCAGAAAAAACAACCGGAACCTAATATAGCCCAACTAATGCAGACATTAGTTGGAATGATGCAAACACAGCAACAATTGTAGCAACAGTTACTGCAAGAATGATAAATGCAACAACAAGTGCAAACACAGCAACAATTGTAGCAACAGTTACTGCAACAATGATAAATGCAACAACAAGTGCAAACACAGCAACAACAAGGATGTGAAGAGCGGCAAGAGCAGTGAAGAAACATTGCAGAGTTTAAGAAGCTGGCTCCACCAGCTTTTAAGGGGACTATAGAACTGTTAGAAGCTGAAAATTGGCTTATGGAGATAGAGAAAGCATGTGTTGTTCAAAGATGCCGTGATGATGAGAAGATCCTTTATGCATCCTGTATGTTGCAAGGTGAGGCATTCAATTGGTGGCGGATGCTGGAATGCAAATATGAACACGATAGGGAATCACTCACTTGGGAAAGATTCCGAAGAGCATTTTATGACAAGTACTTTCCTTGGAGCATGACTCAAAAAGAGCATAAGTTAATTCGTCTAAAACAAAGACATATAACCGTTGCAAAATATAAGGCTAAATTTACTGAGGAAGCTAAATTTGTTCTAAATTTGATATGGACCATGCTCGATTGATATTGATGTCTCATAGTCCTATGAATTTTTTGATTTGGAACATGAAATATGTTTTTGAGAAAAAGAGTTCTTATTCGAGACAAATTTGGACTCGCAACCAGACCGTGTTTCGTTACCCTGTCAGTGAGGGTTGTATGTTGGCATTTCGATACCCTGCCAATGAAGGTTATATATTGGCACTTTGATACCCTACCTTTGATGGTTATATAGGGCACTTTGATTATTACTGAGCTCATATTCTGGCCCAACCATATGGTATAACTATGGTCATAGTTCTTGGATGTCAAGATGAACTTGATGTTTTGAAAAAAATTAATTTATAAGCAAACTTTAAATTTTGAAATGACTGGATTTGCATGGATATTGTTTCTGATAATATTGTATACTTAGATTTGGTTTTGAATTGATGTATTTTGCATACTTATTTTTAGTATATTATTATTTATCTTATGGCTTGATTTATCTAGCTAAAGTATTCATTATTTACTGGGCTGGAAGCTCATGATTCGAAATCTTACTATTTTTACAGATTTCGAGAACTAGCTTGACCTAGGGTTGCATTATGGGAGAGCGACTAGAGCCAGAAATTTTGGCATCTTTAGTTTAGGTTCCAGTTTTGTTAAAGTTTGATGCAAGACTTTTGAATATTGCACATTTTGTGAGACATTTAATTTTGATTTAATTATTTAAATTAAAAGTTATCTAAATTTATTTCGTTATTTGTTTATGATATCATGTAGAGATGCCATGCATGTTTGTGGAGAGAGTTTCCTATAAGCATGTGACAGCTGCCGTAACCTCCAACTCACGATCTCGGGTTGAGAGCATGATAGAAAGTCATGCCTTTATCATGTCTAGGCCCAAAATAAATTCAGACGGTGTATATCTAATATGATACAAACCAACTGATGTATATATAGTTCTTATATATTATTTTTATCAACAAGAATTCAAGCTATTATGTAAAATAGCTTTTAAAAAGTGCGAGCGATATTCAAAAGTAAAGCAAGCAAGAGCCTTTTCCCACGGAAAATTAAACTAGAAGAGCAACTTAATCGTAGAAGTTTAAGAGACAAGAGAAGCAGCTTAGGTTTCCTTTCTTTCAAAAACCATTGCTTAGCCCCCTAGGTTTAAATTCCATGAAGGTGTTCTAGGATTGTAACTAAAGGAATGATGATGTAAAGGACATTTGTGACTCAACACATATGGCATGGGCCTATGGGCTGTGAAGGCTCGCAAAGCTAATTTTGGTTGGGCCTACCACCCAGGGATTGTAGCCCTCTAAAAGGCATTTGTGATACAACACATGGCATGAGCAACAAAAGCTTGCAGAGCTAATTCGGGTTGGGCCTACTTTGTGGAAATTGTAGGGCCTTCTAAACAAGGTAAGGCTACGAGGCCTTTGTGACACTCTTATTTCGGTCTTTTCATTAGTTACTTTTAATTACTCCTACTTTGGCCTTTGTGACACTCTTACTTTGGTCTTTTAATTACTCATGCAAGTTAATTAGATGGAAGGAGAGTCTAACTGAGATATGCAAGTTCAATATAATTTATATGAAACTAACCAATTTTTAGAAATCTTAATAACTTTCAAAAGACAAAGTTGTTCAGCTAGCATACATTTCACCTGCAGATGGCAAAAACTGGGATATATCATCACCTTCCAATCCAAGCAATTCCTGCAATACCAAGAGTGCAATACTTTTTATTGATGCAAATGAATCCATATCCAACAACATTTGACTGAAGAAAGCATTAGATATTGTTGAAAGAGGTTAAACATACAGCATAAAAAATGGATACGTTGAACTCCTCATCTGGCCAACTCAAAGGAAGAAGCTCAATTGAGATGCCAAGGTCTTGTGTGTCCTAGAGAACATGTAAGAAATTGGAAGTTATTAAGTAAATATTGATATGAAAAATTTAAACCACAAGACAAATGCATGCACATATTTGTGTGTACTTATGTTTGTGCATATGTGTGTCTGTGGGTGTCTGCGACTTAGAGGACATCTGATAATTTACTAAATAAATGTTAATGCATAAAAAACTAAGTCACAAAACAAATGCATGCTTGCATGCAAGCATTCATGCATGTGTTTCTGTCGATGACAAAGCAGCAGTACTTTAGCACGTTGTAGTGTCATCCTAATCATGTCTGTTTTCGTTGCCCCTGTTATACTCCCAAAAGGATCATCTTCATTAGTGAATAGTAGAATTCGCTTGCTCACAGATTTTGCGGATCTGAGAAATTATCAAATAACAAGGATACAAGATTTAATTAGTAGAAGCACATGGCACAGTTAAAAAACAGGATGATCAGTGATGGTGGGTGGGGCATTGTAAGGAAGAAGGGAGTGCAAATCCTACCCCTTGCGCAATAGTGCCTGTGCAACCCAAAGAGCATTGTATAAGGAATTCTCTCGAGATCCAGAAACAATACCATATCGACTCCCAATGTTGCTCATAAATGTATCTGCATGGTCTCATAATCAGGAGTTGACTCGTCATGAAAAATAAGATTCAGAATATTCATGTATTTTCACTCCTTTTCAATTATTAACAAGCATGTTTTTTTCTCAACAAGAGAGAGAGAGAGAGAGAGAGAGAGAGAAACGAGGCATATCAAGTTAGTATTTCGGAAGTTGTAACAGAGGAAATGTATCAGAGTTGCAGAACTGCTTGTCTTAATGCAATAAGAACAATGGATTGTGATTCTCTATCAGATATTAGGACTGCAAATGGATTGGGTCAATCCATGAACCTAACCTAGTTAGGCCCAGTCCAACCCAGCATTTTAGACTGTTAAGGACTGGGTCTACAAATGGCCTGTTTGAAAACTTGGTTCTGGCACATATGTTTTCTGACCCAGCTCAGACCTGAACCAACCCATGTACTAAATGAGTTTAAATTGGTCAAACGATAGATGACCCAATATAGATCAGCCTCGTAAAATTAGACTCAACACAAAAACCCATGATTTTGTAATCTCTAAACACTCTATCACTCACCCTATGGCTATGTTTAGGTTTGAATATGGTGTTTTATGCCTGTTTATTTAGAGGTTGAAGGCTCAATTAAGGTTGAATCATGTTTGTGTCAGTGACATTAGGGGTAACAGTCCACACTACTTCCCCTTTTTTGTTCTCTACACTTACCTATCGTGCATGTTGTTATTATTCTATTTTAAGCATAGAATAAATTGTCTAAGTTCTACTTATCTTGCATGGAACCCAAATCTAGACCAACTCACTCCCAGACCCAAATGCACGGTGTTGGGTTTTGGCCATCCTAAATAACCTGAAGTGTGTAGAAGCTTTTCCATGAACCTGAACCAACTCAATTATTCAACAGGTTGGGTCCACATCTAAAATCATGACCCAAAAGCTCGTGTCCAGGTGCCTGGCCCAATCGTAGGCCTACCAAACATGAAGAGGTCCGACAATGTTTTTGAGCTTTAGGGTTTTTTTTCCATGAATCAAATACTAGCACTTGAATTCAAAATTTTAATGGCTTCTTCCACTTGTGTAGAATGTTGTATTATTTAACATTGCCCTTGTTTAACTATAACCTGAACCATAATATCGGGATTGCTTATTATCTAAATCTGACAACTCTTATTTTGCATGTGATAAATTAGTATTGTGTATGAACAGTCTCTATAAGATTCACTACCACAAAGAATTCTTTTACAGGGAAATACTTGAAGGAGGGTGTATTTGAAAGATTAGTAGACCGCCTTTGTAGCAAACATACACTTTGATAGTGCCTTTGGAAAATGTTTTTAGTTTAAATAAGAGAAAACAATATATACATAGCTGATCAAATGAGTGTTACAATAATTTATTCTATTTTTCAAGAGAGAGATGGTCTAAGGACAAAGTAGGAAAACAAAAGAAACAATAGGTGGGACGCCCTAATAGTTGCACAGGAGTTTTAGCTGAATCAACTAATTGAACGATCTGAGAACAATCTCCTATGGATGTCTACTTAACTAGCTTTTGGTTATACCTAAAGGTTAAAAAACCAATGGGACATTGGTCGGTTGGCTGGCACTTCTCCTTGGCAAGCTCCACAAAACCGGTACCAAAAATTGTACCAATATGTTGACAGTTTGGTACGTTAAGTTCAGTATGGTGCAGAACACACCATGTGCCGAGGCAGGCTTCCAACACTCTTTTCTCACTCCGTCCTTGGTACTAGCTAAAACTGGGTAGTACAAGTCATTACCATGCAATACAGGATGATTCCGCTCAGTCTACACTAGTACTAGCAAGTTTGGCTTACAAACCAAACCGAATCTTGGTACATGGTATGGTCAGTACAGGACTATAAGTGATGGAATGGCAGACTTTGCACCTTGGTACTTACAAAAGAGGTTCCAAGTTCAATTAGGAAAGGTGGTACTGCCACATTTCTTCTCAAAAATAAAAAATATATATATCCAAAGGTTACAAACAAACTAGCAAATTTTCTAAACTTCTGATTATTATGACATGAGATGACAATTATTTGATATCTTCATGGAACAAACATTAGATACAATTGTTAGAGAAAAAAAATATAAATCATCTCTAACAATTACCTTCTACATAAGAGAGCTCTTTAATTAACCTTGCTGTTGGCCTATCAAGACATTCTCTGTCCATAACATTGAAGACATAGACCCCATTTAAATCCTGTAAGTTTTTCTTTTCCTTCTGTAACAAGTAGAAAGCATAACATGTGATGAGTTTTTAACAAGAAATACATTGTCTCAGAAACAGAAATGCATGCAGCCAAGTAGTTCAAATTATGAAGAATAAGTTATCATTAGATAGATATAAAACTATAGATGCAAGTATACAAACCATCAAATGGCCATACACAAAAATATCGGGTAGATATGGTTTATGATTCCATGTGATTACTCCAAGGATGTATAAATTATCAATTAATAGATTAGTTTACAATTGCTATACATAATTCAGTACAATCAAGGAATTCCACATACTTTCTTATATTAAAATTTCTTCATCCTCTATTCAATCAATGCCTACAAGGTTTACAACAAAGGTTTCTCCATAGACTTTGCCAATTTCAATCATCACTGGATATCAACATTACACCCATGAGAAGCCAATGCCAATTTTGATAGCTCGAGATAAGCTAAATAGTAAACTAGACCTATTTTGATCAGGGAAGACAACGTTTTTGCAAATTGGCTGGGGTAAAGGTGGGAATTTCATTAGGGGGAGTACCACTGTTACTTAGTAGATGAATATTGAACTCTAATAGCAGTCTTCTCTTACCAAAAATAAACATAAAGTATAAATACTTTTAGGATTTAATTAAAAAAAGCATATTTCAACATTTTCTTTTACTAAGAAATCATCATTTGGCTCCAAATTTTCAGCACTTCATTTTCAGAGAATTTGTCAAACTTTTTACTAAATGTAATAGATATATGAACAATTTGATCTACAAAGTTCTTCGATTCATCCTTTTCTCTTTATGTTGACTTGACTTGGTTGATGATCGTCATTATACTATGAGTTTTTTCTTTTTTTTGACACTACTGGTTTGCATTTGGCTTTTGTGGGTTCTCACCAGTTAATTTAGAGTTTCAATTGGCCTGCTAGTTCCCAACTTAGCACAACTGTGGCAAATTCAAAATGCACAATCCTCAACCTCAGCATTATGCAGGTAAAGAGAGGTGAAGGCAAAATAATGGAAATGAGTGAAGGTGTGGAGAAGGAAGTAGGATGAGGGAATGGCAGAAGAGAGAAGTAGGAAAGTTAAGTGTCTGTTCTAGGGTTAGGTAAATTTTATTTATTTATTTATATTTTATTTTAAAAAAAATATTCATGTTTATAAGTATATATAATTGTTTGCACTTTAGGTTTGACTAGGGTTGCAAGCTTGAGTTCTGCTTAATTAGAGCTCATTAGAAACCACGCTGAGCTCAAACATTTTCAGAGCTCGGTTCATAGACAAGCCGAGCCTGAACACTTTGTAGTGCAAAAATAGGGGAAAGCTTGACGTAGCTCAATTAAAGCTCAGCTAAAAACTTAGCCAAGCTTGAGCAGATTATGTTACACTTTGCTCAAGCTCAAGCCAAGCTTGAGCAGCTCCTCAATATTCTAAGTCGAGCCCGAGCAGCTTGATGCTCAGCTCGTCTCGGCTTATTTGCACCCTAGGCTTGACCAAAAGCAACCAAAAACTAGCCCAAAAGAATTTTCATCTAAGAAACTGGCCAAGGCATGGCTTGAAGCCTGAATTTTCAAAGGTAATTTTATACACAATCTAGCATATGCCAAACTTTGTGCTAATCATAATGGTTTCAAGACCCATTTCTACAAGACATTGTAGCTTGCTAAGAAAGAAGCATTGTTGCTTTAAACCAATTTCATTTGAGCTAGTAGTTGCTCAGTATCAGAAATAAGACCTGTGTGACCCTATTTAAAGCCAATAATAATCGAGGGTACACAAAGCTATCCTCCATAATGTTTCTCATACAAGATCTAAAAAAAAGCCCTTCCACATAATACTTATAAGCAAGGTTTGTGTTACCGGATTACCAGCCAAATCAGTTTGGCACGGCATGGATCATTACTGCACCATTCTGAGACGAACTGAAACAAGAAAAGGGAGGGGAAGAGGGAGGAAGAGGGAGAAAGAGAGGGAGGGAGGGGGAGAAAGAGAGGGAGGGAGGGAGAGAGGAAACCCTCTCGGCCCGGTGGGCGGCTCCGCCTCCATCTTTGGTCCCGCCAGGGGACTCCTCTAAGGTTTCCTCCACTCCGGCTTTTGCTCAACTTCCATAGACCTATTCAGAGAGGGAGAGAAGACATTGAGAGAAAGAGAGAGAACGATAGAGCAAGAGGGGGAGAGGGAGAGGGATTGAGCGAATTGGGTCCATGAGAGCTGGGAGGCTCATGGTTTTATCATGGACCAAATAGAAAGGGAGAGAGATTAAGCGAATTAGGACCACAACACAAGAGGCTTGTTATTTTATTAAGGATTGAAATCACTGAACCATCCAAACCGCCCGAACCGTTCCAATTCTTGACTGGTTCAGTACAACCCAAATTGTCCGGTTCCGGATAGTGAGGCTAACACTGCTTACAACTAACAGCACTAACAACTTCTACTCTAGGTGCTTGTTATGATCATCAATTTTCAAAAATGATAAATTCAAATCTTAGAAGAAAAAAAAAAGATGGGTTTAAAACACCACAGTTCAATAAGGAGGCTCGTATAAACCTGAGCACCTACAGATTACAAATATACAATTGCTAAAGAAATGAAAATGAATAAAATATGAATATAAAAACCCAATAAGATCAACAGCTTACAGTGTTAAAGAAACAAACTGCAACTTCATCATAGGATCTACCAATAATTTGGGCCATCAATGACTGGGAAATACAGTTTATTGCAGCATGAAAATGTGTTTCTGGTTTCTCATCTTCCTGCAAGCAACAATAAAACCAATTACCAAGAATATTTTATTAGTGCTGACATCAAAGCAAATGAGCAATACCATGCTCTTATTATGCTGGTTTTCAAATGATAATATAACTATATAAGCATCAAAATACATAAATGTTTGTAAGGAGATTCAAACTTTATGTTCATATGAGTAGCTTTTATTTACAAACCATTCCTTTTCAAGATTGAAATTAATGACAAACAAAGCTAAGCCAATGCTAAGTTGATTCCATGAAGAAGATTTGGGTCGGAACAAAATTCAATTTAAGAAGTCAGCCATGAATCTTCAAAATACAAAGAAATAACAATAAATTACAAACTCCATCAACGGATAATATGTTTAATTTCAATACCTTGTGAGGTGATGTAGGCATGCAAGAGGTTGATGATGCTTATTATGCACCTACAGGGCTTAGCAATAGTCATTGACTCATAATATATTGGTCTAGCAAAAAACAATTACGTAGTGAGCATCAAATATCATGCTATCAATCTATATTTCAGCTTATAGATGTGCCCAGGGATCATGAATGTATAAATGACGTATTATGCATGTCGTACTATAGCGATGATCCCAGTGGAGCTGTCTAACTCAATGAGAAGCAAGAATTCACCAAAAGTGAGCTGAGATAGGTAATGCTTAAATCAATATATGAAGCAAGGTGCCATCAGCACTATTGAGAATAGTTTAAATCCAGATAACTAACAAGTTCAATTTACTATGCAAATGGTCCAAATAACCAAAACCAGAACCATAACTATCTAGTCATTTTCCAACTATTTGGGTTTGGCTCTATGGATCCTTATTTGCCAAGTATTCCTATTTAGGGCCAGCTTTGATATTACTCCAAGTTTCTACATATCCTTCCTTAAAAGCTCTATCCATGTCACCTTAAATCTTTCCTTCCTTTTCTTAACACCTTCAACATAACTCTCCTAACTCGAGCCTCTTTAGGTCTTCGTTCTACATGTCCATACCATCTCAACTGATTTTTCATTACTTTGTCCTTAGTTTGTGCAACTCCTACAGCTCCTCTAATATATTCATTTCTCGTTTTATCTTTTCTAGTTGTATCACATACCCATCTTAGCATTCTTATTTCAGCTATGTTCAACTTATTTTCATGCACTTTCTTTATTGTCCAACACTCTAAGCCATACAATATTATTTTATAAAATTTTTCTTTATGTTTCCTAGGTATACACCTGCCTATCACATAATATTCCAAAAGCACCTCTCCACTTCATCCAACCGGCTCCAGTTCTATTATACATACATATATATACATATATTCGTCTATCTCCTCGTTATTTTGTACAATACAGATCCTAAATAACAAAACTGTCACTTTTTGGCATCTCTCGGTCATCAATTTTAATTGGTATCATATCTTCATTTTTTTAGGTAAATTATCATATTTTCATTCTCATTCTCACAAAATTTACATTTCATATACTCTATCTTCATTCAACTAATCTTTAAGCCCTTATCCTCTAAAGTTTTTCTCTACAAGTCCAATGTAATATGGAATCTTTTCTTCTCATGAATCAGCACTATATCATCTGCAAATAACATATATCATAATATATCTTCCTAAATATTAGCAGTAAGTTCATCCATAAGTAGTGCAAAAGGATATGATCCAAATCATATTAACAAATTGCACCGACGAGGTATCTGCTATTTTTGTCAAGTAAGCTTCAATCATGATGATGTCACAAAAGTGAAATTCCTCAAAACTATTCAAAGATGAGGTATGCCAATAAGGTTTAAAATGTTTAAGCCCAAAATATGAGTAGAAGGCTTGCATTCCCAAGAAATGGTGCACTGCATCTCATGCATAGAGTGCATGGATCACATTTTTTTTCTAGGTGAATTCAGGTTGTGGCAGCGAGTCTTAACCCATGATCGACTCATATTTTAATAAAAGTGATTTTCACTGAAAGTATCATTTTGCTTGATTCAGCGCAGAGAGCAAATTTAATTTTTCTCTAAATATAGATTTTTTTTTATAAAAAAAGGTCCAGGCTTCTTATCCAACTATAGCAGATGCTTGTCCTGACATCAAGTTTACTTGCAATCAGGTCATTTAGCTTCAACTTTATGATTTATTGCGCTCCTCGAATTAAGCTCTCAAAAAGCATCTTGATGTGTTATGGACTTTCCTATGCTAGAGATGTTTTTTACTCATCCTTGTTTTAGGTTGCTCCAGAGTTCTACCTAATATCTCCTTTTGTTGAATCTATTACTTCCACCTTTACTGCAAGGCCATCTCTGGTGAGTTTCCCCAGAAACGTACCCAAAAGGTGTTAACCTAGATTTGGTGCGACACACAGGAAACTCCAGGTGTTAATTTGGAATCTAAGTGCCAACTTTGTAGCTGGCCGTTCCTTGAAATCCATGGTTCACGGTTGTTTCAAGGATCTTTCAGGGAAGACGTAGCATTTTCCTAAAGTATATTTTTTCTCTTGCATTTTCTGACTTGCTTTGATTTTCATCATACGAACTAAAGAATTAAGTCGACAAAAAAAAAAATCTTGCCCCTGGTTATGGTTAAGACATACTAAAATTCACGATAGTGCAGCTGTAACCCATATAATGCAGCTATATTACATCCAACAGCACAAACCGATGAGAAAGAAATGTCATCATATGAGGAAATGGAAGGACTATACATGCAAACCACGATAATACCACATAAAAGAAAGAGAAGAAAACATCGAACACCGCATAAATTATGAGCCAGAAATCCAAGAATCTCTTCCCGTCACCCCACTTTCAACCCATTTACACCCTTCTCTTTTACTCAAAACGATAGGGAAAAGGAATACAGAATACTCGTTCCACGAGTTGCATGATTCCCAAGTTCCCAAATAAAAGAACAGTAACACCAAAAAAGATCTTTAAAAAGAAAAATCATTTGACCTGCTATAAATCGCAATGCCAGAAATTTGAAGATGGGAAAGACAAACTCACATCGCTTCTTGCTGCACCGAACATCTTCGGGGACGCATCAACGAGGTAGACTACAAACTCCTTTGTGGAATCTTTTTCCTGAAAACAACGACACAAAAAGATTTCAAGAAACAAGAAGATTCCAGACACGGAGAAAGATTCGAGAAACCAGAAGACTGGAGAGGGGGAAAGAAGTAGGAGGGAAACCGACCCGATAGAACTCGCTCTCGGAGTCGGAATCATCCCGAAATAGGCCTTCTGGGTCCAAATCCATGAGGAGGGAGCGAAGGTGTTCGAGGAAATGCTTCTTCTTGGGGGCGAGGAGGGGGTCGAAATCGAACGAGGAGCTCTTCCCGCCAGGTGCTTCTTTATGGAGTCATGCGTCCGCGTCCGGGGAAAGGGAAGAGGGTTCTTCCGGAAGAAGATCGAGAGGCCCTTGTCAAATTACCAGAAAATCCCCTTTTAAAAGAAGAGAGAGACACGGGGTTTCTGCCGCCTTTCTGCCCTCGCCTGGCCTGTAACGAAAGCAACCGGGGGTGTCCAGTGGGCCGATGCGGTGCCCGGTTTTATGCTGTTGCCACGTGGATAACTGGTGACGACTCTGATCATCCGTCTTCATCATGTGATTTTTTTTTTTTTCTGCTGGAACGGACAACCCATATTTGACGAATATGAGTACATCCAACAAAATCAGAAAACAAAATATCTCGAAATGCTAGAGGCACCTCTTCATCTCCAGCCCATATAGTACTATCTGTATGGCTTGTCACATAGGCAGCCATCCAATCGGCAGTCCCATTAGCTTCACAAAGACATGCTTGGCCTGAAAGGCCACTCCATTTCTAGTCATGGCCCATATATCACAAAGCAGAGGGTGGTCGTCACCCGCACCCCTCGGACCTCCTGGATCTATCTGATAACCGTAGCCGAGTCGCCCTCCAAAATGACTGAGCGAACTTGCAAATTTAGCCGAACACGTCGAAGGCCTGCCCACGCGGCGCTTAACTCTGCACTAGGAACTGAAACATCGAATAGCTGACAGCCACATGCTACCACCACTCTGGCGTTCGGATCCCTGATAACAAACTCCGCGCCACCCTGCGTACCTCCGTTCGAGACATACTCATCAAAATTCACCATGATGATTATTTCATCATGTGATTTTTTTCCCCTATGACTTTTGATATAATGGAGGCAAAGTCTCAATATTGAATAAATATGCACCATTCACTATTCACATAAAATAGGAGAAGCAAGAACCAAATGTAGGGTTGCACTACTGTTATAAATAACATCAATATTCTTTCAGCAAAAAAAATTACATCAATATTTCACCCATAAAGTACCCAATCCAGTTAGCCAATCAGCAAGTTGATTTGTTTCAACATCATTTATGCTAGTTTTGGTGAATGCAAGTTTTTGCTAAAAGTGATCGCTCAAGACTAGATTTGGAGACTATGGATTAGATCTAGTTGCCATCTATTAATTCTCGGATGCAATCGCCGTGATGAGCTTTTCTTGTGGAAATTTTGAACTAAAGCAATTTTTCTTGATTATGCTTCCGAGTGATGTGAGACCTAGCCGCGATGAATAGATTAAAATAAGGCACAAAATGATGCTAGTTCTTATACATTGTTGTGAAAAGTTTTGACTCCAGATGAGAGTGAACAAGCTATCTGCTAAGGAAAGAAAAAGATGCCGCACTAAAACTTCTACTAAGTTTCCATGAGTTAATATTTTGTGGAATAATCATATGCTATATGAAGAAAATTATCCTCATCATTGGTTGGCAACCAATCATAAGCAAATTCTTATTTTCAAGAACCATCATTAGACCGGATTGCTTTGCATTATTCAACAAGCTCACTCATCTATCATAAGAAATTTTCCATTATATAAAGTCAAAAAGCTAGCACACACTATGTCTAATCATTCAACGGTTCACCATATCCATCCACCAAGCCAACAGCCCCTATATATCAGGCTTCGATGGATCTCATTCATAAAGTACGTAAAATAATTAGATCAATTATTTATAATAAACACACCTTCATACTTTTTTTTTTATATACATGAAATGATACAGCTCTTCTTTGCCTCTGCAATGCTTTAGAGAGGAAAAAAAAACGTATGAAATGTATGAAAACTACAAATAAAGCCTACTTATATTATGGCATATCTTAAAAAATTCAAATTTAAAATGGTAATTCTTCCCTTGAAACCAATAATGTGCATACACGTGCTAATTGCCATATCGTTGTATGTCAGGCTTGATATGTATCTTTCTCTTGAATTAGGCATATGTCCAATGTGCCACGTAAAAACATTTTAAATCCAATATCTATGAATTTGTAACATCCCTTAGTTAGCGCTCTTGCACCCTTTATTTTCTCTATATCGATCGATGAAACTATAGTTACTATTTTATTTTTTTTCACTTCTTATATTTTATCCCGCATTCCATGTTCTAACCTATGACTCCATGCTTGACAAGCATATTACATGCATATATTTTATCCTTTCGAGTCTCTATTTATAATCTCCAACTAAATTATTACCTATTTACTTTATGTTAGTTCTACTAATCAACTATAAATTGCCGACTTTATAAAGCATTCCCTGATAGAAGATCTTTTGGGTTATATGCAGTTTGCTTCATGAAAATGAACATCCTCTGTGAAGGAGCCAAGATATAACTCAGGCATGTATCTCATGGCATTCTAACTATTGCTTGTTGTTATAAATTCTAGATTCTAATGTGTTGGATTTGATACGGCACAGGAAAAGTTTTCTAATTATGCTTAGTTGTTATACTAAATAATAAGGATGTCTTGATTCTATAGTTCATCAATTGACATTTTTTTTTGGGCAATCGTTGATCGACAAATTGCAGGCTCATTTCATTATATGGTACCTTTTTCTATGTATAGAAACTCCATGTTGCTTTGTAGCTTTTTCTTAAATATAACAAAAAGCTTTAAAGCCTTTATTACAACACAAATCAATGTTAAAGTTTGAAATTGTTCTAGTTAATATTAAGGAGCTTCTCTATGTTAAAATATATGCCCCCATTTTTTGTTCTAAGCTCAACTCGAATAGTTTGGCATTTGGTGCCTTTGTGTTTTGTTCTCCGTATCCATTGGGAACCAAAGGGTTGAGCCTTGTTTATGGTGTTTTATCCTTTCTCCCCAATGCTCCCTCCTTCTTGCTTTCCCTCTTCCTTTCTTTTTTCTTTTTCCTTTTTTTTTTTTTTTTGCTTAAGAAAAGGGAAGAAAGGGGTGAGAAAAACCTCAACCGCGTAGTAATCCTCACTGGGCCTCCTCTCTGCTAGAGAGTGTTCGATATGGATAAAATATTTTTTACTCATACTCTTCCTATCCGTGACAGAGCTCCATCCGGGTAGAGATCTTTGTGCTGCAAATTCAATTTCCCAATGGTGAGGCATGTTTGGTACTTTGGTCTGATTTATCAGCCAGGCAATGGACAATATTTCATCAGCTATGTTGTCCGAAAATTTTCCTCGCCTAGTAATAATACCACAGGACATAATTACTGTTTTCAATAACTATAAATCTTGTGGCATATAATTTATGGTGTTGTTGTTTAATATTAAAAAAGCAGAGCCTCATTTTTGTAGCGAAGTAAGCACTTGATGAATATGACTCACAGAAATGAATGGCTTACCATGTAGGATATAATTTCTCCGGTGATTACGGGGACTTTGACCATTCCTCAAACGACCTTTACATAAAAAGCTTGGAACAATTCAAAAATGTTGGGCGACCTCATCGATGCTCGAGGTAAAAGCCAAGACAGTCAAGATATTTATCGTCGACAAAAAGCAAACTTCAAGGAACTCCGTTATCTTACCATGATCCTTGGTGCAGCAGATCGGAGGAAATGACGAGTTTCCATTGCTTTCCCTTTTCTTTATAAGAAGGCCAGGCTCGGCGTCATCCGTTCTATCAGAAAACTCATACTCTACCTGTCGCATGTTTGCACCCTCTTTTTCTCTTGGACGTTCAACACCAAGGGGATCAAAACTCCATCTATTCATCCAACCATCATGCACGAAGGTAAGCACTCTCTCCCCTCCGTTTTTTTATTTTATTTTATTGGAGAAGTCTTTCTCTCTCTCTCTCCCCTCTTCTTCTCTTTCGGATCTTATATATGTCCTCTCCCTTCCTCTCTTTTTGGGGCTTCCTCTCCAAATTCTTCTTCTATTTCTTCTCTTACTGAAGATCCTCTGACCCAATCTCTATCACTCCTTTTAGATGTCATCACTTTAACTTCTCCTTCTCCATGTTGTCGCGGTCTCTAACGCAGGTGCAATAGCCGCCGCGGTGGGCTGCCACCGCAAGAAGCAGCGGTCGGTGAGAGACACTAGTCTGATGCCAAGGCTGGTGTTGACGGACTCCGGCGGGGTCGAGGAGCTCGAGAGCTTCTCCCACTACGTGGGTAATCTCACTGCAACACCAGACCTCTATATGTCAAGTCTCATGGTTTTTCGGATACTTGGCGTTCGGCCTTTAATCTCTCTCTCTCTCTCCCTGGGTTGTGTTTAGCTTTTTGATGTCTTTATCTCTTTTTTAGTCACCAGCTAGTTGCGAATTATAATTTAATCTCGTTGTGAATTATAATTCAATCTTCTATGTTGGTGATTGGCCCCACACCTCATTATAGAATTAAAATTGAGAATATGGCCAGGCCTCGGGTCTAAACTAGCTAGGCTTTAAGCTTGATTTATTTAAAATTAGATATTTTCTGTGCCCAAATCTAGCTCATGATCAGCTCTAGTACTTCAACGAATTATGCGAATCATATCATAGGTACAAAGAGTTCAAGTACATTTCCATCCGTGTTCTTGCATAACAATCTCACAACCATGATTATATAGTATGGTGTCAAGGTGGGGACCCATGTCCTTGATTATATTATTTCCTTCATTTTTTTTTAGAGCTCTATTTTGATGAGAACACGAGAACTAAATTTTTTGGATTTTTTAAGTCGCATATTAATTTGATGATGTTTTGGCAGCTAGGCAGTTGGGTTTTGAGGATGCAAATGAATGCCCTCAGCTATGCAAATTAGCATATGATTTCCTGAGGAAAACCAAGGGGTGTGAAGACAGCATATTTGCCTTCTTTGCTGGTGACTCAAATCCTGAAACTGTGTGTTTGAAATTTATAGAGGAATTAGATAGGTGTATACTAGGTTATTTTGCATTTCATTGGGATCACGCCACTCTTATGATTACTAAGGTAATAGAACAATCAACAAAAGGTTACCCCCTTGCTAATTTTGTTTCATCAATTTTATCATTTTTATGGTGTATTATTATATCTTGACTATTTATTTATTTATGTAGGTTTTGACTGCTGATGGAGAACCCAAAAGGAAGCTCAAGGACATGGTCATGGAGGCTACCAGGTGGGCACTCCTTACTCCTCTGTTTGTTAATGACAGACATACTATAGATAAAAGGAAATAATCAGACCAGTATGATTATGAGATATTAACAACCATCGAAGACCTTGTTTAATTCTTTGGTCGGTAGTTATGTGAGTATTGGGAGCTAGCCCTGTCCCATCATTTGTGAACAAATATCATATGAATCGGGCACTGAAGAAAGAAATATAGAGCAGGTTTCTATTTTACCATATTTCCGCTAATGTCCATCTCAAAGAAGAAACTTAAAAATTAAGGATGGCTCTTAGTAGTTAGCCTTATAAATATAAAAAAAATCAAAAAAAGAAAAAACAATCGTACACATAATTCTCTTTCTTCCTCATTTTTAAAATATATTTTTTAAGATACGGTCTATATGGTCAGGTGATGCACACTAAGCAAATTAGTTATCTAGCAAGCCAATATACACCTCTAGATAAATCAGTATATAGTTTTCAAAATATGGTATTCACAAATATATGGTACATAGCCAGTAATATATACTTAGTAAATTTGTCATCTAACAGCCCAATACACATCTCTAAATAAATTGATATATGCCTTTCAGAACATTATGTTTACCGATACATACTACATAACTAAGTGATACAAACTCATCGATTTTTTGATACGTACTGTAAACTTTTTTGATATACATCTTTAAGTAAATCGATACATAATTTTTAGAAATTATACCTATACCATTTCTTAGATTTCATAATCTCTTAGGTGCAAAGATTTTGAAAAAGAGGGAGTGATTTGAAGGAGGAAAAAGAGACATAAAACTAGAGAAGAAAAGGAAAGCGCACAATACATGTGCATTTGTGCATGTTGTTTTATAGTTGGACTGGTCCATCAGCTCGGTGGTGGAAATTACGCTTGAGGTGGCTTATTTTGGATCCGAGCTTTGCATGGCAGATAAAATGTGGGCCCAAAATCACATCTTCTTTTGGATATCTTCCAGCCAACTTTTTCATTCATGAGCAAAGGGCCTTCAATTATTCTCTGT
The DNA here is from genome assembly GCF_009389715.1 of Phoenix dactylifera. NCBI lineage: Eukaryota > Viridiplantae > Streptophyta > Magnoliopsida > Arecales > Arecaceae > Phoenix > Phoenix dactylifera. The sequence goes on along the minus strand of NW_024067666.1, from coordinate 4,255,775 downwards.
CTTGGTTCATCTTGTAGAAGATCATGGCCTTGTGGTGGTTTGGTTTGGTTTGGAGTTTTGTATGGGAGAGAAATGTGGGCCCAGAAGAATTACCTTCCATCCAACTTTTTCATTTATAATGCGCTTGATTTAGTATTGATCAATAAGCAAATCCCCCAAAAAAGTTGACTCAATGACATGAATGAATGCATGCAGCGCCTGTCTTGTTTATTGGAACGCAGGAAACAGAGGTTTGAGAGGGTAACAAGGGACCTGAAAGTGGCAAGGCTGTTCTCTACATTGGTGGAGGAGATGAAGGCCATCGGGATCGCGTCGCACGATGATTCCCGGTGCGCCGATGCGATGGTCCCCGTGGCCTGCGGTGATCGGCGCCCGGTTCTACTTCTGATGGGCGGCGGCATGGGTGCCGGCAAGAGCACTGTGCTTCATGACATACTTGAGCAGGAGTAAGTCCACGCTGCCAGAAATTGAGGTCCCTTCTCTCACAATCTCTTATTACTAGTAGATACATTGTGACTTACCCTTAAAAATATGAGCGATAAAATTTTTTTTTAGCAGTCACTTCCGTTATACAATTCAGGAGAAGTGCAATGCACTGAAATGTGCCGGAACTCAGGCAGGAAAGGTAGTCAGTTTCTCCCTGCTCTCCTGTGTGATCTGATAGTTCCACTTACTGGGAATCAATGGAAGGGAGCTAAGCTAATATTTACAATTAGAGTAGTAACTGATAATTACGTACCATTAATAAGCACAAATTTTGCATTAAACAAATAGCAAGTGTGGCAATTAAGGAGGAAGGATTGGCAGCCAGCTCTTAACTTGTGGCAATGTACTACCATTATGGTGAATCCCTCCCTTTTCATCAGTAACATGACTGTTTGTATAACTGATGGCAGAACTACTACTTTTTCAAAATAAAATTTATTATTTTTTTTATTTTTCAATAAATTTTTTATAAATAGTTTCTGTAAATTTTTTTTTTAAATAAAAACTGGATGGCTTTACCTCTTTCTTCATTAAAAAAATAAAAATAAAAATAAAAATAAAAATAATTGAAGGCAGAACCACATCTCACCAATGGGTTCCAATGGTGGTTTTTTTTTGAGACATGCAGTCAGTGATATATTGTTTCATGGCCACTATACCAGAAGATACTGTACTTCCCCACCAACCGACGGATGTCACAAAGAAGAGGGGACTCAGTATACGTCTATAAATCTTATTTGGGCTCTCATTAGGCTATTGAGCAACATGACTCAGTATACATATATATTTCAAACTTTTATTTTTTTATAAATCAATTCTTGTAATCGATATGATTCTTTTAATTTTTTGGAGTAACAAAGGCAATGCTGGGCTTATTTTGGTTGCAGTGAGTTTTGGTCAAAAGCGAACGCGGTGAGGGTGGAAGCGGATGCGTTCAAAGAGAGAGATGTCATTTACCGAGCCATCAGCTCAAGAGGCCACCACAACGACATGCTCCAAACCGCCGAGCTGGTAACACATCAAAACCTCTATCTACTCCTCTGTTCTTGATATCTTGAGGGCAAGCAAGATGTTATTCTTAAAAGCAACTACATTTGAAACGATGGGATTATGTAGAATAATTTTAGTACAATGATTGAATCTTAGAATAGAACATTCCGTTTTTTACCCAAGTTAGGTTTAAGGATCGAGATTATGAAGAATAATTATTATAATTAACATGCTTATATACTAATTAGCATGCTTTTACTATATTATAGATGATTTTTTTAGATTTAAATAATTTGAAAGAACTGGTAGCTAAAGTCAAGGGAGATGGTATGTTTGAGTTGGCCAGGGCAGTTCTTTACCCGATAAAAGCTATTAGGGTTTATCAAGCTGAACGATGTAAAATATGTTCATGTAACATAATACATTCATGAAGCCGGTCATGCATTTCAAAGTTTAATAAGAAACTTTTTGTTATGTTAATCAGATTGTTTTGGATAATTAAGAATTATAAGTTAAGGGTCATGAAAATCATGGAGGTAAATTCATAACTTTTGATGTCTTGTTTTGAGATGAGATTCTGAGTTGTTACATAAAACTTAACTAAAATCTCAGCATCATAGGCCTGAAAGGCTGAAACCTAGATAAGCCCAACCCAAGTCCACTGAGCGCTGAGCATACAGCATGAGCACCAAAATGTACTATGTTTAGCTACTGGATCACCTAATATTTAAAGCTGTCTTGCTCATAACCTTCCCTTGCTAGCCATTACCTTCCAATCTAAAACCAGGCTTAACATAAAAGCTGCAATAGGTGCACCAATCTTCAACAGACGCTGCCTCCTCCCTCCTGGTGACTGCGCTCAACGAGGGCCGGGATGTGATCATGGATGGCACACTTTCATGGGAGCCATTCGTCGAGCAAACGATTGCCATGGCCAGAGCCGTCCACCGCCGGCGCTACCGAATGGGGGCCGGTTACAAGGTTGCCGAAGATGAGAGCATCACCGAGAATTACTGGAAACCAGTCGATGATGACGACGACGACGATGATGACAACAATAACAACTGTGAGACCAGCAAGAGGAAGCCTTACAGGATAGAGCTGATTGGAGTTGTGTGTGATGCCTATCTTGCAGTAGTGAGGGGAATCAGGTAAAAGGCCAGCCCAAGCTCAGCCCATAGCTATAGCATTGAGAATTCACTCTCTCTTGATGGCCTACAAAGATGTCTTTGCAGTCCAGAGCAAATGCCAAATTGTTGACTATGCCAAACGTTATTGTTGAATGACAGGAGAGCAATAATGATAAAAAGAGCAGTGAGGGTGAAGTCCCAATTGAAGTCCCACCAGAGATTTGCCAGTGCCTTCCGAAGATACTGTGAGCTTGTAGACGACGCCAAGCTCTACAGCACCAACGCTTTGGGAACTGCCAAGGTCATCTCTTCTTTTTCTTAGTTTCCCATTCAAAATCCAAGTAGCCAAACTATACAAGTCCATCGAACCTATAATGCCGACATAGTCATGTTAATTAAACACTAAACTCCAAAGACTTGAACTATTAGAAAACGAGTTAACAATAGTGTTATATCGGACTTAAGCAATCCGCCAAGTGTGCGGCTCAGGCCATGCATGCGAACTGAATCGATGAAATAATCGACTGGCTTAGAAAGATCTGAACTCGCAACTTCTACCAAATTTGGTAGGATAACATGTTAATTATCCACATTATTTATGAACTTAAGCTATTATGCGTATCAGTCTTAATTTATCAATGGGATGATCATTTTGCAGCTAATAGCAAGGAAAGATGTGGACAGCAACTTGCTAGTGAACCCTCAAGAATTCAGCTGCCTGGAGAGGGTGAGCAAATTAAATGAGGAAGCTAACTCAATCTGCGAACTCTATCCTCATGGTGATACTGGATGTGGATCTCGATCAATTTGGCATGACATAGTGATGTCGCCATCGAGGAAATCGATCCAACGAGAACTAAAGGCAGCAGTTCAAATGATCGAGAAGCAAAGCTCATGACCTAATCACTGTGAAGCCAATCACCAGGTCCTCGTTGGTCTGATGTTGTTTTGTACATTATGAATGGCATGGAAATCAACACATGTCATGAATCCTACTTTGCCACTAGATTGTGTCAATTAAAAAGTGTATTCTGGTCTCTTGTTTACAGCTCTAGTTAATGGTTCTCTAAATGTCTCCACTTCTTGGGTCCTCCAATCTGAACCATCTGAAATCATGTGTGACCGAGCCACAATCTAGGTCTGGTGCACTTAACTTGACTAGACAATTAGTTAGTTTAAAAGAAAAAAAGAGTAACTTGACTTCTATATATTGAGATTGTTTCTTGGATAAAGAATCAAATGACTTGTTAAAAGCTTATAACACAAACTATTTCATGAAATTGCATCGGAGGATATTAATAGGGCATCTCAGGAGCCAGCATTGGCAATGCATATCTTGAGATAAACGGGTAATATTTTTTTGATTTTATCTTTGTCCCACATCTCTTGATGCTTTATCTCGTATTGGAGTACACTATATACCATTGGAAACCTGAGTGTGATATCCAATGGATAATTATAAGTTTGCATCCAAACAGGACCATGTCAGGGTAAGATAAGATGCTGCTGCCAATTTGGGGTATCTAAATGCAGTCTCAAGCTACACTAAAAAGTCTATTCGTTGTTTTTAACTTTGTATTTCACTCCTAGATCACCTTAGTACTGATTGTAACAAGTAAAGTGCACAATAGGCAGGTCAGATTTATGCATGAGTTTCTATTCTCATTTCATTAAGGATACTTACTACCACTGCATGGTTCATAATGCAATGTTCGCTTCGAGATCTACGCAGACAGATAAATGGAGGAGTTCAGAGTGCTTTGAGAGTAGTGCAGAGTGCGATCCGATGGTCGATGTTGCGAAAAAAGATCAATTATTCTTTCGCACGGAAGATATAACCCGAACCTAGATTAAGCATGAACTTATTCCTTTTTTTTTTTTAAACCAAAGCACAAATCTGCTATGGCGCATATTTATTCCATAATTCATAGTTAAGCATCGGTGGTTATTAAAGTATTTTAACTAGGGGCTAGAGGGCTTATTCATGTCACATTCCCCCCATGGGTCTAGAAAAGAAAAGGATAACTCCAAAGAGCATCAGACGTCCAACCCTGCTGCCCAATTACTGTAAACTAGTGAAAAGAGAAGGAACATGCTTGCTTAAGAACCCAAAAAAGGCTAAAAGGAACCCCCAAGTTGGCTTGCCGGCTACTATGTTCACTCTTCCCCCGTTATTAACTGGATTGATGCGTACCTTTGGTATAAAGAGGAACTTATTGTCTCGACACACGTCACCAGTCCCACTTTCAGTTCCCCATGGATCAATTTAAGTCTCCAAGATTAAAACAAATTATAGATCTTATGATTAGCTGGTTCTAGTTATTAGATCAAGATGTTATCATATAGAAAATTTTGACACATATGGCCAATGCATTATTTTGCATTGAACGTGAACTTCAAGTTTTGGTTCACCCTCCACCATCTTCTTCGTTCGTCATAGAGCAGAGCCCACAACTGCACTCCATCTAAGATGAGCACTCCAAGGACCCTCATCCGTCTAAGCTAGCAAATGGGGCTCTGAAACCAGTCTTTAATCCGGCCTAACGAAAGCATTAGCTATTTTCCAGTCTCCTTCCGGTTTCCAACAATGGTGAGCTCGCCACCAACCAGTGTTCCACTTCGTAGAGTCTCTTTCATGCCTTCCTGAAGGGCTGTGCACTCGCAAAAGAACGTAACAACTAACAAACATTTGCACAGTCAAAAGAGATGTATTCAAGACTCCAAGCGTCCATTTTTGGGACAAAGGAAAAAGACTGCCAGCCTTCCAAATGCATCCAAACAAGCGAGATCTGTCAGCGTTTTTAAAGTCATAGACTCGCAGTAGAAGCAGACAAATGATAGCATTACCCAGCGGAGCAAGGCTTGCAGAAGTGTCAGATGGGAAGGCACCGTATTATCACGAGCTGATGAGCAGCTCCATGATAACCGAATACCTGGCATTCGGAAAACACCATCAAATGGAGGCTTCATGGAAGCTTCATGGGTCCAGAAGGACCCCATCATGGAGACAAAGCTCGTACGCATGGCCCACCAGAGCTTAGATGGACAGGTACTACTAGCACCAAGTCATCCACGGAACAAACATTGAGATAAACCACTGAATGAAAGCAAAGGAGAGAACAAATTTGAGCAACATGAAATGCTACCATTCCCTTCCAAGATTACAAAATGCCTATTGTCGTCTCAAAAAAGGTCTGCTATATACCTTCCATCCAACTGCTTTTGAACATGGTTGCAGTGATGGTATGAGATGTGAATTGAGCAAGGAAAGAGTTCTTTGTTCGCTTCCTTCAACCATTACTGAGGTAGGTAGCATTTCTACGTGGCTCGACAGGGAGTATCCTCTTGTATGCTCCCTCTTCATATTGGAAAGCTTGCAGGATCCGAGAGACTAACCCACATCAGCAACTGCTCCACTGCCTCGATCTTTAGCTAATAGAAAAGTAAGCATATACAGGAGCGGTTGGTTCGGTCACCCCAAAATGAGGCTGGGATGCAGATGGAGCAGCAGCTGGGCTGGCTGCTGGTGGAGAGCTCTAATGCCTCTTAGATTTGGGCAGACTGGGCGAGCAACCTGGTGTGGTTGTGCTCGCCTTCGTAAGTAACAATGAGCATTGAGGGGTCCTCCAGGCACCTCTCGACGTGCTTCCTTGCAGGGCAGCCCCTCATGCTGCTGCATTTGTAGTATCCCCTGCATTAAATCAAACTTGCTCTCTCTTATAGGGCTCTTCTATGAGTAAGAAAACGAACTTAACAGCAATTGATTATGAACAAACATTCAGCAAAATGCTAAGATTCGATCTTTCTGGATTTATATAGTCATAATTCCAGTACTTAAAAGCATAAATACAAACAAAAGAACAAACTTTGTTGCTGATGTTTTACTTAGAGAAAGATACAGGCTTGCTTATTTAGTTGTACTTAACGCTTCTGTCGTCACGGGTTGCTATATGGTGTTACAAATTTAGGTGCCCGATGTAGTGATAAGAGAGCTGAATGAGTATATCCAACACAAAAGTTTGGCAACAAGAAGCAAATTTGGAAGTAAAGGGTGTGCTAGTTTCCACAATAGAAAGAGAGCATTTTAATCTACTCAGCAAATTGGGTTCTTTGTACCAGAATCAACGATGCCATCTTAGCAGTGCTATATCATCACACTAATAACTATGAGGGTTTGTGGGAAACCACAATCAATTTGTAGTTCAGAAAATTCTTCAAAAAATTCTCACACAATCCAGCAGAGCACAAACTTCTGCAACTGACCAACTCTGAAAGAATGGAATATTAGGAAAATCAGCTCGATGTGCTTTTAACAGCATGCATTTATTGTTCCTTTACATGGAACATGGAGGCCAAACTATAATAAAATATTCATTGCTCAAACTCATCCAAGTTAACGCCGAGAGGCATTAAGCAACTGCCCAAGAGAAATTGGTATTGGGAGTAAAGAAATACCTAGGATGAGGAGAACCCTTGATTGGTTTCTGTCCATACTTCCTCCATGAATACTCATCGGGCGGGATGTCAGCAAGTTTGTTACTGATAGCAGGCACCTTAATGGATCTCTTGATTCTCAGCTTCCTGCAAAAATATAAGAACAAAAGAGATCAAGAATTAGTAACCAAAACTGTGTTGAATCCAACAAGAACAAGGAACAGCTTCGATGGTCTCATCACCTCCTCTTCGAGCAGTGGCATCTGCCGGTCGTCGCGCATTTTCCACTCCCATCCTCCCCTCTGCCTGAACACCTCCTCTTTGGAGGCAGATGCGTGCTCACTGGATCAGATGCCGCTGCTCCGCCAATCAGATGGAATGCCTTCCCATCCAAGCCGGCCACACTGCCATCCATGCTCAGCGACGACAGGAAGGACCTCGCCGACGACACGGTCGGCGTGCAGCTCGAGCTTTCAAACTTGAGGTTGATGCCACTATTGCTCCTCCTGAACAAGTCAGCCTGCAACTTAATCTGCTGCTGGAGCTGAAACCTGTGGTTGCTCTGCTGCTGTTGTAGGAACTGCAAATGGGCTGCCGTTGGAGGACCCTGTGGTGCAAGCTGGAGAGCGCTCCTTGAAGAAGAAGAAGAGTTCAAATCCAGCCCTGGGTTCTCAAGTAAGATCTTTTGGTTTTGGGTGAGCTGCTGTGGATTTTTAGCACTGGAATCCAACTCTGGTGCTGAGGTATCTGACAGACTTCTTGGCAGGAGTTGGAGAGGCTTGGGGGAAGGCTCCATCACAGACAATGCCAATGGATGATCTAGTAAAACCTTGTGGTTGAAGGGGGATTGGACTCTCTTCGCAATCCTCGCCCTTGCGTGACCCACACCATCACTGAGCATTGAGGCCACTCTCTTGAACCTTGAAACAGCCTCCCCTGTCTCCGCCATCAGATTCCTATACTGGACTTGATCCTGAGACTGGGAAAGCAGGCTCAGGAGACTCTGGCAGCTCTCCACAGCAGCTCGGTTAGCTTCCTCCACCTGCTCCATCTCAACACCAAGTCCCGGAACACCCTAAATTCCCCAAAAAAGTCTCAGCAGCGACAGCATCTGAAAATCACCAAAACCAAGTTCATCGGACAGATCTCAAACAAAAACCATTACAGAAACTGAAGAACGTTCAAAAGAAGAAAAGTCTGAGATGGGATTTTTGATTGGTTTATCACTAGTCTTTCCTCCATGTTTTACCAACAGATGATCAAATTAAAACAACTGCGAAGTAGCCGAACGATGAAGAAAGTATATCAAACGATTCGGATCAACAAAGAAAATATTTCAGAGTTTATAAAAACTCCGAAACCTCGCAAGCAAGGACACCCGATCCTTCCCAAACCTTGACTCAAAACGGAAGAGCTCTCTCGAAACCAACTTAAGAAAGCAAAATAGGAAAAAGGATAACCAAGATGAGATTTTGATCATCTGAAACAGCTCTTATATAAGAAAAGATGTTTTCTTTGGATTGATTACATCCAATCTTATCGAAAGAAGAGTCAAAACATAGATGGATAATTTTTGCACCTTTATTGAGAGAAATCCAGCCAAAGAAATCGAGACAAAACGAAACGGATACCAGAAGAAAGAGGGAGAGGAGCGGACCGGAGGACTGACCTCGGAGTGGGGACGGGGCAGACCTTGATTAATGCCAGTCTTCCCATCGCTGCCGAGGGATTGGAAGTTGTGAAGGGGGTGTGACCGCACCGAGAAGAAAATCTCCATCCTTTATTAACATAAATACTCAAACCTCTGGGATAGGACTAGGGGGAGAAAAAGAAAACGGAGGAAACTCCGGGGACTAAAATATTAGATTCGGAGCTGAGAAGGGGCTCATTATATAATATCAATTAATTAATAATAAAGCAACCGGAGATGGAATGGTAATCATGATTGAAATGGACGGAGGTGATTTATTTTTCTACAATGGGTCCCAAGGTGCGATCTCGATTTCCTTCCATTATAATATTTATTTATTATTATTATTATTATTATTGCCATTAATTTTGCATTAGCACAAACAGCTAAAGAAGACTACACTGCAGCAGAAGAACATAAGTAAGCCGAATCTATCTTTCTAAAATATTAGACAGCCAGTCCAATAGCTGCTTCAGCTACCGCAACAGCTACAGCAAAGATTAAGAAAATAATACCTTTTAATTTGTGATTATCAAATATAATAGAAAATATTACAAGGTTGATATTAACTGAGCTGAGTATAAGCTCATGACACATAAATGCTCTTATGGGATGATCTAATCACCAGTTCTGTTCGTCCCATGAAATTATTATTATTATTATTATTTTGATGGATAAGGGTTGTTTGTCCACATGTCTGCCTGTGTCGAGAGGTGGGGCCCAGGACTCTGGCACCAAAATGGGGACATTCCAGAGTAGCCGTTGCGGCAGAGTGCGGCAACACGTGGCACCGAGTTCGCTTCGTGGGGACATATTTAGGGTGCGTTTTATTGACCGTGGCAGCCTTTGCTTCGCGCGAGGGGGCGGTGAGCTCTGGCGGGCCCCACCTAGGTCAGGGACTCCGTTGACTCCCTGGGGGACCACCCTCTCTCTCTCTCTCTCTCTCCCCTCGCCGTAACACAACTGCGTGTGAACAGCTGTCTCTTCTCTCTCCATCCGCAAGCAGCCTTTTTCTTCTTCTTTTTTTTTTCTTTTTCTACTGGACTCGTTGGCCGGGGTTGATGAACACTACGAAACGGTGGTCGGTACTTACAGGGCAATGAGTGGGTTTGCCTCGTCAAGGTCAAAAAAGCTCGTAAAAATGTCAAGAGCCATCCTGAATCTTTGCCGGTTTGCGACTGGAGTCATTGCTTACAAAAGCCTGAGTTCCAAGCGCATAGAATTTCACCTCTTAAATAAGTGTAATGGTTAGCATTTTCTAAAAGATGGATGCACTAACAATATATTTATAGATAATGGGAAATAGTGCCTACTAACTTATGTTTGGTTTAGGATTTAAGGTGACATATAAGTCCTAGGCTTCCTTGCTTGAAGAAATTTCAAGCCAATTTTGCTCCACCAATGTACACCCAGCCACACGGGTCGCAATCGGTTCGAGACAAACCAGATAGAAATAAGCCAAGACAAAACGAGTTAAAAATCCATATCTATACATACATAATCTAATCTAATCTATGACGGATTGGTTAAGTATTACCATCCCCGCCGTCGTATTGCAGCGTGTATATTTGGGATCGGTAGTGCAGCATTCTACTTATGTAGCTAATACCGGTTATTCGACATTGGATTTAAGTCAAGCTTTCAAATAGCTTTACATATATATATACACTTAAGGATGCAACATGGATTGGGCTAATGCTAACGTGGCAATTCAATCTAGAAACCCTAGAGTAGATTCGTATAGATATGAAACCAAGCACGCAACTTGGATTGATTTAAGCTAAATTTGACCAAACCTAGTCCATAAAATAGGCAAGAACATTCGGTGCATGCATCTAACAAGAATGTGGGATCATGTTGAGATTAAAAGATATTAATTTGGTCTCAAGTCAAGGATTGGATAAGACCCACATTAAATTTACCACCATTGAACTAACCTAAAAGTAATCCATTTTGAATGTGGGCATGGAGCTCATGATTTAATAACTCACCCGGTAAAAATCCAATCGGATTCGGGTTCGGACAATATCGGTTCCTTCGCGATCCATCTTGTCGGGTACATGCCAATATAATGCCATGTTGACGATTTTCGTGTCAATTAGCGTCAAATCATGACGCGCTCAATTCCGACCTTTTTTGCTCTGGCGAATATGAACGTAATTATTACCGATGACTCTTTTTTGCGGTTCCCCAAACCTTTTTTTTCTCTTTCACGCAGCCTTTTATAATCACCAAGTATCTCAGCTTATATAAAACCTTAAGACAGGTTATTGTTGTTAATAAATTAAAAAGATGGCCATCCACTTTGGAATACTAATAAGCACATAATTATTAAAATCGAAATCTAGCCTTCATATAGAAATGGAAAACTCTATATTCTAAAGCAGATCATTAGAAATGGATACCTCGGAGAAATTGCAAACTTCAAAAAATAAAATTATAATTTTAGAAAATTATATATATATAACTATTAATTTTTTAGTATTTATAGAATAAGTAAAAAAATAAAAGCATTTCATAATGGTCACTAGTCCGGAATCGAACCCTAATTTTTCGTTACTCGTCACCATTATGGTAAGCCTCTATCCTACTATCGAAAGTTGATAGAGCAGAAATTTGAATGATGCGCCACCGGCAAAGCCTGTATTGACTTTTTATCTAATAAATGCATTTCTTCCAAAAATTGAAATTTATTGCACGTATTATCCCTAGAATTACTACGGTTATCCGAGTAGCACGTACCGTCAAACAAACTATAACTAATTTAATGAGTCATTCGCAGTTTCACAGTCCACTTTACAGTTGTATCAGCCCAACCTTTTCGAGCATAAAGGAGGCGGCAAAAATAAATTTTTTTATTTTTTCGAGCATGATCGATATGGGGTATCTTTATAGATTAAAAATTAGTGGTGCCACATTTTCATTCATATTTGCTATCTAATATATTACAAAATATTTTGATCTATTTTTTTAAATTAAATTTGATTTTTATTAACTCATTTTCTATATTGTCTCAAATTTTCGAAATCAACTGCATATTTGTATCCTCATTCAAATTGGTATGACCTTTGGTCCATTGGCAAGTGCCATAAGCCTGAGTTAGTTGTCGCACATGAAAGCCTTTTGGTATCTCAAAAGATTTGGACTTATTTTTCCAACGGGAGGAAAAGGAGATTCCCTCAAAAACTAGGTTGGTGAGATGTGGCTCGAACCTTAAGGTGTTGAAATCATTGTGTCGGACGCTGCACTCGATACTCGGTACTTGTGCCTGGGGTCCGATCTTTTTTAAAGATCCCCTTTGTTTGGGATTTAAAAGGATCTAGGGTTCAATGTCAGTGGAACACAAACCAAGAACCAAGATTTTTTGAATAACACAATGGTCTCCAAGCCAAAAATCGTTATTAACGGTAATAACAGCTATTAGTAAATACTCTTTTTTTTTATTTTTAATATTAAAATAATTTATAAAACAGGACTATTATAATGGAAAATTTGATACTAACGAAAAGTAATTATATGATCTTTTTAATTTTTTGATAAAAATAACTGCACTAAGCAGGGTATTTTGAAAAAGTAAGTTCATTTTGCCGATCAAAGTTGCAGGCATGTTGGAAACCTATTAGAAGTTGTTCAAATCTCGAAAAATATGGTATTAATATTGCTCTTTTGGCTTTCTATAGTAGAAATTAGATTAAAAAAATAATTGAATTTGTGATGCACCTCTTCATATTTTAGCCCTCTCGTTCTACAAAGCTAGTCCAAAAACGAATAGAAAAATAACCAAGTTTTTCGGCCTCAGTATGATGTCTTGGAAATCAGATTACCATCTAATTCTACAATGGAGGTCAGATCCCAGTACAATCATTTGTCATTCTTATTGGCCTTGGTTTCTCTAAACAGGGAGGAAGATCATAATGTTTGGAAATTAAGTAGTAAAGAAGAATTTCCAACTACCATCTTTCTATCAATTCCTCGGCACAAGGAGGGTCAAATGTGTCTTTCCATCCTACTTATGTAATCTCAATGTACCAGCTAAGGTCAAATGTTTTCTATAATTATGTCGGAAGAAAAATTTGAACATTCAGGACACTCTTGTAAGGAAGTTGGAAAAAACTTAGGCAGCTGCGGACTTTGTGGTCATTCATCTGAATCAATGGAGAACTTAGTTTTTTTGACTACCTTTTCTTTTCATCTACATGGAAGGCAATTTGCTCTGCACTTGGAGCCTTACCTTCTCATGCAACTTTTTTTTCTTTTGTTTTTTCTGGTGCAGCGGCTGACACTCGACGGGTGTGAATACGGCAACCTTTTCATACAGCCTTTGAAAGCCTTTATCTTGGATAGAGAAAGAGGAGGTTTTGTGAATCAGCCCAACTAATGATCTTAATGTTGATTGCTGGTATTATCTGGGTATGTTGTAAAGAAAGAAATGCAAGAATTTTTTTTCAAATAAGCAAGCTTCCCTTTCATTCGTTGCAAGAATGGGTCCATCCTATGTGGCAGTAAAATGTTGCTGGCCTTTGGAGAAATATGGCACAAGGTTAAAAGAATTTCTGGACTCGTCCATCCGAAATAGATATTTGATGTCTCAAGCTGAAATTGGATGCTGATTTTCTGTTTGCAAAGAGTTATTTTGGGCTGAATAGCAGTTCTCTATTTGATTGCTAAAGAGGAGTTTTATTCTCTTATCTCTGTTCTGTCATCCTCCTATTACTCTTATTACTTCTTTGTAACAAAAAATGGTATTTTCTTTGATTTGCTACCTTCTCCTCCTCCAGGCCGCAAATATTATTTGTATTCTTTGCCTACAATTAATAAAAGATGGATGGTTTTAACCTCTTTTTCAATCACAAAATATTTTTAATAGATAAAAGTAGAAATAAAAAGTCATTATTTTTTTATATTAACGATTTATTGTAATGGAAAATGATGAATATATATATATATATATATATATATATATATATATATATCATGTTATTTATTGTAACATGAAAACTATTATCGTTATTATTTCGGATTTTTCCATGGACAGAGCATCTGAAGATGGACACAACCACAAACGGTGCACTCATTCACCCAAATATGGTTAGGGATGGAATCAATTCGTCTCTGTGAACTACACCGCGTGCAAGTCGAGCTATCCATGAATGTGAATGCTTGTGGATCAGTTCAGATACGTTGCATGCTTTAGCGGTACGTTCCTTTCTATATATATTTCATGTGTCTTGGATGGATGTTAGACTATCTTGCATGCAATTCATGCCGGATGGAAAGGATTGTGACTCTCACCGCGATGGTAACAAAATTCAGACAAACGGTGATCTGATTTAGGAGAAGGAAGAATTTTCTCGATCCATTTAACTTGAATATCTTAAAAAATTTCAAAAGAAGGGTTTACGTTTTTTTTTTTTATTGATGACAATAAAACTAATCTACTTATAATGGTGAAGTCCGTCCTAGCATAATTTAGATCGGATTCCTCTCTTAATTTCAATAGAACTCATTTTCTTAAAATAGACTCGACGATTACAAATAAGCTCAAAAACACTAATTTTATAGGAGGCAGATCTCGACTTTCACAACAACTCTGTCTTTTATCACTTCGTCTACTTTTTTTTGGATTAAAATATATGTTTGGTCAAATTTTTTATGAAAAAAATTTTGTTGGTTCGACTGGCTGGTTTTAGAACCCAAATGATGGAGTTTGGATCTGATCATTAAAGGTGTGGCCGACTTAGGGGACAACGATACATCGTATATCTCTAAAAATTATCTAATTTCAAAAGAAAGATCATCTCTATCGAATGTCGTATGACCAAGTTATGATTTTTGAAAGTTTGGCTCACAACTCAGCTTCTCGATATCGCGGATCTCACTTTTAGACTCTGTCTAGTCCTACAAAATGGTCTATATTGAATCTGGTGATTCTTCTAAAACAAATAATAAGCATAAAAATAGTTTAAAAAATAAAATAAAAGTTAAATCTAAGAGAAAATGAATAACGAATTAGATAAATCAAGTTAGATAAAAAGGAAGATCAATATTAGATACAACTATACACGGGCATGTAGGCGCCACTAGTTTGAGCCAAGTAAAAGTCCTAACCAAATGAACGAGGCCTATACCTGGGAATCTATTATTTTCTTGTCCTACAAGGAGACATTATAAGTGTGGAAGTTGGAAAAGTTGAAAAAGATGTTCATTTACTCGGCTTAATCTCTAATAACAATGGTTTGCACCTAACACTCTTTTAATGTGAGTGGGCAGTGGAAAAGCTTAAATTTGGATGACATAAGCAAGAGTTTGGCAGGCACGCAGTTGTATAATCCCCTTGCCCTTGGGCAAATCCACACCTACTTATTTATTAAATTTATTTGCCTGGAAGAAGAAGTTCAGTTCAGGATCCTCTGCGGTGCGGCCTTTAGACTGTAGATTTTTATACCATTATAAATGGCTGCCACATCAATCTTATTAAATAATTTCTTTATTATTATAATATATTATGTATAATATTAATAATTTTATAATATATTTTATAAATAAATAAAAATTATCCATGCACGTAGATTTGGATAATTTTTGCTTCATTACAAGCATTGTACGATGCGCATGCAAACAGAGCCTGCAGCCTAACAAGTAGAGATGGAGTCAACAGCGGCGTTGATTTTTCTGCTTGGCGTTGTGTGTGGTGATAATTTAAAAAAAAAAGAATCCCATCCAAACAACATGCAATTGTTCCTAATTTTTCTTAATATTATATGTTTTACATTAAAACAAGCCCCAAAGATTGCTCCACTATCAATGGCAACAATTAATGGTTCCTAAGGTCAGTTATTATAATGGGTTCGAATAAAATTGGACCTATGCCTTAGGCTTTTCGTATTTTGAAATATACCTAAGCCACCAATATCTTATTTCGTGAACGCCGAATGAAACCAAAATTTCAAGTTCGATTTTGAATTAAAAAGGTTAAAAGTATTATATAATTAGTCATATAATTATAGTTATATAGATATTTTTTATACTAGAATTTTAGCTATGGAAGATTAACTGAGCTATATATATATATATATATACACACACATTATAACCATTTTGATAGTATAACTGTAAGGTCCCATAATGCATGTTTTGAAAGCCACAAGATAACAAGCAAATCTAAAAGATAAGAGTGAACATGGTGCCAAAGAATTTTAGATTTGTAGTACAAGGCAAGCATGCCGGAACCCAGGTTTGTATAGCTATCATTCAAGACCTAAAAGCTTAATGTTAGGTCCCACTCTCTACCGCAATTTTTGAATTTGGATGAAGACTAAATGCCTGATGATAGATGTGTTGCTTTCAGCGGCAGCAAAGTGTTGGACTAAATGATTCTTACGTTTTGCAAGTTTAGAAGGAATAGAAAGAGACTTCAATCGACCTCTATCATTGGTATCTGAAATTGGACAACCACCGAATTGAAGAATGTATACCCAACAGAAGCGATTCAAGGATCCCCATTTTTAAAAAAAGAAAAATAGAACTTTAGAAGTGATAAAAAAAAAAGTACTTATTCTTGTGAAATGGCTAGGTGTAATGCTAATAAAAAGATGTGCTTGGAGTCATGCAGCAAATTAGCCTATAAATTGATATGTTAAACCTCCTGGTCGGAGATGTGTGGTATGTTGTTATTTTTATATGTGCCTCTTGCCCTGTAATTGTGAGAAATCGGGCAGGTATGTATTTAGTTCCATATCGATTATTCGCTGGATAGATTTTGGATACTTATACAGGATCAAGAAGTATAAATAATATCTTTCGGCTAACCATTTTGGGTGAAGTCTTGAGTTGTTACAAATGGTATCAGAGCAGACCTACTCATAAATTATGTGGACTTGGGAACACTACAACATGGATCCATTGAGCCTGACCATGGGTTAATCTGGCGCTTGTAATTAAATTTGAATAGATTTGAACCCTTAGTCTGACGAGAATATTAGCGCTTGAACGAAAGGAGTGTGTAAGGATCCATGTGAGCGTGTGTTTAGTCCCATATTGGCTACTTATACAGAATCAAGTAACCCAAATAATACCTTCTGACTAGCTATTTTGGGTGAAGTATTGGTTCACTAATTAAAATGGTAGTAGTGATATTCTCACCATATTGCGGAAATAAAATAAATAAATAAACTTACAAGCAATCACTTATAAATTCTTATTAAAGCACCTGAAATATTGGGAACATGATTCTTCACCTCTAATGAATTATTTAGGCGCCAACCGAGGTTTGATATACCTTTTTTTTTCTTACATCAAAATGGTAATGAAGATCTTTAAACACCTTAGATCAAACTCTTTATGGTCATGATTTTAGTATAGATATCACCGTATCGATGACTTAACTCTAAAACCGAGATGAAACAGTGAAATAAGAGTTTTTTAAACAAGAAGAACTATTAGATTAAAGGATAATCTAAATTAACAGCAGTGATTTGACTAATTGACCTGTTATCTCATTCTATCTAATTGTCAACAGGGATAAAAAAATATTTTGTGGATATCTTCTCAATGAAAATGACCTTTTTCTTTCTCTTAAAAATTTAGCGCACCCTCAAATTTCCAGCTTTTTCAAAGCATCATTTTTGCGGCTGACTATCATGTTACATTTAATTCTCATATAGCATTTTATATTTTTATTCTATACGCAGTTAAACAAATATCTTGCATATATTTATATGCACTACTTTATATATACTTATATCTATTTTTGTACATGCTTATATCTTTCTATGCTTAAGGCCTCGTTTGGCAGAGTTATTGGCAGCAGAGCTTTCAGAAGTAGAATTTTTTGAAATAGAGATTTTATAAAATACTATTTGCTATTTAGTAACTATATTTCTAAAATGCTGTAAAACTTTAATATGTGTTTGGTAAACAAATTCAGAAAGTACTTTTGATATGACAAAATAAACATGAAGAACATTACATAAAATTATACAACAAAGCATAATAAAATATAATATATATTAATATTAAAATGATAGTCAAATGAAGGATCAAGCATCAATCACCTCATAAAGATTCGACCCACATTGGTGGCTTGCTAGAACGTTGATGCAGACATCTACCATGCTAACAAATTCAAAACGCATGCTTCAACATATATTAATTTTATCTATCTTCAATAAAAAAGAATTACTAGCCTTTCATTGGGAAAGCTAAAGTTGGCCGAGCGAAAAGTTAGATTTCATTCTAAATTCGAAAACTCAGATGTCATGTTTGAAGAAAGAAATGGTTTGAGAAATATCCAAATTTCATGAAGAAAACATCTACAACTCACCACCACGAAGATTACGAGTTGCATGCAATCAAAATAGCAAGATGCCAACATGATGTCGCCTTCGTCGAATCTAGAATAACTAGGGTTTTAGAATCAGTAGCAGGGTGACCTCCATGAAACATTATTGATACAACTAAGGTTGTAGCAGAATACTGCCCAATCTTGGAAATTTTACAAGCTAGAAAATAATGTTCCATATATACCTTCAATTAGGTAAGCTAGTGATCTCCCCTTTGCTCAAATCTTATATTGACATGGTGACATGTGAAGGAGGGTCACACCAGAAGACAGGAAAGATCATGCCAAAATCTCTTGTTACGTGAGACGCGGTAGCATTGGATTGTCTGCTCTAAATTTCCACCACATTTCCAATTAGGGCTTTGACAAACGCCTAGTGATGGGCCGGGTTTTGGGAACATGAATTGTCAAAGTCTTTGGTGCTACGCAACAACTGCGACCCACAATGGACAGAACCCTACCATCCACTTAGATTTTTCAAATGATTTCGTCTCTCTAATATATGATAATAATGATAATTAATCATCATTAAACTATTATTGGTTATTAATAGAAAATTCGATCCATCCAAACAGATCGGCTCCTTGACCAGAAGTCGATCTTTAAACTTGGTGCCCATAACACAGGATCTAAATGGCAAACAGAACAATGCACAGAATTCAGAAAAGAAAGGAAAAAGAAATTGAACATAGAGATTTTACGTGGTTCGGCAATGTGCCAATATCCAGAGAAGCGAAACGACTGTAACTTTCACTATCTCCAAATAAGAAGAGTTACAAGATATTTATAGTTAAACTCTAGTCTAGAGTTCCAACCCCTATCAGTATTTATGGTAGAATAAAATACTATATAATTATCCCAAAGACAAACATATCTCATCGTTTCGCTCCGTTTCGTTAGAATACTAGCGTACCACTCAGATAAAAATACCTCAATATGTGCGAACGGCAAGCAATCCTTAATCCGAAGGTGATTCAGGAATAAGAGATACGGTGGAGAGTAAATAGAATTTGCCGTCGATCGAGTGGATAAAGCGATGGCAAAAGCATGCAGGCAAATGTGTGGAAGCAATAAGTGAACCATGTTCATACTTCTTTACAATTAGGAATGCCTAGGAAAGCAGAAGAATAAAGCAAGCTGCATGCATATAACCTTTTCAGAATGAGATGTTTACTTGTTTAGTTAAAGAAAAAAAAAGAGAAGAAAAGAAACTTAATTTTAAATTAAAAGCAAAGTGAAAAATGTTAGTGTCCTTTTGGTACTTTCCCTTTGCGATTAGCCTTGTGAAGTAAAAGGATCTACAGTAGAATTCTTCAAATGGACACCAATCTAACAGCTTTTTTAATATTTACCACGAGTGTTTGCGAATCATCCAAATGAAACTATTATATCCTGGAAGCCCCGCAACCAGAGTTTATTAAACTGAATTTTGATGGTTCCGTTCGACATAATGCTTCTTTATGCTGCATCAATTCCTGTAATCACAAACTCTGTACCTGTAGCAGAACTTATGGCTGCTTGGAATGGGTTGGAGACTGCAGTTGATATGGTTCAGAGTGATAAAATTTTGTTAGAAGGGGACTCAACTACAGTGATGAAATGGATCATGGAGAGGAGTCTTCACATCATCCAACCCTGAGAAACATCAACATGTTCTGTACCAATCTGTCCAACTTTACTTCTCTTCATGTTCTTCGAGAAGCAAATCGGGTGGTCAATTGTTTGGCGACATTGGCTTGCATTGAACAATTGCATAGAGTATGGCAAGAGTGTTTTCATCTGGCGCTGGCTCAATCCATTAGTTGCACCTTCACTCTCCGTAACCGAAAGAAAAAAAAAACATTTCAAGGCTTAAAAATTAGATCAGCACAAACTAAAGCACCAAAGTTTGCCATGTAATTGTTATCTTTTTCCTTCTACTTGTAGTGTTCTAATAATCGAAATCCTTTGCACCCATGAATGAAGGAAAGAGACCTGCAGTTAAGTCAGGATAGACAAGAATTGCGAAGAAACCTATTCAATGATTATCCTGGGTTTGGCATGTGGGGAGAGTTGACACAATATTTGCTACTCAAAACCATTGAATTCTCTTTCAGTGATCACAACAACAGCAACCGACGCAGTGTGAGCAAAAAACTATCAGAAAAACCAGCCGTGGACTAAGTGGAAGCTTGGGAGCAACCTTAATCAACAAGTCCTATCAAAAATAGCTGCATCTTGGAAAATTCAGATCAATAAGATATCATCAGACAATATGCAGCACAAAGGTGTCGACAGAAACCACTGCTGCAGTGAAGGGAAAATAGACTGATCTTGTGACCCAGAGAACAATTGCTGTTGTCACCTTCATGCTAAACTCTTGATATTTTAGTGGTGCCTGCAACCTTATGGGTGATGGACTAGAAGTTCTATAACCTGATTGTCCAGGTAAACAATTATCTGATACAAACCAATAAGTGGTATGCAGCAGCAACAACCACAAAGATTAGAAATAGGCTCCTCTGTCCTCTTCATCCTTGCATTCCCTGAAGGTTAGAGATGGATAATGACTATACTGCTAAAACTGAGGGACTTGTGAATAGTGTTTTTGAATCCCTGACAAACCTATTGAACCAAGCTTCCTTTTTGAAGCATTGTTGGCACTGGATTATTTGAACTAATGCCACCTTAAGGCAACCATTTAGCAGTTTGCAACTATTTGAGGATTTGTTCATAGCAAGAATGTATGCTTTTTATTTTTTTATTCATTTTTTTCAGGAATTTAGTGGTTATTTTCCATCCCATGGGGTTGAACCTAGGACCCATTCCATGGGGAGTAGGATGTCAAACAACTGAGCTAACAGCAGTTTGGGCCTTATTGCTGACATCCCAGCTGCAGTTAGTTTTAAGCAAAGAAATGGGAAGCCCAAATCCAAAATTTATCCCTTCTTCTTTGTTAGCTGTTGGCACTAAGCCCAAATCCAAAATTTGCTCTCTTTCTTCTTTATTAGCTATTGCCACCAATTAGTGCCTCACCTGTATTTGTTTCTCATAGAAAGTGAATGAGAATTCTGTTATTGCAAGAACAGATTTCTTGAATAAAATCTCACAAGCCTTACTTGAGAAATGACATCACTAGGGATTAGTGAACATTTGGAAGGTAGATATTGCATACAATATTTGTTGTGATATTGTTAATGCTCTTCCTTCTCTTTGGAATAGAACTCAATTCAAAATTGGCAATAGGCATAGTACTCTCTTTTGGAAGGATAGCTGCATTTGTCCCCTCTCCTAGTTATCTTCCCCTTGCTTTACAAAATCAGCCAAAAGAAAAATGGAACAATCGCTGCTACTTCTTCAATGCATGAACTTTAACTTGGAAGATCAAACAGCCAGGTTGACATTCCGTAGATGCTTAGGCCCAATTTAACCAGTTATCTTCCCTTTTGGCATTGCTCTGTTCGAATCAAGACGAGGATCAGCTGGTTTGCAAGCTTAATGGGAATGGAACCTTCTCCACTTCTTCCATGTATCAATTTTTGAATGCGAGGGGACACAAGTGTAGTTTCGCATCCAGTCTTTAGAAATTGTTCGTTCCCCTAAAAATAAAGCGTTTCTTATAGCTTCGTTGGAGGAAAAAAACTCAGTACTAGAGAGCTGCTTGCCAAAAAACTGGGAAAGAATCATGGAGGATGGATGTTATGCAATCATGCTACTGAAGCAGTGGATCATTTATTCTCTAATCGTGCATTCTTTTTAACCATTTGGAAGACTCTTTGTTCAGTATTAGGTGTGCTTTCTTTGCTGCCGCAGAATAACTCAAGATTCCCATGAACCATTGCTTCAGTGGTTTTGCCACCTGAGTCCTGAACCTGCTTCTGTCAAAGCTTCAACATTCCTACCTGGCTACCTTCATAGCTGCTAGAGATGGATAAAGAACTTCTCCATGTTCTTCTGCTCCTCTGTTTTGGCCCAGCTTCCTTCTTTATGCAACAAATTTCCGTTCTCTATTTGTTGTCTCTTCCTCTTGGCAGCTTATCTAACTTCATATTCTTTACAACATATCAATAAATAATGTGTGGTTTCCTACTTCCCTTTTAATTCAAAAAAAGAAAAAGAAAAAGATATTGGATACAACATGAAGTAATAATATACGTTTAAGAACTCTGTCCCAAGAGGAAGAGCTGAAATACACATGATACAAATCTTCTTCATTTGATGTTGAAGGGGCAATACTAGCCTAGAACTCAGGAAATGGCCTTCATGTCGTGCAAGCGCATACCGGAACCAATTACAATTGATAAAGTGAAATATTTTGTTTTACAAAGATAGCACGAGGTGAGACCAAGATCAACAAATCTTGCATTCATATGCTTTCTAAACCATCACACAAGAAGGAAAGCAGCTAAAATAACTGAAGTACACCAGGTGGAAAAGAAGATCCAATCTGTGCATTAGCCTGTGACATCATAAGCAACCATCTTAACCTAATGAATCAAATGAGCAAGTCAGTGAAGAAAGCCACCTCAACTTCGCTGAAAACAACTACAAGTTTTTGAATTTAATAGGGAAGCTGAGCATGATACTGGTACCAACAATACTACTACGTCACTAAGACGTACACACTCCTTCAGTTTGTACATTGCCTTGAAGAGGTGAAAACAGTGTTAGATGTATACCTTAGAAGCCAATCTAGCGAATACATTATTTGTTCTGGGATATAGTTTTGTACTTAACTTTATTATCATTTAATAATATTGGGCATCTTTTTCCATTCATGTTGTGTATATGTCCATGAATCGTCTAAGGAATTAATAAGATGATGATACATATTCTCAAGAGTTGAAAATTTGAGCCATATGTCATTGGTGATTAATTCCTAAATGCTTCTAATCGATGGATCATCATGGGAACGGTGATTGATCTGATGAGATTAGTGCATAAATCGTTTTCCTTTTGGATGGACGAGTCTCGAGTCCACAGTGTAGGGACACTCGAGTGATAGTGCAGGTGCTTATTAGAGAACAAGGATATCGAGCGTGACCAAAACAAGAAGTCACTTGGATATCTATCCACTCGTCAGTGACTTACCTGATGTTGAAATGGTATGACTGGTTCTTTGACCTGCGGTGTCTTGATTATGCACAGTTAGGTTGCTGTAGTCTGACTGCACATATACATGATCTCTAGCCATATGGATCCTTGTGGTGCAGATTGGCTACAGTAGGTTCACTGTAGGAGTAGGATGCGCACCTACATGAAATCTATCGACCTTGGTAGATAAGGAGTGGTCTTATGTGATTTATGAGACTAAGTTTGAAAAACCTCGGCCGTGGCAGTATGTATAGTGGAAAAGAAGTTTTCGTTCTCGAGCAAAACTCGAATAAATCTTGACATATGACAGACGATGAGATTTGACGAGTTATCCATGATCTCCATGTTGTAAGGATTCACGATAGAACGACTGTATCATACGATAACTGCACCTAGAGATTCATTCATTCCATTCTGCTGGGTTGCCACTACATGCTACTAGGGGTCACTGGTGGATGGTGAGACTCACAGGGATTATCTTGATGGTCAATAATCTCTGGTGAGATGAGTTGGAATTGTTTCAACCCATTGAAAGGAGTTTTCAATAATATTGTGATAGAAATCACAATTTATCTCACTACCAGACAGAATAAAACCTATGGAGTCACATACATTAAAGGTTTTGATCGATCTGATGGTTAGATTGTGATTTGGAATCACAATAGTTCATGATTACCAATTTGATTGATAGTTGGTTTAACTCACTAAGAGTTAGTGAGTTGAAGAAGCAATTAAATTACAATTTAATTGAATCAATTGGACTTAATTGAATTGGGCTTGATCTTATTAGATAAGATTTAAGAGTCCTACTTGGAGTAGGACTCTTAGAGTTCTAATTAGATTAGGACTGCAAATTATAAGAGTCTAGAGTCTTACTTGGAGTAGGACTCCTAGAGTTCTAATTGGATTAGGACTCGAAGAGTCCTAATTGGATTAGAACTAAGAATCTTAATTGAAGAATCCTAATTGCAATAAGACTCTTTATTAGATAAGGATGAAGAATCTTAATTGCAGTAGGACTCCTTATTAGATAAGAATTAAGAGTCCTAGAGCCCATGATTGAGTCATGATTGGATTAGGCCACCTAATCCTCCTTGGAGGAGGATTCATGCACAAAATAAAAGGAGGGGCGTGCGCCCCTCATTTTATTATTTATTTTCAGATTTTTTGGGGGGAGTGCGTGAGAGGAAGCCCTAGAAGGCTTTGGGGGCAAATCTAGACCGTTGAAAGGAGAAAGAAAAAAGAAGGGCCGTAGGCCTCATCTTCTTTTACGGCCGAACCCTCTTTCCCATTTTGCTCTTGGGCGTGGCCTCCTCTTCTTCCCTCTCTCCTTCTTCTTCCTCCTGAGAGCAATCAAGAGTTGATTGTTTAAGAGAGATTTAACCATCAAAAGTGATCTCTGCAAGGGAGCTAGCACCCCGGTGAGATCTAGGCGCTTGGATCGGTCCTCTTCCTCATGTGGATACCCATAGAGGCCGAACACGTGTGCGGCTTCAAGCGAGCTTTTCAAGATTACCATGATCATCAGATTGCGGTAAGGATCTACTTGCATAAGGTGAAGATACGATTTTTCCTCTAACAATTTAATCTTAATCTATCTACGAACGGTTTTAAAATACGTTCATGTGATGAACGAGCCGTGCATGCGTCTTCCGCTGCGATTTGATTTTTCTGCTGCATGCACGGTTTTCCAACAAATAGTGCATCTTTTAAAGATGCGAGAAAGATTCGCTGTCTCGGTACCGGACCCTGTACCAATGCCACACTGGTATAGTGTCGGTATGGTATGGTACGAAAATTTTTTTAGCATACCGAATATTGGTACGCCATCCGTACCGAATATCGGTACCGAACTGGTATGGTATGGTACGCCCCATACTGTCCAGTTTGGGCTGGTATGACATATCATGGATGCTAGTGTTTTTATCATTTTCCTTAAAAATTATGCCTCTCTGCCTCTATGACTGAGAATATTTCTAAATCAATGAATTGCTATCATATTCCTCTAGCTGGAATTTAACATGCAAACCTTTCTTACGTATTGACTTTAGAAAAGGATGTTTCATTCATCTCTAATGTTAGGTCAAATGAGTTACATGTAGAGCACACGCGGTACTCATGGTGCATTCTCCACATGGCAACTCACGGAGCATTTATATTGTTGGGAAGACAAAGTGTGGGATTTCTTCTCCACTTCCTCTAAAGCACATTCCATTGCTCTCTCCACTTCAGCTATTGCCACATTCTGCACAACATAAATGAATCCATGACTATGTTAGGTACTATTGAGTGCATGAATTAAAATTAGTACAACTTGAACAAAACACTTCCATGAAGGAAGAAGTGAAACAGAAAAAAAATAAATAAAAGAAGTGGCTGAAGGAAAAGGGGTTCTATATGATTCAGATTTTCGGTTTGGATTTGATTAGGTCGAGTCATGTTTATCCCATTTCTTGTTGATCAAAAGTACACCGGGCTGATGTATAAATTAGTATTACCCGGACCTAACTCGAGTCTTCGAATATCAATCAAATTCGAGTTTAATCTAGTCGAGACTGGTTCAGATTGCAAGTAGACCGGAACCATTTGCATCCCTAATCTCTTGTCATCCATCTAGAAACACATACAATCACTTCGAATAATTGGACTATCTTGTTGTTAACTTCGAGATATGGAGAGAATGCAGGCTCATATTTTTTAATTATATGAGTCAATATCCTCTCCACTTTGCATGAACTAGAAAAATAAATAACAGGTATCGATGATCTGCATGATAATCTATGAGACCATGATTGTGCATGCTGCATGAAATGTAGGGTATACGATTTGCAAGATAGCCCATGATTGTGCAAGCCATATGGAAAGCTAGGTGTGCAATTCTATACACCATGGATGGCCAGGTTTGATCTTGGGCCATGCTGCAGATCATGGATGGCCATGATCCAGAATTTAATAAAATCACTCTCTGAGGCTAACCACGATTAAATAATGGATCTTGTAAATGAATGTCCATGGGGCATTCATTAATAGCAATAACTAGATTTTGGTAGATGATATGTCAAAATTCCACAGGACTTCAGCCCAACTTTTCGGTGACTACCTACCCATGATCTAAATTTCTGATATTAACAACTTTAAATTTGGCATTTACACTTGTCTAAAAATGAAGCTTAATCACCCATAGGAAGGGGAAGAAAAAGAATCTGAGAGCATTTTTTTTTTCAAAAAAAAATATGATGACTAAAATACCATATTTAATTTCAGTAAATTAAACATTTCTTTAAATAATATAACAAGTCCTTCTTAAGCACCAGGCATGTCATACAAACCTTTGATTTCAGATTGACGACGGCTGACAACTCGTCGCTGCGGAGTTCGGCCTGCATGGATGCAGCCGCCAACTCCATTCCCCTCAAGCATTGCAGAGCCCCCATCATGGAATCAACGGCCGATGAGGGATTCATCACGCGCAATTTGATCGTCGCCCCTTCTACCACCCCTCGTTTCCCAGCTGCCGTCTCCTCAAGCTCCTCGTTGCGCTTCTGCAGCTCCTCCCTCACTCCCTCCAGTTCTTTCAAGTAAACAGCCGCTGCTTGAACCACCGAATTCTTGTCACCCTACGAGAAAATTCGAAAGAAATTTTTTTTTTTAGAAAAAGACACAAACACCCAAGCAAGTAAGATTCAGAGAATTTCTTTTTCTGCAATTATTATCGATGGGAAATGGTGAAACCTTTGATCTGTTGGAGAGCATATAGCGGAGGTCAGCATAACCCTGGCTCAATCTCTCTCTCCTCTGCCTCTCCCTCATCAGATGCCGAAACTCCCTGCTTCCCTCCGCCACCACACCTCTGAAACTCTCCTCCCTTGTCGCCATCGGAATCGTTCTTAGAAACTCGATCACTCTCCGGTGGATGTTGCGACCGCCGGTTCGTTGCTGTTGGCATCCCGAACTCTGGGACGAGATCCCACGATTAAACGCTCTGTATTCGACAAAAGCACTTCGCGGTGGGGGCTGTGGGTTGGAGATGGCGGACAGGAGGTCGATGGAGTCGGGAAGGGAGAAGTCCCAGTTCAGATACTCCGGGTGCTCGTCGTCCTCCTGGGTTTGGAAGGGGAACGGTTCCATGGTGGTTCCCGGGTTCCTCTGCTTCCGCTTGGTCCTCCCGCGTTATTTAAATATCGGCAGGGGCCGTTGGGCGGCCTCATGTCGGCGACTCGGTCGGGGAATGTCCGTGGGCACGGTGATCTCCAGATGGTCAACCAGAAAAATCACGTGTAAAAACAGGAAAAGTCAGGGATAGTTTTCACTCATTTCCCACGTGCAAAGTTTCACGGCCTTTGACCCCGCGCGCGCGCGCACACGCTCTCTCTTCTTCGACTTGTCTGATACCGGTCAATGGGTCCCAATAATGGGTTCGGGTTGTACTTTTTCCCACCAGGCATATTAAAAAAAATTGGATTATACCTGCTTCCACTTTTTTTTTTTTATTAGGATCAAGATTGTCATGCACTTTCATTTCTTACAATTGTGTAATATACTTTAAAAATATCTCATTACGCTTGTATGACATTATAGAGCATCAATTTGGAATTCATAGATCCAACATCCACTTTTCAAACATGTTATTATTGCCTCACACTCATTCATGAGCAAGCAACAAGTGACATGAGGAAAAAAAAAATGGTATACATTGAAGAGCTTCCACTCATGTATGCCTCGCAGGTGAAATAAAATCTTTTGGAATGACAGCATTTGATAATGTGTTTTCAAATAATCCTGCATGAAATAGGAAGACTGTGGCCTAACCATGTCCTTTGCGAGGAGGATGATGGTAATTTAATGTACCCAAGTTTAACCTCAAAGGATGTAAATGATGCCGAATATCATCAAATATGTTTAAAGGATGTAATTTAAACATAAATTACGGCCTCTTTTCTTGTTTAAATATCCACAACAAAGGATGTAAATGAAGATGATTACTAATCTAAACATGGCTGCGCCCTTTTTCAATGACTTATATCTAAACGTTTATGCATTTATGTTCTATCTAGGCATGTAAATATGTCAACCCCGAGGTTGACATGAGTCAATCAACCATACCCAATTGTTTAAATACCTGAAACACCTCTATACGATGAAATATAAATAACATCACGGTTTTCATTTTCCTTCTCTTCTGACGAATCCACCTTTGGATTTGTGGACCACGCAAGTTTGTTTCTAGCATTTTTGAAGACATATGTCAGCCTCTACGTCATCAGAATGGCAGGGGAATCGACAGGAGTCAATCATACTAAAAAAAAACAATATGTGTCATTTGATTCGAACTTATAATCCTGGTTTACTAATTCAATTTCTTGGTTGACTCAGCTATAGACACGTATGAACTCCGTAGTAAGGATTTTTTATCTTTCTTGGCCTGACTCTACTTGATTAATCTAAAATTGATATCGAATTTTGTCAGAACTAAGGAGCATGTGTCTGGTTTGTCAAACCAGTGACGACGTTACTCGGATGGTAGAACCTACAGGTACATAGCGATGCATGCACAAGGATCTTGACTGACCGACCACGCGGTTTATCTGACGCCTTGGCCGCGGACAGGGAAACACGGCCACATAGGTGTAATGCTGCAAATACGTCGGGTTGACCCGTGATCTGATCCGATCCGACCCATTTTGGAGAATCCGTGGGCCGAATCAAGTCCTAAAATTAGATCCAATTTATTTTCTCGATCATGTTTGGGCCTGCAGGCTGCAACTCTCGGGAGTGCAAACACAAGTTATGAAGCCATGGATGGGTTAACTCGAACCGAGCCCGATTCGGACCTGACCCAGATCCGAATTTTTTGGATTGAGTCCGGATTGTACATGGACCCGACCCTACCCGAATGACCGGTTGGATCAAAAATTGTAGCGGTGGACCCAACCCGACCCGATCTTCTATCAGATCGAGTCTGGATCCAAAATTAGAACCCGAATAAGAAACCATGTTGGGTTGAGGTCATCATGATCCGACCCGACCCATTTGTACCCCTAGGTTGGTGGCTTTCTTCGGTGAGCTTGGGAGGAGTGTAAAACATCCTTCCCACTTTAAATTTATTCAAAAAAAAAGTATGCACAAAGAAAGTGTTGCTGCTGAGAACTGGCCCATCCTAGACACCGCATGAGAGATGCGACGATGCTGGAGGACTCAGTGATCGACTGCTCTGACCGAGCTTGATGAG
Organism: Phoenix dactylifera; assembly: GCF_009389715.1. Classification (NCBI taxonomy): domain Eukaryota; kingdom Viridiplantae; phylum Streptophyta; class Magnoliopsida; order Arecales; family Arecaceae; genus Phoenix; species Phoenix dactylifera. The sequence continues at coordinate 4,226,403 of NW_024067666.1, read as the reverse complement.
GACTTGTAGTGGACGACCGCGATCGGGATCCTGGTTGGATGGCCACACTCCGATCTGAAATAGCACAAACGAAGAAGTTCTTTTGCTGGAGTGTATCCGACAAGAGACCCTCTGATGCCTAAGTCCGGATGATGTTAGAGAACAGAAGGAGGTTCTCCTGCAATCCGTTAGGGTGTTTGAACACTTACCCTAAGGGTTCTCCTTGAGAGATGATTGTATAGGTGAAGGAGTATACCTACCACCGTAGAATTAGGGCACGTGGATCAGCTAGGAATGTCTATCCTCGGTATGGCCTAGATATCAGGCGCAAGCGTCTCGCACACAGATGACATCCTGTCTATCACATCGGCAGGATTTCAGTGATTGCTTGGGGTCTCGGCTATGATGTTGCTAATCGTAGGGAGCTCTCGAGATGTGAACCCAGTCGTGCGGCATCAGGCTTGCTAGGTGGCAGCTCTTATGCGTTGGCATCGTGGTGAGTTCTAATTGGACGGTTTTTCTGGTGAGCTATGGTCGGCCTGGATGTACATTAGGAAGAAAAGTCCAGAAGAAATAAAATAGATAGTAGAGGCAAGCAAACATCCAGAGATCGGCCTAGGAAGCAAAAGAAGACCCCATTCTAAGTAGGGATTGTGCATTAGCTTGCTTAGACAAGTAGAGCACCCCATTCTACAAGTGTTATGTGGGGTGATATGACATCATAAATATTTTTCTGGAACTTTTTATGAGTTAATAAAGAGAAAAATCATATCCTACACCACATGCAACACGTGGCAGTGCACCATGCTTAATCACAGATGCTCATTCCTATGGGCTAATCACTGAGATGAGTGCTTGATGAATGAGGCCTATAGAAACGAATATATGTGATTGGTGTGGTGCACCGAAGAATTTAACTCTCACCCAATTAAATTGCTCATGGCTAACTTTTTAGCTGTCCCCATGCTAAAATAAAAGTTTTGTGTCAGATTTATCAAGAGAAAGACCAGGTCGACCAACTTCCAGTTCAGTCAAAAATTTAATATAGGACTTTAACCAAAAAAAAAAAACTAACATGTGAGTATTATTTATATTTCTTGGTTCAATATAAATACCTAAGATATAAAATATTATAATTATTAGTATAAAATAATTTTTCATAATTTTTCATAAAATAATTTTCCGCGGTCCAGGGGCTCTTCTTCATGGTCCACGCTCGAGGAGGACCTCAGCGTGGGCCGCGAGGTTGATGATAAAAAAAAAACAATAGATTGATTTTGGAAGGTATAGAAAAGGATTAAAATTTTTTTCTTCTAAAATGTGGTTCAAGAGATGCATACAAAAATTGAAAAGAAAAATACCTTTTCTTACGGAAAGGAGTCTGACGGCTTGGGTTCTTGGCTCCAGCAGATTTTTAGGTTTATACAGGGATAAACTATGTAATTATGTTATTTTAATATGGACATTTTTGTCAAAAATATAGCTTTCCGAAAAAGCTAAAACAGCTTCCTCCCAAAAGCTCCAAATTGGAGCTTCCTTCCAAAAGCTGTTTTCAGCTTCCCGCAAAAGCTGAAACAGCTTTTTGAAAAATTTACCAAACATAGTTTTTTGTCTAAAGTACTTTTGGAGGGCCAGAAAGTGCCAAAAGCTCCCCAAACGGGGCCTAAACATACATATGCATGGATATGCAGTGGAGTTGACACAAACATGCACATAACTAGAGGGGAGTTGGAGGGATCTCAGTGAAGTGGAAGCATGACATGTTTGAAGATGTGAAACAGAATGAGATGGCTATTGGATGGCCTGTATCTTTACTCCCATGGATTCCCAGAAAGAGAATTAGAGAAGTATGCGATCGACGGACCGAGGTCTGTTTTTCTAAGCGATGATCGGTGGCAGTATTTCTCTTTTTTTTTTTTCTCTTTGCATGAGGGATCCTATATAGATTCCCCCAGCAGGAATTCATCAATAGAAAGATGTGGTGCTTTAATGTGTTGGTTTGATGATTGCAAGGTTGCTGCATCATGGCGATTGAAGCTGGCTTTTTTAACTCATGCTTCGTTCATTTAAGCTTCTGACAGAATAAGAAAGATCCCACAAACTGCTGGATCAGGTAGACAGCAATGGAACAATTAGATCAATTCAGATGTTGAAAATATTGGGTTTATAATATTTTGACCTCAATTGACGAAACGCCTAGCTACCAGATTCGCTCTTTTACCAGGCTTGGATTGCTGAAATAACCACCATGAATTCTTTTTTTGATGTTAGTAGCTGATCATCATGAAAATAGTTGCTTCTACAGCGCCAATAGAAGATTCAGCTCGCATGTGACACATTACTCTCCAACATGATTATGTTTTGAAGTTTTCGATTGGGGATAGGCTTCCCCCTGATACTAATGAAGATAAGCTACAAGCTTAGATTGATAAATTTAGAGTTACCGATCAAACTTTACCCGAATGAGAGCATTCAGGAAGCAATTGTTCTCCCCTACTTGATTTGGAGTAATTCCATGAATAGCTTAGACTATGATCTCACCATCATAGTTTCAAGAAGTCCAAGAGTTTTTTTTTTTTTTTTTTTGATAAAAAATAGGAGGGGAGGGGGAGGGACCAGCCCACCCGCGTAGTAGCCTCCACTGGGCCCCCCTTCCATTAGGAAATGTTCGATACAGGTCGTAGATTTTTGCGTGCCTTTTTCGACCCATGGGCTCACCACCTCACATGTGGGTACGTTACCCTAGCGCCACCTTGGTACAGATGGAAGGAAAGCATATTTAATTCAAGTAACCCAAAAATTGCATGGTAGATAAAAAAATTTATAATTAAAAATAAATAAGTTATAAAATATAATAAAAAAATTTAACATAAATAGAGACCCAATTGAGCTAGGTTTTGACCAAATCAACAAGTCTCGACAGACACCATTGGCTTTAGACATTGGACTTCCATGTAACAAAACTAGTCCACAATTATCAAAATACATCACCAAAATTAATCTCGTTTGAATTCTTAGAACATGATAGCTGTAAAGGTATAATCCATCTATTCACCAGAAACAGGTAGAGGCTATGTTGCCAAAAAACAACGGAGATGACGAGCTATTTAAACTAAAATCATGATTCCTCATAAATCTATCTAAAACTATAATCATCATCAAACTAATAGCAACATAATCAGGGTTTACTTTTTAAAATTTAAAATAATATGCTGGATCCAGTATATTGTGATAGAGAAATTATATCCTCTATGTGCACTAATAAGAAAAAAATAACAGATGATTGTAATATATCAAATTTTAAATACTTTAGAATTTTTTAAAGAAATATCAGTTTTTTTGCTTGAATTTCATAATGATGATTGTTTAATGTGTTTAAAGTTTTCTGCTGTATGTCATCTTTATTTTATATGCTTCTCCTGATCAGAACTGTACTGCCCAATTTGTGGTTTTTGTTGCATGTCTATTATTTTTAGACTCTCTCTCTCTCTCTATCTGATTCCTACCATTTGGTATTCGCTCTGCCAGATAATACGCCTTTCTGACAATGTTGTTTGAGCTTTGCTTTCGTTTTTGTGTACATGTGCGCATTTCTGGCGGTTTTCCCTCCCACAGAGATCTTGGATTAGGGTTTTCCTCTCTGCTATCCTTTCCTTTTCCCCCGCCTCCCAGAAAGAGATCTAGGGCTAGGGTTTTGCGCCCTCCCGGCCCGGTCCTCTCCCCCACCCTCGCGTCGAGATGTCCTCCACCTCCTGGCGCAGCGGCTACGGGACCATCCCGACCGCCCCGGAGGCCGCCTCCACCTCCCGCGCCGCGGAGCTCTTCTCCCGGGCGAAGGAGCGGGGCCGGGCCCTCGTCGCCACCCGCCGGCCGTGGCGCGAGCTCGCGGATCCCACCGCCTTCGGCCGCCCCTACAGCTGCGGCGAGGCCATGGCCCGCCTCCGCCGCAACCTCGCCTACTTCCGCGTCAATTACGCCCTCATCGTCCTCTTCATCCTCTTCTGCAGCCTTCTCTGGCATCCCGTTTCCATGATCGTCTTCCTCATCGTCTTCATCGCCTGGTTCTTCCTCTATTTCTTCCGCGACGAGCCTATCGCACTCTTCGGCCGTGAGATCGATGATCGCTTGGTTCTCCTCGCCCTCGCCGTCGTTACGATCGTCGCCCTCGTGTTCACTCATGTCGGATTAAATATCCTGGTCTCGCTGATCATCGGGGCCGTGATCGTGGGGTTGCACGCGGCATTTAGGGTTACGGAGGACCTCTTTCTCGACGAGCAAGAAGCGGCGGGCCGGGGATTGCTCTCGGTTGTCGGTAGTCCGATTCGCCCTGCTTACGGCCGTGTGTGATTCTTGTTTCTGATGGCTTCTTGCGATTGCGGATTGATTCGTGTTGCTTGTTAGGGGTCTAATCGATGTGGTTTTGAAGCAAATTTTCCTGCCTGTAGGCTGTCGGCAAGCACCGACCGTCATGCCATCCTGGGATAAGAGGTTGCGTTCTACTTCTCTTTCATCTGATTCTGGATGTTTTGGCCCTTATTCCTCGTCTTTTTAGATATCTTTGTAAATGTTCTCAGCTTTTTGAACAAAAAAAGGAGAAAGAAAGTCGGATTCATCTGTTTCTCGCGGGCAATTTTCATGTCATTGAATGTTGAATTAAGCATGTAAATTTCGTAGTTTTCTTGAAATCTAGCCTTCTTTTGAGATACAATATGTGGTTGGATATTTTGATCAATTTGCCGGAGCAAGTGCATTTCTACGTGTTAGTTGTTCTTGTTGAGGTTGTTTGCAGATTGCTTGACACCCTTTTAGCCCATTCTCTTATTATTCCTTTTGTGATCTGCCTTTTAGAATAGGACATCAATGGGCTTTTGGAAACTATGATACTCTTAAATGATATTGGTAAAAAACATTTTGCAATCACCTATGCTATATGTTATACCTAAATGACGGTATGGTGCTTACCTTTAAAGCCGTGTTCGCTTGAACATCATAAGTGGCCATGTAGCCTTTCAAGCATCTGCTTGAATGTGAAAGTGGCAGTTAATTTTGTCCAACCACTGGAATCATGATCAATGCTTAGTATGAATTAATCAATATGAGAGATAATTAGAAATGCTCAATATGAATGATCGCATGTTTTGACTGTGTTTTTATTCCATTTAATCTTGTTTCCTATTAAGAATTGTGTAGGTTTTTGCCTTAAATATATCCAACCATCAGTTATATTGGCGAAGAACGGCTTTGCTCCTCCCACCAATTGATTGACTAAACCACATGGATTCCTTCTCATCCTCTCAAAACTTCTCTCCTTTTTATTTTCTTGTTCATCATTGTTGTTTCTTCCTTTTCATTCTTCAATCTTTAAGCACCTAACTGAAACTCTCATTTGTACCCTATCTCGAACACTTAGACACACAATTCTTTCTCATCACCATCATCAACAGATGCTACTTCTGTATATACTGTAACTGCTCACTTTTATCTGTTTACTGAAAAAAAAAGTGTTAGGCTTACCTAACATGAGCAACCTCTTAAATCCCAGCAGCCCAGCCCCAAGCAAGTTTTTGACTGCCCAGAAGGCCCAAAAAACAGGCACATGGGTGGCCCAATAAATAACTAATATTGGGTGGTTGGATTTTTGGGGCCGGGTGTCCAATAATGTGCACCTAAGAAGATTGTAATCAACCCAACAGCTTATATAAGAAACTCCTTTCCCTTAAACCTGCCCCAATAAACCTACCATGTTAAGAGAGGGAGATCAAGAAATTGGCAGATGGGGTGACCTGTTGGCTGTGGCAGAAAGGGGCAAACCATGACCAGTGATGGTTGCTCCGATGGATATATCGGCAGTGGTGCAGGTATGCAGTGTTTCCTTTTTCTTTCTCCTATTTTTTCTTTCTTTAGCCTGTACTTATTTCTTTTTCTTTTTATATGCCCCTGGCTGCCCATCTGAGGCCTAAAGTTTTTACAACCTTGATCTTTTGTTATACTACTAGGTCGATATTTTGTTATGCCTTATATCTGTCTAGAAGCTACACCAATTAGATAAATCATTATGTTTTAGAGCTTTCATTTTAATATTATTTTATATGTAGTGGCTCGTCTAGAACTTTCCCCTTAACTATTATTGGCCATCTGAACACAACAAGCTATGTAAACAGCTGAGGATTTAAGGGCATTGAGCAATCACTTGGCTTGGGAGCCATGGCTATCGCATTATGCTAGTGGAGTTGGAGTTGAATAATTCATGCAGCACGTTTTCTTAGATATATAGGCTTGATTCGCCTATGCAAGCTTACCATGAAGTTCCAAAACATGTGAACTTATTTGGTTAAGAAATCCACTAGATCTGCACTCTAATACGTTTCCCCCTTAACTATTATTAGGCCATTTGAACACAGCAAGCTATGTAAACAACTGAGGATTTTAAGGGTCTTGATCAATCACTTGTCCTGGCTACCATGCTATCACATTATGCTAGTGGAACTGGAGTAGAATAATTCATGCAGTATGTTTTTTAGAGATGTAGGCTTGATTTGCCTACGCAAGCTTACCATGAAGTTCCAAAACATGTTAACTTATTTGTTTTGAACGTAATATCAAAATTCAAATCTTAAGACAAGCCCCTAAACAAATTCAGGATATAGTATTTTGTGATATATTTCCCACCTCAATTTTAATAGTAATATTTTGTTCGATCAAGTTCGAGGGTGAGCCTTGGCGAAATGACAAGATTGCTCTATAAAGGCTGTAGGTCACAGGTTCAAAACATGGAAACAATTTTTCCGTATATGGGTTTAAGGCTGCATACACCTGATCCTCCCTAGACGTTGCAACGGTGGGATCCTAGTGCACTAGGCCGCCCTTGCAATATCATATTTTTGCTTGCAAATGCATCTTGGGAAGCCTATCTGGATCTCCCTTTTGAGGTTTGTTGTAACATGATACTGGAACGAGTATGTGGTTTGTTGTAATGTAATATCATAATCCATTTGTTAAATCAATGTGCACCTTTGCTAGGATAGGGGCAAGAATTTTATATTCCTTGGTATCTGGGAAGACGAGATTGCTATTTGACCAGGAGGATCATTTGTTCGATTGAATGCAAATTAACTTGGGAGTCAATCTGGATCGAGCATGTTATAAGCATGCATTAACTTTGTTATGAATTAAATTGCCAATATAAGTAACATGTTTGAGTGATGATGAAATACTATGTAACAGTAAATTCTTTAAATCCTTAAATTGATTTCCTTTTCGTGCTCTTACTTTCTTTATCAATCTTCACTTATAGGACAGATTTGAGCTGAATGGAATGCATAAAGATAATCTTCTAGAAGTAATATGAGAATTTACCTTGCTATTCCTATTAGCATTAGCAAATTGATGGAAAATAAAAGGCAAAAGAGAGTATTACATCTTCTTGAGGTTTCAGATCATAAGCACTGAGAAAAAGAGAAAGGGAAGAGTAGTATGATTAAGGGAGTGGGTTTTCATAATAATATTGAAACCAGAACAGCTGCAGGTAGTAAACAAGCAAAAAATAGTCCATTCTTGGCCCTTCTAGAATATAAGATGCATGATCTAGGCAGATTGTTATTCCAACAGCCCCTACTAGTGAATTTCTCTGACTTATTGGAAAAGCTCTCTGATTAGTCTTGTTTTTTTTTTTTTTAATTTCCCTAAGTTTAGTTGAAGCTTTTATGTGGTTCTGGTGACTTGACAAATAAGTCACAATTTTTCTTGTGCACTTGATTAATTGTTGTGAAATATTTTTAAATTTGTCCAACTAATTGAAATAAATTTCAATATTTATCCATGTACATTCTTTCGCTTTTAGTCTCCAATGAAATCTGAAAATTCCCTCGAACTTTTACCTAAAATACATAAGTTTGTCTTTGACGAAATAATGCCAAATCTCAGTTTGGTTACTATGAACAGCCATCTCAGACTATGTTTGCTTTACTAACATCATGCTGTTAATGTATGTGATGAATCTGAAAGTAAATATTCTGATCCTTCCACAAATTCTTGGATGACTGTCTGCAGTTGTTTGAGCACTGATTAGGCAATTCATAATTCTTTTTGTTTTCCTCAACTTGATCAACATCTAACCACTTAGAACCATGATGTAGCCATGTGAAATTTAAGATTTGATTCGATGTGCTTAAAGCACGAGTGATCTTACTATAGCTTAGGCAGCATTCAAGCCCTTACTTGCCCCCTTTGACTTAAAGATGCTTTAGACCAAATTTAATTATTCATCAGCAGAAATCAAGTCTTGTTTACAATGTTTTGACAAGACTACAGTTAGGTCCTCTTTCCAGCACTTGGAAATAGCAGATGAGCCTCACTTGAGCTGCATGGCAATACACACTCTTTGCCTCTCTTGCAATCTTTTTGAAGCTAAATTTCATCATATAACCTGATTGCAATAATAACTTCATAGCTGTTAATTCAAGGTTCGCCGTACCGGTACCGGTCGGCGTACCGGTGGCGGCCCGGACCAGTACGTACCGGTCTCATTACCAGTTCCATATCGGTTCTTCAATGATAAGCTACTGGTATCGGATTTCATGCTGATCCGGTACCGGTTCCAGGCCGAACCGATACGTACCGGCCGGTACGGACCGGTACAGCAGACCATGGCAGTTATTGAGTTTATTTGGATACTCATAAATGAACTACACAAGGAAAGTCATTCTACGCTTAACCATCTTAGCAATTTGATGTTGCCATTTTATTGGTCACATGAAGCTTGCAAAAGTGATGCCACATCGAATTTAGCTAATAGAGTGCACCCTTTTTGGCAAGCCAGAAATGAGTTTTTAAGTTGGTTTTTCTGTAATATGATTAGTTTGATGCTCGATTTTGATAGCATGATAGCTTATGGTAAATCAGGTTGAAAGAAAATCATAGCATGATATCTTATGGGAACCAGGTAGTAAATCATAGGAAGAAATCACGTCATTGTACATATACGCAGGACCATGTACATGCATAGTCAGTGCTTTGCAAGTATTGTAGGGTACATTTTGGGCACTACTTACGTAGCTCATGGAGTATCATTTTGGCATTGGGAGTTCCGTATCTGCCACCTGCAAAGATTTTTATCATATTTTTTTTATTATTACGAAGATACAATCCTCTCTCCTTAAATTGGTTTCATGAACAGGTTGATGGATTTGAAGAAGCTTCAAAATCCCCTAATCCGACATGACAGAAAACAGTACAAAGGCAGAATTTGACCAAAAGAACTCAACTGAAATGTTGCCTTGGAGTTCGAATGGTGGGGTATGCTAGTATTGCATCAGCGATCTCTCAATGTTTTTTAAGGATATTGATGGGAAAAACTGAAATGTTTTCGGATGCAAGTTCCTCGTTTTTTCTTTTTTTTTTGTTGTTGTAATAATCAAGAATTAAAGACTAGATATAAAAACTTTCATCAGCTTTATAAGCCTCTAGTCATGCTTGTCACACCATGAATTTCTATTAGTGTAACACCTGCATTTGTCCCAAAAATCTAGGCCATTTGAATGGATTTAGTTCTTAGCTAAAAGTTGAAGAAGAGCTCAAGCAATCGAAAGGTTAGTACCTACCAATGTGGTCGGCATGCAAGGATTAAGATCCTAACATAATTGCTAACCTGTTGTTGCTGGGTCGGCTGGTTGGTTGCTATTATGACAATAAAACACTCAGGACTACCCAAAGATAGCTCAATGAAGGTCACATCCATATAACAAGAAGCCCTGAAACATTCTGCCAAAGCGCGTATATACATATAATAATAATAAGTGAAAACATCTTTTGCACAAGACACTGTGGGCCAATTTAAAATAGAGTTGCCTGAAGCACTCCGAAGCTTATTATTTTTTGATTTTATTGAATTTATTCATAATGTATAAAATGCCCGTTTTAGCAACAAATAAAAATATTTTCGTAGCTCTTGCACCCAATTTAATGCACTTTTCATTCTTTCTGATTTTGCCACATACTCCCTGATATGATACTCCAAAAGCAGACACGAAGAGGCTACAAATCCTAGGAAAATAAAGTTGAACCGCATAATTCATGGAAGTACTCAATAACTGTTTTAAATATATATACTTTCCTACTTAAATTATGTTAGTGATGATTCAAAAGCAATAAGAACCGAACACTCCAACACAGAACACCATTTGATCACCCTCATATGCAATATAATGCTCTTGCAAATCACTAAATTAACGTTACATCGGTGCAAGTTTAAACATGCAAGGACATGTTCATATGAAATGAAGGACGGTGACATACACTAATGGATACATTAAGGGCATAAACGCATCCTGTGAAAGGCCAGGCTCAGCACTTGTGATATAAGAAAGGGGAATCCTTAACCACCTCCTAAAGCACAAGGTGAAAATACAGCAGGACACCTTCATTTGGATTATTGGAGAATTGGAAAGATGTTGTTGTGATGCATTCATGCGGCCGGAACCTTGCGACGACCATAAGCAAGCACCATCACAAACTCCTTGGCTGAGGTACCGCTAGATGCTTGCACCCTCTGTGATGATCCCCCATTTAGCCACATATCTACTAAATTGTGCAGGGTCAAACCGGAGTTCACTAGTTGGCCTCGGCACTTAATTTCCACCTATAACCACAAGTCGAAGAATCAAATATTTTTCTCCATGGGGTAAAAGAATGAGTTGATCAGAGGAATGAATTACACAGCTGAATACAATAAGCAAAGTCAGTGGATGAGACCAGTTTCTATAGTAATTCATGTTTATTGTTCTATAGTAAGAAATCATAGAATTTTTATCCTGCTCTGCTTAAGAACCTAGAACAACTGAAATAAATACAAAGTCTCATGATCATTAGTATCTTAGCCTCTGAGCCTCTGACTCTGATTGAATGCTGATCGATGTTAAGAGAATGTTCAATCTAATACATCCAAGCACTATGTGTTGCCATACAGTGTTTAGAGAATGACTGTTCAAACATGGGCAACTAATCAGGTCTAGGCATGTTAAGAGCTACAAAATGGGATGTGATGTAAATAATAAATGGATAATTTTATAAGTTTTGCACCTATAGAGGAGAAAGTAATTAAAAACCAATCAAGATTGTGGAGGCATGTTCATCAAGTATACAGTGACTTGATATATATCATGTCAGTCTTTGTGATGGAACAAATCACTAAATTATCTATTCAAAAAAAAAAAGCAGTCATATCTATCTTCTAGAAATACAATCCATGGACCAGTTGGTTAATTTCTCTAGACGTTGCTCAATTCTGCTTCAACTTACAAAAGAGATCTTCCTCAAACAAGAGCCCATTTGAGCTTGTCACAGGCCAGCAACCCCTTATGCCCCACACAATTGTTGCCGGATATCAAGGAAGTAGTCCAAGTGCTTAGTTGTTTGCCTAGGAGTGGCACAAGAATGCTGATGATTGCGTTTTGGATCATAAGAAACATAATTGACATATTGAACAAGACTAACAGTAGTATGAGAGATGTGAAGTTCTTTAAGCATGTCTTAGAAGATCGATACATAAAAAGCTTAAGAACATTTTACAATGACCCTCAAACTGACTTCAACCAATTGAGTCATTGTCAAAATACCGGACCGGATGACTTTGTCCAACCAAGTGGTCTGCCACAAATCCTAGGAGGCCAGCAAACAGGTGAGAAAGTGTTTTGATTATCACGAAAGATTGGCGGTGAATGAATAGGGAGACTGGCATCAGTGTGTAGGAAATGAAGGCATTTTTGTACTCTTGGCATACAATCGTGGCGTAAAAATTGGCATCTACAAGATTGTACGCTTGTAGAGTGACTGAGTTTGAGATATGCATCAACTTTTAAGCTAATGTAAGCACCAACTTTGATGCACTTACATGGTCGATACACTAGAACATATCATTGTATAATTTCCATAACTCAACGTACTATTCATGAACAAATTTCTAACCAACTAAAACGTTTATGAATTTCCAAACAAGCTATAGCTCTTTTAACCCTTATAAAATCCAGAGAAATAATATTGAAAGTAATAAAAAAAAGGAGTATCCTGGTACACGAGGCACCAGCTATTGCGAGGTCAAGAGAGGGTCAGATGTACGCAGTCTTACTCTACATGTGGAGTGGCTATTTTTATGTTTCAAACTTGTGACACTCCGGTCAAAATGAAGCAATCTTACCATTGTACCAAGGCCCACCATCTAGAAATATACGAAAAATAGTACAATATAATAAACAGACAGTCCTTAATGGGTTTTAGCTTTCATAGATTTACTCTAATTGCAGTTTATTTGAACTAGTTGCAGTTTGTCTGGAACTTACTCATATGATCATCAAAAAAGAAATATTTATTAACTTCATGTATTTTTAGGCATATATTTGTGGGTTCTTGCTTTTGTCTAGTATCATTTTCTTTTCCCCCCAATTGTGCAGACTTTTAGGAAATCTGGGTTTAATTAACAGCTTGTAGAAAATCAAGGACAATGCTTGTTCAAGATCATTTTGATCTAATTCTACATTTACTTCTACAACAATCAATAAAAAAATGACCGAGATTATTTGCTACTTATAGGACAATTTCTTGCATATCTTCATTGCAGAGTATCATGTTCCCTGTAGCTTCTTTCTGGTGTATGTCTACACTCTTGATACATCATATGCAAGTCAGTGTAGTTGCAACGTAAGTAGGCTCAGTAGACTCAAAGTAAAATTCTATCATCCTAGCAACAAAAAGCAACGGTGTTCGTTCCATTTTACTACCTGATACCAGTTAAGATACAAGCAAAATCTACTAATATAAGAAGGAAATTGGAAACTCACCTCAGCTTCACTTGCAATATTAAGCTTCTTTGCAAGGTATTTTTGGATGAAAGAAACAGTTAGATTGCCATCCCTAAGACCAAAAGTAGTAAAATAATATATGTTAATACAAGGCAACAATGAAAGAAATAATGGATAAAAAGAGCCATTAAGCATGATAACTAACATGCAACTTTTCTCCACTCAATTAAGCTACAAAAAGCGATAGGAATAATAATTCTTTGTGGATTCTCATTATTAGAATAATTGGCTTGTCTTCATAGTTCATGCCAACAAATATTACACAGGTAGGTACATCGATCTACAAGAGAAGTTGCTTGCAAAAGCAAAAAGAGAAATAATTAGATTTAGCATCCCTGACAGTCAAGTGGTTTGATGCGCCTATAAAAACTTCCTTCAAAAATCCTACACAGAGAAGAATTAATATTCTAGCTAGTTAGACAACAGCACTGCTGATATCCTAACACAAGTGCCTTTTAGTGACTGAATATACTTCTTTCAAACATCCTTCGCAGGGGAGAACTAATATCATAGTTAGATCAATAAATGAGTAACAAACATGCATCTAATGACAATGATAGCAGCATTCCACCTATTACAACTAATATGCAAATTTAGCTTCAGATGGTACTCACAATCCCCGAATTGCATAATAATACTTTACTCAATAACAAAATTCAATTTTCAACATATGAAATGAACTAGTTTTATGCAATTGTTCCATAATTCAGAAATTCGTATTAAATCTCTCTTCAACAGTTCAACTATTATGTTTGCCACTGAATACACCTTTATGCTTGCCTATTTCTTTCTTCCCCCTTTTCCACAGAGAGCATTGAGCATTTTCCCCAACCAACTACAGTTCAATCTTTCTTTTATTAACCATCATATGAATGAAGTAATGTAAACTATCTTCTAGTAGATCCATGATGCTGGGGAGACCTGAATTTTTATTTGACAACTTTCAGCTGTCAAGACATCTGACGCATAGCATGTGGTTTATTGAAACATGTTGCATCTATATTGTGGACATATAACAGACACCAGACACCTGTGTATTAAACCATATACCATTGCATTACTAATACAACTTGAATACGGACTTTAATCATCAAATCTACTTAATGGGCACTTTAAGAAGCAGCATATGATCTATATCAATACGTGAACCTATTCTCTATCAGATGTTGACCATCCAAATGGTGGAAAATTGATGATGGCATCTTTGGAAGAAAATTTGAGAAAGTGGCCTGCAGAAACATGGAAGGCCAGTTACACAATTTTGAGTCTATGAAAACCAATGGTATTGAAGGCAAGTCTTCACGCAATGGCAAGGTTGCTCTATTGTGACATAAAGGCCATAGGTTTGAAACAAGAAAACAGCCTCTCCGTATATAGGGATAAGGCTGCATACATCTTATCCTCCTCCGACCCTACAATGGCAAGAACTTGATGTATTGGGCTTCCCTTTTTTGAAACCAAAAGGCAGTCATCCAAGTTTCCCCAAGACTTGGAAATAGTCAAAGATGGGGGGGGAGAGAGAGAGAGAAGAGGAGACAAATTTTTAAAAAATGAAACTTTTGTCTTTCCAAGTCCTTCTTTGCGTCTAAATTTTCCATTTCCAAAAAGGTTTTTCATCCGTTGTCCTTCTCACAGCCATTGGTTGAAATCCAACTACATCAAGCGAGGGGGCGAAAAAAGAAAAACTTTATTTAGAATAATTTTTTCCTTTGTCCTTTGATCAAAATCTAAGGAATAGATGCATGTTGTACTTACTTTTTTCAAGTTTGTGGCTGATGAAGATTTAAATAATTTATGTCCAAAGTTTTTTGGAGAGAAAGTCATATTCCCTGGTCCAAAGCTGAATTGTCCTCACAATCAACAGTTTTTATTTTCTTTTTCAGATTCGTCCTATACTTTTCGAACTAGAATTTTTGCTCTAGAATGGAAAAAATGAGCTTTCTAATTTGACAATACAATTTTTTATTCAATAGTCAAGATATATATACACATGGATATACACAGATCTTTGTTATTCTTACTAATATTCTGAAAAAATATCATTTTTGGATTGACTTTCAAGAACCGAGCTACTGAATCAGTAAGGTTCTGAGTTGAGCTTCTCAGTGCAAAATGATAGATCTGCTTTCTCATATTTTTGTTAGTTCTAATTCATCGTTCTAACAGACCATAATCATCAAACCACTTACCTGACACTAGGACACAAACCTAGCCTATAGTCCAGGCGACTGCCTATGCATCATAGTGCAGAAGACGCCCAATCATCCTTGATTTCTCTGCTTCATAAGATTTTGTATATTATTTAATAAGCTAAGATATTGAAACATGCCTTAAGTCATATGAAATGAACATTTTGCATAAATGCTCACAAGGAGGCACCTTTCTAGATTTTTTGTAATACGTAATCATATACAACAGGAACAGCTTCATCTACTGTTCTAAAGAATTTACCTAAAAAACAATGCTGACTTCCTCAAAACCTTTGGCCTAATCTCAATAGATGCAACTCAGCATTCTGCATTACCTTTGCAATCTCACTTCACACCTCCACACCTGCTTTCTACATGCTTCCTTGCAATAAATTTTCAAGAGCTATGCTGGCATGTTTCCACACCCAGACCTGCCATAGCGCTAGTCCCTATTTTAAGCAACTAAAGGCCTGATTACCAAGAAAGCCATGGCTTTATCTGAAGAAAATAAGGGCATTATGTACACTTTTTGATAATGTGAATATGTTATATATCCCTTTCTTAGGTCACAGCTGCATGCAACACCAATTTAGCATAAAAGACATGGAGAGTTTACTTCATTTTCCTTTCTTCTTTACCATTTAATTTTCATGTTCATACTCTATTCTATTTCTTAAAAAACTAAAATGTTTCCCAGAATGGCTCTGTCACATCAAAAACATCCTGAAAAGAATGCATCTTATAGCATAACTTTACACATGACATTCAAAATGACAAAAACAAATAAAGCAAAATGAGATACCTTTTGAACAATGCAAAATAGTTAATTGTGACATTAGCATGTTCTAGAGCCATATTGAGGAGGGAAAACTCACTTGATCCTCAAGTAATTTGCAGGTACCTGGGGCAATTGCGAATCTCCTTCCCTGAAACCATGTTGCAAACTCAGAAAAGAGGCTTTTAAAAATAACAAAGCATAGAAATTACAACTATAACTTCCAGAAAAGGGAACAGTTTCTCACTGGTCAAAAGAGGGAACTAATGAAAACCAAACTTGATTTATCCTCCTTTCACGTTGAGCACCTGCAGAATCAAGCAGTGCCTGAGTTGAGGTTCCTAACTCTTTCCTCTTTCGGCTATTTCCTTGCAGTCTCCTAGCTCTTGCCATCACTGGATGCATTGGAACACTTTCATGCTTCTCATCATGAATTTTCAATTTATTTGGATGTTCCCTACCCTTCACCTTATGAAACTGTACTTCATTATCAGCACCATTGATTTGCTCTGCCTTTATAACAGGACTCCATGGACTAGACTTAGGAGACTTTGATCTGTTTGCAGCTTCAACCAGGAAATTTAAAGGTTTCAAAAGCTCAGTCTTATCCAAAAAGGACTCTTCACCATTCTCTGTATCTTTGTTAGGTCTATGGTTAGATGGCTCTGCTTTTGTAGAACTCTGGAAGGTTCACCAAATACGAATGTCAATATAGATAATTATAGAAAGGCAGCTCTGAGCACGAGTAAGTATATGAAGAGTATTTTCCACTTAAATCAGAGATATAAAAAACAATGATCATAATTCTACCTGTCTTCTGTTCTGAGTCATCTTGCTCGAAGTCTCAGTTGAGATTGAGTCTTCTGCTTGCTTTTCAGCATTATTATCTTCTTTTTTAATAGACTGGTTAATAACAGGACTTAATCCACGTAGTGCAGCAGCCCTTCTAGCTACAGCTTTTGTCCTTCTTCCTGTCAGACCTGTCTGTGTTGCTATTCGAGGAGTGTTGACGACCAAAGAAGAAAGTGATCTTTCTTTTCTTCTAACAGGCAATGCAATGGGAGGCACAATTTCCGGAGCATTAACCTTTCTTCTTTTGAATGGAAATATCTTTGCTCTCACATCTTGTAGATTGTGATCAGGTCTGCGTACATTCTAGCATCAATTCATGCACTTCCACAACGCATGTAAGCATAAAGTTAGACGAAATAACTCTCTTGAGATTCTTCTTGTTGCATTCAACTTCAATAAAATGAATTTTCATGCTCCCAAGTTTGGTGAAGCAAGGCAGGCTCCAGTCTAACAAAATTTAGACATCACCCACAAGCTTTCTGTCTTTCAACCATTTAGCTGGGAAAACAAGATCCCTCCAAAGGCAACATATAATTACAGCAAGATCACATAATTTCCAAGTTCAGCAATGCAATTAACAGGCCGAAGTGGAAAAACCACATATAAACAGAAATATGCAATTGAGTTGAAACTCTAACAACAAAATAAAAGGTGAAAGACACTAGGATGTGCTTCAAATGGAGCAAGAAATCATTTCAACAAGTTTTGCTAAAATGGACATAGTTTCAGTGCCATGAAATCACAAAGACCTACACAAGTACCACCTACATTTTCAACAATTTCAAGTCATTACAGATTAATTATTCCATGACATTATAGCTCCGCCTTTCAAGAAACCTAACACCATTGCTTTGCATGGTAGCTTTTTAATCTGCACACTGGAGGCACATTTGGAGGATGAACAAAGAAAAAGATGGTGCCTACTTGCTTTGATGCTTCTTTGCTCTGATCACTAGACTTAACACTTCACTTATAAGACAACAGGGAGAACAGATTGCAAGAGTTATGCTTCTAGTGTCTTAGGTGCTTCCAGCACATGGCAATAGAATTATAAAAATCAACCAATTTAGTACAACGGTTGATAAATGGAAAATCTAGGGCTTTAAAAATATTCAGGGTAATGACCTGGGGATCCATTGGAAAAATTATAATGCTATTCTTTTTGGTATCTTATTAGAGACTTCTAAACAATAGATATAAAACAAGGACTTTGTAAGGCAAAAAGGTTTCAAGGATTAGAGTTTGATGCCATAGCTAAGATCTTTTTCAGTGCTCCACTAGAAGGCTAAGGTGAGCTTCAAGTTTGGTTTCAGGATGAGTGGAGTGGTCTATAAACAGATTAACTCCTCTGTTACTATGGATTATTCAGTGAAAGGATACAGGCTTAGTGCTTTCCTTTCATGCAAACTCAGCATGTATTAAAAAAAGTTGTTGTAAATCTAGCAAATACATTGGTAAGCAATCAAAAGAGAGGAATAAAAATTGTGCAAGATTTGAGCTCTGGCTTGAGATGCATTAATGTTACAGATCCCATGATAGGGCTATTAAAGGAAGTTTTGAGGGGAATTGATTGTGTTTTATGCTTAATGACTACCTCTTTGCATGAAAATAGCCTATGTAGCATTCACGTTTAGCACTGATCACATTTAAACTCCAAAACTGAAGGCTTAATAGTGAACACACCTGGAAGGATGACCCTGCCTTTGGTATTTCTAATAGGAATAATGAATTATATTGGTTAGTTTCACTCAGGCCGCCAAAGCACTGGTATCAATCAGGGAAAACACAACGGGATGCAGCAAGATCAAGTGCTGATATGCGTTGCTCCACCAACATTTTCAGACTCAATATCAGACCCCACACTGGTACTTTAATGGTACGGTTCGGGATGGGTTGGAAAGACAACCCTCGTAGGATGCTGCTGGAGGCAAGACAGCAGCAATACCATGTATTGGTATGGTATCATAACAAGCCCCTATACTCTACCAATACCCTATTGGATCTGTACGGTAAGCTTGGTATGGGGCAATACGGATCAGTATAGAAAACCTTGGGACATAGCTTAAACTTTATGGTTATAGATATTACTATACGGAGACATTGTTGATGTACCAATGGATTTGTAGGAGATAACACTATGTGCTTCAACTAAATATTAGAGACAAAAGAATCAGCCAGCCTGATATCATTATGCACTAGGTCTATACAAAAAATAAAAAAAGTTACACAGACTTTTACTTGTGGATTATTATATTATCAAATCAAGCTTTTGAGAAACACTTTCAAAATATAGTTTAAATAAACATACCTTATCAATTTCAAAAAAATATATATCAATTTCTGGGCTGTAAAGGGGAACTTATGGTCATGTGGAAAATAATCTGCACTAAAAAGGGTTTATAGGTCCCAATTTTTCTTGAATTTCTTCAAGAGGCTACTATCTCATGCCATTTTGGTTTCAGGGAATCTACCTTTATGTATTTGTTTTCCCACATAGATTATTATCATATGTAGCTGCAGTTCACGACCCTCACAATTGCAACTCTCTCTCCTCTTTTTGACATTTGGAAATACCTCATTTTAGTAGCTAGAATCTTATACTTCAGGTGCTGAAACTGCTTTGAAGTTTCTTTAGAATCTTGCTTCCAAACTCACTTCCTTGGCACTTTTTGCTAAAAAAACTTTCCAAAGCCACGCTTCCTGCTCTTGTATCCAAATCCATTCTCAGTTCAAGTAACTAAGATCCCTATCTTTCTATTTCACACCCTTAGAAAATAAAAGGCTGATAATCCCATCTATGTTTCTTTTTTCTTTTTCTTTTTTTTTTGTTCTTCCCATTACTACTCTCCACTCAATCTAACAAAGAATAACTTTAATGCACAGGTTGAAATTCTATTGTATTAATATCCCCAATAGTTTAGCCATAATATTCTACAGGTTTTTTATCCAAGATGCTTTGAAGTAAGGGTTAGCAAACAAAGTTAGAAACTTAACTGAGCAATATAACAACTGAAAGTCTAAATATTTCCAGAGAAAAGAAATAACCTGAGCTTCTCTATTGGAGCACAACCCAGATCGGTATTGCATATTGGGCAGCAATCTAACTCCTCGTCGGTGAGTTTCTCCAAGATACACTTCCTGCAAACTGTTTCAATGATAAAAATATTAAAGAATTGTTACATCACCAACTCACTAAGCATACCGGGATTCCCTCTAGGGAAAATAGAATAGCAGACGAGCAAGAAATGCTCTATTCATTGCTTTAAGATAACATTAAAAAAAGCATCAAATATTTGACTATCAAAAAATAATTTAAAGTTGACGGATAGAAATATAATTTAGGAGTAGAGAAACATGATATATTCATATACGATGAGGCCCTAGAGTAATTACTAGCCTTCAGAGATAACCTTAGCCAGAAATAAGAAAACAAGAACAGTGACTTCATCAAGGAACTGCTGAAATGAAATGTTTGGGAAGTTCAGCGACAGTGTACTTACAACAGAATCAGGAAACTGCGACTCAAATTAAGATTCTCTAGACAAAGATATGCCCCCAGCATGACAACCTTACAACCAACCTGATGAACTAATTAATCATTATTAGTAGCTTCATGATCATGATTAGTCAATACTTAACAACTAAGCAGGTTCAACTGGCATGACAACCTAATAAACAAGCCAATAAAGATTACAAACTAACTAACGACAAATAGAAGCTCGGTGTATCATGATTGATCAACAATTAACGGCTACGCAGCTTCAACTGAATAGAAGCATGTAGACATGCAGCTACAAAGATTTTGTGCAAAACCTCTCATGATAAGTACTGTTATGGACATATACAGCAATTTTTTCCTATATTGGTAAAAAGCATGAAATATAAACTGAAGAACAGAAAAGAAGTCTATCGAGTACCAAGTGTCATATATTATAGAGTCAAGGAACTCTGAAGCATAGATTTAACGGACAGACAACAGTTTCGATCATAAGGACATTAATGCAATTCCCAACTCAATTCTAGTATATGGAAGAGGACGTTCAACATTGTATAGTAAAATCATATATTTGATGTCCACTTCTCTCAGAAAAGGAAAGATACCCAAAGTTTGCTGCTTCCATACTAAATTATTAAGACGCAGAGGGCAACAGCTAGATGAAATTTAATTTCTGATGGAATCACAACAGCATGCATGGAGCTTCCCCTGCTCCTTTCAACTAAAAAACACTCGAAAATGTCCACCTTTAATCTCAATAGCTTCTGCCGGTGCCAGATGAGTAATGACACCAGTAACCAGATAAAGGTACCACCTTTCTCCATGTGCGAACACTCATCAACCTCCTCCTACCTCACTATGGCGGCAGAGCCGGAAGAAGACAACACAGAAGCCGAAACAGCCAACGGTGCATGCGACTGCAGGACCTCGTGTCAAAGGGGAACGGACCGAAACCATAGAAGAACCACCTTTGAAACCAGTTTCGACACAAGACCAGCCTCCAATCTCAAAAAACCAATTGAAACAAAGGAAAACCCAGATCGCTAGATCGAATAATTACCAAAAATATAAAAAAAAACATCACAGAACAGAACCAGGAAATATAAATTCATGAACCCGGAATCGAATAGCCCGAAACCAAACGGCACCCACGTAGGGGAAAAAAAATTCAATAAAATGAATCAACCGAGATGGCGAAACCCAGAGAAGAAGAGAGAGACGGAGAGGAGAAAGCGGAGAGGGGGGCTCACACGTGTGGAGGCATTCGGAGATGGTGGTGGCGTCGCGGAGGAGCTTGTGACAGAGGGGACACGTCATGCACGCGGCCAGCAGCTCCCTCTTGACCATCACCACCTGCGGCGGCCGCGCCGCCGTCCCGGACCCGTCGTTGGCCATCTCCTGCACCGCCAGCCCGCGGCCCCCGCGCCGCTCAGCACGCCTCCCTGCATGCCTGCTCGCAGCGCCACAGCCCGCCGTCCCCTACCATCCCTACGGCTTCGGAACCCACATTGATCGCCTAATCACGTAGGGAAAGCAGAAACGAGGGGGATCTGACGACGAGAACGGATAACGATCGGATTTTATGCGGAGAAAAGGAAGAGGAGAGCGGTCTGAGGGTGGATTTGGAGAAGGAAAGGGGGGAGGAGAGTGGGAGAGCGGGCGAAAGAGAGAGGGATCGAGCGACGACGAGGAGCCCCAGAGAGAGAAAGAGAGAGAGAGAGAGAGAGAGAGAGAGAAGGGAAGGCAGGAGAAACGGGTGGGGGCGGAGAATAAATATTTATAATAAAAGTGATAAATATGAAAAGAGAAGATAAAAAAAAAAAAAAAAGGAGAGCACGGAACGAGGAGGTTTTTCGCGTGCTCGGGCCGAACCCACGCGTCCTCGAGGTGGGTAGACCATCTCTCCTTGGGCAAAGCCGGACGCTAACGTGCGCCACAGTTGGGCGGTTCAGAATTGAACCGTTGGGTTGGTCGAACCCGAACCCGAACCTGAACCCAAATCCGGCTCTCTCTCGCTCGCTCTCTCTTCTTTATGTTTTTGTTTTTGGTTTGGCTTGTGCTGGTTTAGTGAGAACCGGTATTCTTTTTTGACGAGGTGGCACTTCGGTTCAACATTTATCTTAAAGTGCACATAAATGGGAAGAGGGTCAGCTTCTAGGCTCCAACCACCAAAGGTGGGGGGCAGTCACCTAGACCACCTTGAGAGAGGAAAAAACAAAAAAAAAGAGAGGGAAAGAAAAAAAAAAAAAAAACCGAAGGGAGGGGAGGAAGGGAAAAGATAAAATTCACTTTATTATACTAAGCAAAAATGACACATGATATGTATTGCATTGCATTAGGGTATTCCCATGCATGCTCCTCAAATCGAGGATATATCAATGAAAGTCTGAGTGACTATCTTTTGGCAAGCTTGGCGCCGTTACAATTTGATTTTTTTTAAATTGAACAAGCTTTTATGTGTCACATTTATTGAATCTACTATCAAATTCAACTTCTACAATAGCATAATCTCAAGTTAGATATCTAATCATTGCCCCATTTCTTCTAGGATATTTCACCCATCTTTGCTCACCTAGCTCCTTTTCTTAAAGAAAGATAATAAAAGTGTGTAAAGAAAATTAATTTTCCAACCTTGAACCCATCCTTATCTCTTCTCATTATGTTGCATAAGCATATAAGTTATTATAGATGTTGTAGTCTCCATTAGAAAATAAAATTGGGGCCCCTATTTCGACCATCTATGAGAAAAAGAAAGAAGAGGCAAAAAGGAGATAAATGCCACTTCGTTATACAAAGCAAAACCGGAGTCTAACGTGTATTGTATTACAAAAAGGCACCTTCATGCATGCTCATGAGACAGCAAATTATAAAATTTTTGAGAATCGCTGGGTACATGCCCTTTAATAAAGAATATGTCAAAGTGCATATCTTCTTACAAGCTTTGCATGGTTATAATTTCTTTTATTTAAATAAAATAATATTTATATATCACATATATTGATTCTATTGCAAATTTTAAGTATAATACTAGTATATATGCTGTGTGGATAGTTTTACGACCAACCCTATTTCTTCGTGGACATTTTACATTATCCCATTTGTTTTTGGACATTAAGTCAAGTTCTTTTTTAAGCAAATACACTTATCTTTGTTCAACCGGCTCTCCCACTTACAATGAAACGATAAAAATGCACTAAGAAAAATGGTCATCGATCTTGCATATTTGAAATTATAGGCATTTGTTATGCTACTTCTCGCATGCTTCGCATACGCTAAATAGTATCTATTATAACTCCATATTTGTCATGGGTGATGTATGTGATTTTTCGGATTGCCCTATTCGTTGTAGATATTTGTGCTAACTATATACATTATACATACCGAGTAATTAGGTCATATTAGCTTACTTTATAGTCAAGCAATCTGCAATCATTAGAAAGGAGCGAACCAACTACTTGGATTAAGCCATGTCAGTATCTTCATTTTATCACAGAGAACAAATTTATGCAGCGTGGGTCTCATCCTAGAGTAGTAGGTATAATAAAAATTTCTAGAACTCTTGAAGTATCAAATCAATAGTTCCATATAATTACGCCGAGAGAAATATGGCCGAGAATATGTTCCACAGAACTAACTCCTGCGATTGCTTCTCATCATTGCATTGTATCAGCTTCTGATGCCAGTGGCCCATGTATAACTTAATAACTTCAGCAAAAACCACAAAAATGAATGGAAGCAAAGTGACTAGGTTGCATGAGATAAGGGGGTCCACTGCTACTAGCACCCATCAGATCTTTCTATCTGAAGACCAGTGTTATTTGGATGTTGCTAATCGTAGGCATATGTATGTGGAAGTTTTGATTCTTATATTGCTTCATTTATTGAAGTCCTATATGATTTTTGGTCAGATAGTTGTATATCCAAACATTTTTTTTTTCTTTATCGAATGAGATAACTCCTTGTACACAAGCACAACAAACATGCCTAGTTTGTGTTAAAACAAAAAAAAAATCTAAGTAGGACCAGCTAACTAACGAGATGCATCAAAAAAAAGACATGCATAATAAAATAAAAAAATATTATATACTATTTAACATTTATCCCTTTAAAATTACTATTTATACAATCACCCTTCTTCTTAGCTATTGTCGCAATTCTATTCCTGCCACGACGTTTTGCCGTACATCTATATCCCAACAACAGCACGACTCTATCATGAAGCAATTATTAATAAATCGAAATGACTAAAATACCCTCCCGTCCTCTTTAATTGCCCTCACCTTGGAGAGCTTGCCCATGTCTTCTTTCGCCTGTTTCACTACTGTTTTCGACGCCACATGCCGCCGCGCTCCTCGAACTCATCGGCCTTCTATTTGTCCGCATCCTCTCCGTTGCTCCTACCACTCTTCTGATCCCCTTAAGGCATTTGACGATATGTCTCACAAGAATTAGATATTCCTCCACCATCGTTGGCCCTTTCCCATTGGCATGAGAGACGCTATATCCCTTCTGATGGGAACCTCGGATGTGACATTAGATTCGCTATTTTAAGGTTCCAATCCCTCTTAATCTCAACGACGTCCTTAAAGTTAGAAAAAAACATTGGTGTCTAAATATATGGAGGGGGAAACGAAATAGGATTATAAACAGTGAGAGGCTCATGCCACAATCATGGGTTTTGTTGGATTCTAAAACATCAAATTATAAATCAAGTAGGAAACACGTACTCAAAGCATAATCATAAGATCGTCACTAATAGATGGAGTTGATAGGCATAGACTTCGAAAACAGCCTGCAAATTCAAATGGTTTTCTATTGCTTTTCCTAGCTCCGGACGTCATTATATATATATATATATATATATATATATATATATATATATATATATATATATATATATATATATATATATATATATATATATATATATATATATATATATATATATATATATATATATATATATATATATATATATATATATATATATCTGCAACCTAAAGCGGCCGAGTTTGAGCACAAAAAATATCAAATTTTGTATACGCCGAAATGGGACCCGGGGACGACCGTCGGCTGAGAAGGAGGAGCTCCAGTGTGAGATGGCGGGTGGCGGTCCGTCGGCGAGCGACGTCCTCCGGAGGACCTGCAAAAAGCCGGTGGCCGGAGTTTCCGGCGCCGGCCCTCCGATGGGAGGAGAGGAAATATGTCTCCGGAGTTTCAGAGTCCAACCCCCTCTAAGATGGAGGGGTTTTCCTTTTATAGAGGGGTATAGGATTACCTGTGATGTGACGGGGCAAACGAGTTACCGTCATGATTGAGCATGTCGTATGAATTAATGCACTGTCGTAGGAGATCAGGCCGGAGCCGATGAGTCGTCGTGGCTGATCGGATGTAGCCGAGCGGGTCAACTGTTTGCCGTGGAGGGCTTGAGATCCGTAGATAGCATGCGCATTAATTGTTGAGTGAGCCGAAGATCAGCAGAGGCCATGCGCATTGATTATTGAGTGAGCTGGAGATCAGCAGAGGCCATGTCGGGCTTCCGAGGTCGGACGTTTCGAGGTCGAGCGCCTGGTCGGACGCCAGGTCGGGCGCCTCTGAAGCCGGGCGTCTTCAGGTTGGACGCCTCCAGGTCGGGCGCCTTCAGGTTAGGCGTCTCTGAGTTGGGCGTCTTGGTCACGTGCCGGCGACGCATTCATGTGCTTCAGGGCAATTTATATTCCCCCAACAACGCCCAATGCGAAGCTCGGTTAAAAATTAACAGAATTTAGGCCTGATGCATGGCCTATGGTCAGCTCTACTAGTGCAACCTAGTATTGCCAACATCTGGAGTTTCACATGTATGTCGGTCTTGTTAATTTATAATTTGTGAAGGCAACGTATTTCAACTTCAACAAAATATCCCTCCTTTCTCCTCTTGGACCGACGGAAATAAGAAATGCAAATCAATTAAAAGTGAGGAAGAACACTGAATTCATAATTTTTCATAGAAATGAAACCGGCAACGACCGCGCCATCTCCTTGGATGGTTGCAAATTATGCCAGCTTGCGTCCAAGTGGACATAGAGCGGAGGCAGGCTAAATAACTTGACAGAAGGAACTATAGGGTAGAAGAAACTGATCGAAGAAATATATGTATTAGACAAACAAAACAAACCAATGTACTCTTTCTAGAACTTCTGGCTTGAATAACTTGATTTTAGAGGAAACACCAACAAAAAGAAATACTTGTGAAATGATAGTACAAAAATGAACTAATACAATAGACCATGACCCATGGAAGTGGAATTTTGTTGTGAACCAGGCACCAAGCTCCTCGGGCCAAGACTTTTATCTTGCCTCCAATGCGGAGTAGCAAATTTTTAGGAATATTTGACATCTCACAGGTTCTGGCAAAGGAAAAGAGAACAAGCAGTCATCAGCCAAACATAGCAACGCAGAAAAATTGAGCAATTCCAATTAAGAGAATGATTTGAAAATAATTTGCGTGGATTAGATCTTGCTAGTGATTGCATGGGGAGAAATTTATAAACTGACTCCTCAATCATGCATACCTCTGGAAATCAAGACCCAATAAGTCCTCTGCAGCGAGCGTAAAAAACAACAAAAATGAACAGCAATCCAGACACAAGTCCTGATATACCAACCACCTGTTCAACAATGAAAAACCAAGATGTAGGCAAGATATGAGAAACATTTTATGCATGTCGAATAGCCCTTCTATCCACTAATTCATAGATACTCACCCATTTGAACAGGTATCCATGGTTATCATTCCATGAAAATGGGATATTCATGCCAAAAATCCCAGCAACTAGAGAGTAAACAGTGAGGGCAGCAGTAGCGCCATTCAAGAAAAGCTCTAACTGCCATCAGTATGATAAAAGTAAGGCTGGACCTATCAGGCACCCAACCAGAAAGAGAACCAAAGCCTCCAAAAGCACATAAGCAAGAGCATATTGCAGCAAATACAAAAGAAGTCACAAAGTGCTTGATTTGGCAAAATAACAAGCAAATCTTGAAATGTGATCTGATTGCCATCAGAACAATGTGGGACTTCTGACATTCACTACAGGCTGAATAAAGTTTTAAAAATAAACAATAGAGGTAGAAATTGTCACCTGAATTAACTGATTTCGGTGATTGTCAAGCTGCATAATTTAGAACATTTCGGTGTTTATCACACTATTCATGAGAACCACTTGAGTTATTTTAAGGCAAACAAAAGGACTTTTTAGTATTTAGAAGCCACCTGAAAATTGATATAGTCCTCAGTGTCATCGATGTATTCCCGCAGCTGCAAAGAAAGATGCGACAATTTTCAGAAACAAAGTGGAGACAGAAATTATGAACAGCCAATGATGTATCACTTTCATCCAATGCCCAGCTTATCCAAAAGTATAACAATTTTGAGTAATTATATAAAATCTGAAATGATTCTTTCAACTTAAAAAAACTGAAAAAAAGTTATCCCAGGAATAGGCAGAGAAAACAAATGAATAAAGGAATAAGACTTCGATCAATCGGACTCATGATACAAATCATATATTCTATTCCTGCTGTGCTTGTCAACCTATTATGCCATGATACCTTGATAAGACAGTGGGGTGAAGACCAACGACGAAGAGAAATAAGCAATATGTAAACATAACAACTAGTGAGTAATTCATTAGATATGGTATTCATTGTATTAATAGTAGGATTACTGATGCATGAATACATGTACATCCATTAACACTAAACCACTTGCCTTTTCCCAATAATATGGACTCAATTCAATGAAACAATATATGATCAAAATAAATTTAAAAATTCTTATGATCAGGCCTTGGGACTGAGACTGGGAAAAATGGTGCCAGGTCAAAGGTACTCGGTAAGAGTGGGAGCTACAATGTAATGTAGAAGAGTAGAAAGCACAATGCAACCTGCCAAATAATTTAGAACTTCAGATGGTTAAACTCATGTTGGAGCAACCCTAAAAGATTTTTGGAAGCTTGGAAGAATCAAGACGGATTGTAGTAAGGTTAAAATAGAGAAATAGTTTAAGCTCATGTCAGAATGACCTTTAAAGATTTCTGTAAGCTTGGAAGAATCTAAATGAAGACTTCAGTAATTCATTTGAGGCACTTGTATGATAAATGAAAATTCAGATTGAAACAAAGTCAACAGAAAAAAATTATTTTCTATTAGAAATATGTGTATTTCATAATCAGAGAACATACACATGAAAAGAGGAGAAAAAAAAACAAATAACAGCATCGAAAAATCACAACTCAATTAGAAGTCCTAGGGAAGCCATGCATTGTCTCCCATCAAGGCCATCCTCACATGGAATAGTATCTGTAATACAAATTTTCATTTCTGGAATCCTAATCTGTCAAACTTCATCTACCTTCTTACCTGCCTCTTCTTGAACATGTATAACAGCAATCACCTTCATGGAACTAGAAGATGCATAAGATTGCAAGCAGTATTTTAACAATGCAAAAATTATGACAAAAGTCATAAAGATATAACACTGGCATCTTTCTCCAACTTCGCCTTAGAGAATGACAGTTTTCAACAAAATCATAGCTCTACATGCAGCACACATATCAAGCAATTTTCACACATAACACATCACCGAACACCGTCTGCAAACATTTCAAAATAACTAGTGAAACAAAAGCCTGATAGACTCATTAGATGCCATAACCTTTTTTCAAAGAAAGAGCAACAATTTCTACTTTTCTTTTAACAAAAAAAGTGAAAATTAAACAATGGACACTCCCTCAATAATACAACCAAGAAAGGACTAGCAAAAAATAGAAAAAAAACTGCAAAGTATGGTTAAAAACTTCCAAAAGAGATTATTTTCCTTCACAGACTACCTCTTCCAATCTTCCATGCCATCTTCAGGTTTAAGTTCCACCTCCAACAAAAATTCATATGGCATGGTTTACCGAGCAACACGCAAGGTTACAGAAGTGGGATTCAATCAATAAACTCAAAACAAGAACAGAATTTCTTTAATGCTTTTGGGGTAGCTTGTGGAAAATATTTCACAATAAGAATAAAAAATATTTCGAAAAACTATTTTATAATCAGAACACAGCCAGAGCTTATTCAGAAAAATAAAAAAATTAAAAATAGTACAAGTTAAAGTTAGACAACATATATCGTTTGGAATAATCTAACGCAGCATGCTAATTATAATTAATATGCTAATATTTAGTGAAAAAGGATAACACAGTATGAATTATAATAGTATAGAAAAAAGGAATTATATGACTACACCATACAAAAGTATGAAGTTAAATACTTGCATTTGTTCTGGATGTAATGATCCTTTTTCCCAAAAACATGTAATCAATTTTTAAAAGTAAATAGAATCTTTCTTTTTAAAAAAATTGTTCTCCAAGTTAGGGAATTTCATAAAATGTTGCAAGATCTTACTTGTAAACATAACTAGAAACATTCACGCTCGTCATGTGTGAGCTGCCGTTTTACCAAAAAAAAAAAAAAAAAAAAAAAATAGAAACATGAAAAATCCAGAATTTAAAATATTTGAAAAAACATAATATAAGGATTTCAAATTTTATGAGCCAAAATATCAGATTTTAATATATTATGTCGGCAAGATCTCCAAGATCTATTTGTTTTATACAAACTTGGAAATTATTTTAGAGAAACAAGAAAAAGAACATTCTTTTCAACTAAACTTCAGGAAACCCACCAACCTAAAGCTTCAAAATATTCTCAAATTTGCAAAATCCAAGTTTAATTAAGCAAAAAATGTTTTTAGATGCAAAACCAACTATCAACAACTAAAGGGATTTTTTTGGGGAAAAAAAAGAAGTCTACCCTCACTAAAAAATTGGACCAGGTTAAAAAGCCTCATAAACATTGATCTCAGTCACCTTTACTGTGGAAACCCCAAAACAGCGTTGGCTTCTATTTTAGTTTCCGCTGAAACCAAACTAACTGGATCACAGCTTTTCTGCTTCAACCAAATCTTAAAACCATGCACCAAACTATAAGAAAGGAACCACCAAACCTCACTTGCCAAGGAAAATGGTAACATTCAGGTTCCCCATCCAGCTAATTATATTAGTACAAGCAACCTCTTGCTCCATCAAATTTTATTCCAAAGACCATTGCTTGTATGAGTACGCGCACTTGTGTAATGCGTGAACTTCAAAATTGTCCACACTCAGAGGGCATAGTTACGAGAACAAGGCACGGGATTCCGATTGAATTTTGTTGTCTTTCCAACTTGTAATAGATTTACCATAAATGTTCTCTTAGGCCTTTCCCTCCTTTTTCCTGGCCATACTGCAAATCCAAGTAGCTATCCTTGCCATAACTCCTCAAATCATTGTCATGCATTATTTGTAACATTATATTCAGATCTCCATGACCTCAATTAACAGGTGTCCACTGTGCCCACTAATGTCCCTGTTTTTAGCCTGATGCCTTCAGGTCTTATCATGCATATTCAGCTCCAAAATATCAAACAAGTAGCGACAATCCAGTTTACAACAATTGACCATAAATGGAATTAGAATGTAATAAGAAAATACAATTTCACAATTAGATATAACATACCACAATCACCTGCATTTTAGGTCTTAATCCTTTCTTAAAAACTCAGCTCGTTGTCAAGAAACTTGTTATCATTTTTATTGTAAATATTAAACATGAAAAATTATTTGTTATACTTTCATATGATATTTGGCATGTAAAAACATGTATTGTCTGACATCCTAACAGTCCATAATATGTGAAAGACCAAAATGTCAAGGATTCCTCCTACACTAGTGGCTGTATAACATTTTAAGACACAAATGAGTGCCTGTGCCATAAGAAAAATTAGAGCAGATAGCACAAATTTTGGAGGACTTTCTTTTACTCATTAACATTAATGAAGCCAGTTCAATTGAGTAAGGGATGCTTACCGTGGTCAATTGGTTCAAGGTGCTGTCAACTTGTCTAAAGTAAGCCTGCATAGCTAGAGTATAGCGCACATTAGAATCTGTTTATTGGACAGGAATGGTTTCTAACAATGATATATCAGAACAAAATTTACTGCGAGAAGTAGAAATATCATTATAACCTCAAGTAACATCTCAAGTTCCTCGACATCATTCTCATTTCCATGAAATGTTGCTGCACTTGCTCTGCTTGCTCCAAATATTTTTGAAGCTATTGTTGGTGAGGCAGGTAAGTGGTTAGGCACAACAGAGTTGCTGTTAGGAGAGGATGCTCCAGCCATCTTTCTTGACAAGTAAAGATCGGCCATGTCATTGTCATCATCCAGTAACTGTTCGAGTTCATCCCTTACCTGAAGAAGGCAGCAAACTTGATTACTAAAAGGGAGAGGATTAAAAAAAAAGAAGAAGGAAGACAGCTTCACTGCTGTCTAGATCCTAGATATGCATCAAATCAGCATGAGATCCAAAATTTGCACATGGATATTAATATTGAAATTAATTTATAAATATTTTGTGGATAATAGCAATATTATGCTTGAGAACTATCTCTAGATTTCTTCAGTTGTCAAAATTTAGAGAAGGAAAAAAACCAACACTTGAATATAGAAGAAAACTGCAAATCACATTCCAGTGTTGTTTCACTTGACAGCACTATATGGACAACATCATTCGAAGATGCAACCATGTAACTTATGATAGCCATGAATCACCAGTTAAAATCAACTCATCGGGCACTAAGATTTCATTGTTTCCTACAGTCATATCAATCCATAACATCTAATCAGCATTTCCAGAATGTAGCAAATAAACTAATGGGTTCTCTTACAGGGATCAGCCTATAACATTTTTCCTGATAGCAAATGAGAGGCAAGCTAAATAGAATAAGATAGCTAAACCAATGCATCTTTTTTGAAAAATGTCAAAAATACAACGAAACAATAATGCACAAATCAAAGGAAATATCAAACACGCGTATAACAATTTAACAATGTCGTAACAACAAATGTAACCTAATAAAGCCATGAGTGTTGCAGGAGATGTATTGTTTACCCTCAGCAAAATAAGTCAATACACCTAGCCAGTTAATATATGTCAGCAGT
The DNA here is from genome assembly GCF_009389715.1 of Phoenix dactylifera. Taxonomy (NCBI): domain Eukaryota; kingdom Viridiplantae; phylum Streptophyta; class Magnoliopsida; order Arecales; family Arecaceae; genus Phoenix; species Phoenix dactylifera. The sequence goes on along the minus strand of NW_024067666.1, from coordinate 4,194,191 downwards.
GAACATTTAAAAGGTTAAAAAGATCTGCACCTTTTGAACACGAGCAGTCAACCTTGTCATTGCACTCTTAAGCTTGCGCACCCTGTCCAAGTTACGGCTGCTAATCTGCAGATTGTGACTTCGTTAACCAAATTGCCAAAAGCATAAGCTAGAACATATAGATGAAAAAAAAAATCTTCTTAGACACAATTAATATTGTTGTTTCTTTTGTGTCGGCAAGGTGCGTCATATAAACCAGAGAATAGAAAGATTTAAATCAGTAGACAGTTTATGAGTTAATTAAGAATACTAGTTTATGAAATCCCTTTATTTAGTGGGTCATAATTTGTATTTTTTAACCTTCTTCTGAAAATTAAAATTTTTAATGATTTTCCCATGCAGCTTAATCGTATTAAGCATGTGATTTTGATTTTTATAAGAGCCAGATGGCATTCCTTAGGTTTATGTGACTTTGTCATATTTGAGTCAGAACCAACTCTATCATACAATAGGTTTGAAGAAACAGATTAAATAATGATCATGTTTAGAGGGCGTACTCGTATGGATGAGAGAATTGCAGAACTGAGTATATTGGTTAGACGGCATGAGCTGCATTTTTATTTTTATTTTATTATAACTCTAGATGCCAGAAAATGATGATGCCTTCTTCTCTCCACAAGGTGACCTTGCAACTCCATAAGCATGACATAACCTCCAACCAGATTTAGGGGACTTAGCATGAACTGGTTTTCGTATCAAAGCCTAGACATCTTGTAGTTGTAGGGTTCTCTTATCATGCAATGATAGCAATATGAACTTACGTTCAGAATTCATGTTTGCTTGCAATAACTAAATAGCTTGAACATCCGGTATAGCTGGTGCCAATAACTGAAGTAATGTTTATACTCACAAATAGAGTGTCAAAACTCAAACCAAAAGAAGCTCCTAAGTAAAGTTGACAATAACAGAGGGCCACCAAATGCTTTCGCGATAGGAAAGCAAAAGGCTGGAACCAAAAAAGATGATATGGCATAATCCAAATTATTTGGATGCCAAAGCATACAAACAAATAGATGTTAAGATGATGAGTACTGAATTTGAAAACATGGAATTAAAAGTGATCATTCCAACAATAAAGAACTTGAATGTTCTGAATAAGAGAAGGAAGATGAATTTAACCTAACAAAGTTCAATGTCAACTACAAAAATTGTTTGGACGACATCAGCATCAAAGTTTAATTTAATGGATGATTTTTTTTAAGACACATCAAACAGAAACAATCTCTCCTTACCTAGCTATTTTCAAAATCTTTGGAAAAAAAATGATGGTTTTTACCACCAGCAACTATGAAGATGTGACCTTGTGCTAGTGCACAGTTAGACTCCCGACCAAATCTAGGTTTTAGAAAATGGTTCAAAAGACATGATGCTATTAAAGGAAAGTTGACATAAAACAAAGTGAATTAACAGAATTTTTGAAACAAATGATTAAGTGGTGTTATGTGTAAGAAAGGATGCATGATACAGAAAGTAAGTTTTCACATACCTTGGAGGTCAGCTCATCTAATGCAGGGTATGCAGCAGCTTCCAGATCTGTCGTACGAGCACTGAGAAAGCTACAAATTGCTTCTAAAGCAACTTCGAGGGCTCGAAACTCAAATGGAGATTCTGTATTGCATGATATGAGCATTATCAGGGCTTATAAACAATAATGCCTATCTCACATATTATGCTTTGAAAAAGAGTCCATACAAAACACCAACATTTCACATTTTTTGTGGTAAAAAGGCTTGAACTGACAAGCATGATGACACAGTTCCACATCTCAGGCAGCCACTTTGTTCACAAAAAAGCACATCAAGAAAATAAAAGGACAAGCATTAGGTCTGCTCCCAGTCTGCAGTCTGCCCCTCCCAGGACCATGGATTGCCAGACCACAATGGGTAATGGCTCTTTTTTATCTTAACTCAACTCTGTTATAACTTTCAAGCACTCATGCACACGTACGCACGTCACCCATATGACGATACAAATAAAATTACTAATTGATGAATAATAACATGTTACCTTGGCTTCTTTAGATGGATATCGAAACATCAGACAATCACTTATACCTTATTAATAAGATCATGTTTATCTTCCAACAATATACCTTACCAGCAATCTCCAAAATAAATATTCCAATCCCGGATTGTATTAATATGGAAGGAATTTTGGCATATTCTTACTCAAAAATGCATTTGAAGGTACATGTAATCTACCGATATCATCCAGTGTTGCTCTATAATGAATAGATATGTTAATGTCCTTTCACAAACTTTTCCAAGAAATTTGGTAGAGACGAAGTACAATTAAAACAGGAAAATACCAATAGTTTATATAACTGATTTTAAATGCTTTGATCGAATGGCCACAGTGAAACATTTATTTTTCCTTTTTGTAAAAAAAAGTATTAATATTCATCAAAATAATTATATTTATATTTGTTAAATATCAAAAATTATTTACCAAGAAAAAAATAAAAAGCTTAGCTACTTTTATGCACAAAGTTTCAAGCAATATTTTACATGTAAAACCCTACAAATTCTATTAGTTATCTATACTCAATCCAATTTATAAGTTATACTGGAAATATTAACGCAATATGTCACCTTACAGCAATGAGTGCGTTATCACATCTAATCATTCTTTTCTTGAGTAGTAAATCAAAAACAAATATCTACATTCGAGCATTTATGTAAACTCAAACTTTATTGTAAAGTCAAAATTTATTGGCCTTCACATGGAAGTCAAGACTGCCGACACTGACTTCACTTTAACATGGTTCGAGTTGAAATTATCAGGGGCCTCTTTTATCATTCCCTTGAGTAATAGACAACTTTACTGTGATATGGTTAAATTTGAAAAATTTATATCCTTTAAGATGAGAAGAGCAATTTCTATATCATGTACTCAAATTGTTGTTCAGTTTAAGTTTCCAAAAAAATGTTAACAGAAAGCCTAAACGTGCGAGTTGAAAAAAGATGATTTGGTTTCTACTTGTTCAAACCCCTTCAAGAAAAATTACAGTTAACAAAACCTGGAAAATTAATCTTGTTTAATTTTTTTTAGAAAAAAGAGAGGCCATAATAACCTAAATTCAAGGTTTCTTTTTTTTTTTTTTTTTGTCCCTTCATTTGTTATCACAAGGTTTAAGGTCAGAGGTAACCAATCAGGAAAAGCAGTTCTTAAGCAGTCATGTAATATTACAAATCACCATGTTCTTCGACAGCTTCAATCTCATTGTGTCCGCTTCCTTCACCTTGTGCTTGCTGAACTACATTGGCAGTGGGTAGACGCCTGTGAAGCTCCGCCACTACTGGAATGACATTCTCATTGTAAGGATCTCTAAGCAACACCTACAGAATCCATCAAACCAAAGAAGGGTAATCACAGAGTGGAAAAAAAGAAAAAGGCTTGTTCCTTTCCTACTACTACAACTACAGATGCAGAATACTACATTGCATCTCCTCTAACAACTTAAATATTATCAAAACCACACCAAAACAGGTAAGTATAATTAAAAAAAAATCCAACTTTAATTAATAAAGAACAAGAATAGGAGAGTGCAGATCACACCTCTTCTGCCGTAATTATCGCTTTAATGTGCTGTTTTTCAAGAAAAATAAAAGATACGTTAGCACATTAATTAACAAAATCTAACAACAAGGAATCAATAATGAAAACAAGAAGAATCATTAAAAAAAAAAATGAAAAGGATTCACCTCGAGATTGAGAACGATGGCCCTCTCCCGTCCCAAGATTGAGGAGGGATAGGAGAGCAAGGGATCGATGATCCTGAGATCCCGGGCGTGGACCTGGACCCGGTGCATTATGGCATACTTGTCCACGTCCAGGACCTTCGCCTCGCCGGTGAAGTCCAACACGATCCATCTCCTCGTCGTCGACGACGACGCCTCCGCCACCTCGCCGTTGGCCTCCAACGCCGCCGCCTCGCCGTGGGCCTCCAACGCCGCCGCCCACCCCTCCCGCGCCATCACATCTCCGTCCAAGAACTCTAGATTCTATCAAAAACCTCGACGGGAGAAGATATCTATGAAAAATCTTGACGGGAGAAAACGGGAGAGGGGAGAGTCCACGTGTTAGATCAAATCCTCCCAACGATTCGGTTGCGAAGAAGTCTCCCACGAGCTTATCTTAAAAAGTAGTTTGTCCGTTTAGCTTACACGCGCCGTAGAAGGAAAGGAGTTTCGAGGCTCACGGCGGGCGGGAGAGAGGGCGGTTTTGAGTAGGAATCGAATTGTAACTGTTTTTTTTTTAAAAAAATATATATATTATTATTATTATTATTTTATTATTATTTTATTATTAGTAAAAACGGCAATTCATATAGTTCTAATATTAGTACATCCCACCAAGTCAGAAGGAAATAAAAGGTACAATGGGGGCGGGAGCCCTACTATGGGCGTCCATAAAAACTTTTCGGAGTGTCGTGCAATATAGAAGGCGACCCAGTCTGCTATCCTGTTTGCCTCCCGAAAGACATGTGCTATCTAGTACATACACAGCTCCACTACTAGCCTGCGTATCTCACGAATGAGTGGGTGACCATCTCCATACCTGTCTGCACCCCGTATTCACTCGATCACCATAGATGAGTTACCCTCAATGTATACCCACTCGGTACCGAGCACTCACCTCGCATATGATATCCCCTCCCAGGCTGCTCAAAGCTCTACTACAGCAATGGTAAGGCCCGGCGTGCGTCGACCCCCGCTGCTACCAAATTGCCACGGTGGTTTCTGATCACAAATCCAATACCTCCAAACCTCCCATCTGCCGACACGCTACCGTTAAAGTTCACCTTGAGAAAACCAGGAAGTGGGGGCACCCAAAAAACAAAAAGCAAATATGAGCAGTTGGTTCGCACTCCATCCTAATCCAACTAGTTTTCTTCGTGTGCCTCCATGATATCTAGGCCGTCTATCTGGTGTATCTTGAGACTTCTATAAGATCAGGTGATGAGTTCGCGACGGATTTGTTGCTGGAGTAGTGATGGCCCGATCGGCACTGCTGATTTGACTGGATTCGATTTGCCACGTATGGACCACTAAGCGTAATTTTGGTTGGATTCTCATAGTTGTGTATCATAGATTTGTGTTTAGATCCTGCATTTATCAAGATTAGAATTTCCAGGAGTATTATTGGGAGAGTCCCACTGTAACTCATTGCTTATATATTTTTTTCTATATGTACAAAAAAAAGATAAAGTTCAACTTGCACGAGCAGAAATACTATATAACAACTGTATCTTTGAGTTGGAGATCAAATAATATTCCGATGGTCTCTAACTTGCAGTATGAATCTCAAAATTTGTTGCCAAAATTATGAGAATTCATGTGAGCATGTATTTAATTCCACATCAACTATTCTTTGGATAGATTTTAAGTACTTATATAAGACCAAAAAAAATCAAAGTATATCTTTCGGCTAAATTTTTTTATAAAACCCTAAGTTATTATAAATAATATTAAAATGGATTCTATGGACACTATAGTGAAGCATATTGGACTTAATCATGGACCGCATAGAATTGTATGGATTTGGACTCTTAGCTTAGTAAGGATACCAGAGTTTATTAGCTATACATTGGGTAGAATAGATTTTTTAATTTTTACCGCGGCTCCAACATGGAGATTGACGAGCAGTTCAATTGCAACTCTGTTTTATCATCCAATCCCATTAGAGCCCAAGATTTGGAGATCAGGCACCAGCTTCATTGCACATTGTGCTGCATCATTAAAGCAACAATTTTTTCTTTCATCCAATATTACTTGTCGAGGAGGTATTATTCATAATATGGTCGCAAACAGCTAAGATTGATAGCTATAATTTTTGAAATTGATGACTAAATTTTTGGTTCTTTATCCTCTAACCTCATTAGCACCCAAAATTGGATTCCATGTACGTACCTGCTTTGTTGCTCTCTATACTGCATCACCAGAGCAACAAATTTTCCCTTCATTGGTATCTATCACAGGTGAGAGAAAAAAATTTCGCCCCCAGCAAGATTATCTCTAATGTCATCAGTTTGATGGGATAGGAAGAGAATGTGTTTGTCAATCAGTTCATGAAAAAAAAAAAAAAATCTAAACATATCACTGATGGGATCGATCATAGCCATCCATTGAGTATTCTCTCCACTTGATCAATAAAATACATCAAGGGCGCATTTAGTTTGCGACCAGAATTAAAATAAATTAAAATAGAAATCGAAATGGCCATATCTCCATACTTGTTTGGTTTGTAACCGGAATCGGTTAGAATAGAAATCTAAATAGCCATATTCCTCGATTTGTTTGATTCGTGACTGAAATTGGAATCAAAATCAAAATGAAATTTGAATACCATGGAAGTGTAGGGGTTAGGTTTTGGAGAATTAAGGCATTCCTATACCCTTTTTGAATCGGAATAGGATTGAACTCCCTCAAACCAGATAGATGAAATAGGAGTCACTCATTTCCATCTTTATTTTAGAGTCCAACTTTTTCAACTGAACATGCCCAAGTGCCAGATTCAGTCCAATATTAGAAAGAATATCCAACTGGAAAAACATATGGTAATTAATCAAGACTTGTGGGAAATAATTTGACCTCATTTTGCTTCTACACAAGATTAAATAACCTGTGTAACTCTCCCCATCATTATGCTTCCCTATAAGATTGGCTAAATTCTAAGATTGTATTCTTTCGCGTCTATAGATCCGTTCATCTTTGTTTTCCTCCTGATATATTTTATGAAACATATCAGAGACGTGTTGGTTAGCAAAAATACATGCCAAATTGGATACAACTGCATATATAGAGACAGCATGATCAGGCTGATCCAACATGGACAAGCTTCTGAATAAGTTGCAGACCAAAACCTTCATAGTTTCATACTCTTTTGCAGCCACAAAGATCAGTAGATTTCTTTTCTTTTTTTTTTTTGTTTGTTGTTTGAAGTATGCAATATCTCACCAGTTCCTACGGTTTCCTGTGAATATTCCTGCAGCGTAACATTCATGAAGATTATGTGTCCACGTGGAAGCTATTGGTTGGCTGTGAGAGGATGAGGTTGGAAGGGCAATCTAGATTACGTGTCCATGTCGAAGCCATTGGTTGGCTGTGAGAGGATGAGGTTTGAAGGGCGATTGTGTGGAGCATGGCATAAGTTCATGTAATAATTTGGAAGTCCCTGAATGAAATAACCCAGTGCCCACAGGCCCACACCACCCTCATTGCCGGTCACCACACAAGCTCCTCTCCTCAACCATCCTCCTCCTTCCCTTCTCGAGCGCAGACAGAAATGGCTGCCATCAGCGCCACCACAGTGACCTCAACAGTTGCACGCGTTGCCGTGCCCAGGCGACTCACCGGCATCTCCTTGTCACCGGTGTTAGGTAAACACTTATATATATATGATTATTAACCAGATGATGGCCATCTTTGCCAAATAACTGAGAGTTTTGTTTTGAACATGGACTGTTCAGGATTGCCTCAGATTAGAGTTAGAGGTGGAAGGTTGAGGTGCTCCTCGGAGCTGAAGCCATCCGTCGCCGGTGGGACGTCGACGGGAGTGTCATGGCTTGCAGCTGCAAGCGTGATGAGCGTGTCAAACCCAGTCCTGGCCCTGGTTGATGATAGGATGAGCACCGAAGGGACGGGGCTCAGCCTGGGAATCAGCAACAACCTGCTGACTTGGATCCTGGTTGCTGTGTTTGGTCTCATCTGGTCCCTCTACTTTGTGTACACCTCTACCCTTGAAGAGGATGAGGAATCTGGACTGTCCCTCTAAGCCCTTATGTAAACAAATGGAAGCTTGTTTGGTGGTGAACTTAAGAATTTAATCATCTGTATGAAAGCTCTTAACATTGTTTCTCAGTGTTGTGTTTTCTTGAGCCTTCTTTGTAGGCAGGCAATAAGGTGCTACTATTTAAGGGCTAGCTCCATCTAAGCTGAAACTGATGCAAAGAACAAAGACTTCTGATATCTGAAGCAAAGAAGAAATATCTTTTGGATTGCAGCAAAAAAAGAAGAGTAAGAAGCTACGCAAGCAGGCTGAATGCCAGAATTAATGATGCAGGTGGGAACCAGGGAAAAATTTTATGCTAAATTTTTAATTGTTAATTTAGTTAAACTTGTCTAGAGAAGAGGTATCTGAACATGAAGTATGGCAGGGGTATTGGATATACCGCGATCTTCCGGCATGGCCTTTTTCTCAATTGCTATCTTAGGCTTGGCCTTTTGGGGGTAATATATTTTTTTATAAGTATTTTTAGGCAATATTTAGATTTTAAAAATATCCATATTTTTTTATGCATTAAAATGTGGCTGGGAATATGCTATATATCCATATTCTTTTGTGTTACTACTTTTCTGGGTAAGTTGCCAAGACATGTCCATATTTTCCATGATACCTTCTCTCTATATATAATAAATATATAATAATATTTTATTATATATTATTATATAATAATATTTAATAATATACTATACTATACTATATAATGCATATATTATATAGGATTTAGATTATATTAATAGTATCATATAATAATAAGGTTATGGGTTTTTAGAAATAATGTAAAAAGAATATTTTACCGACTGATGGGAAAATAATTACCTACCTCCCAAGTGGGTAAGTCTTTTTGCCCATTTCATGGGTAAATGCTAACCATAGAAAAGAAACTTAGCAGCGTAGAGAAGTATGAGAATATAGGTAAGTCAGTTAATAAAAAAGTTGACCAACTTTCTCATAATATTTACCCACCAAAGAATGGCCCTCAAGGATGATTCGGATTTTAGAAGGAGGGAACTCCAGTGTCTTTAAACCACAAATAAAATGAAAGCTAAGTAGTGCCCTGACAAACGTGATGGAAGTAGTGAAGAAAGAATGGCAAAAACATATTGTATGAGTAGAGTAATTTCCATATAGAAGAATGGAAGTGATGTCAATATTTATGGATTGGAAAAAACTAAGAATTTACTGATTTTCGACACTTTAACTATAATGTAATAACCGTGTTTTTTTTTATGATAAGAGATTTGGGTTTTGTTCCTTTATTTTGATGCAAAATAAGATAATTTGCATTTGGTTCACAATGGTGTATAATGGAGAATATTTGGTTGCAAAACAAATATGGATGATCAAATGGAGCATATGTATGTTTTAATGGCTCGGGATTGTTGTTGTGATGATGATTTTGAGTAGGTGGGTTTTGCTTGATTGTAATTATTTACAAGAAGAGTGATTGAATGGGCTTATTTCAATCTGATGTTCTCACAGATGATGAATATAATGATAACACTTTAATTTTTGTGCTCCCTCGCAAGCAAGCAATAAATGATTGGGTTGAAGAAATTCCCACCTCATGAAATAGTTTACAAAAGGTAGATATCCGAGCTTGGTACCATAATTGACTCTTCAAGTTGCTTGCTTGCTAAAGTTGAACGCTTACTACATATAAAGTAGCGGTTCCCTAATAATCCAACAAAATGTTTAAATCAACATTTTTTGGAAAAACATAAAAAGCTAAAAATCGAGAATCGTCAGCATGCCCAATCAATCAAGATGATCGATGAGATTGTGTGAGTGATCGGGTTCAATGTCTTAGTAAAATAACTTAAAATTCACTTTAAGAGTGATTGAATGACAAAGCAAGAAGTATAAGAACATGTAGTGAAAAGATAAGATAATTCCAATAATGATGACCATGCATATAACTATTAAGTCTCGAGAGAGACCGATGCTCCGAGTTAAAGATAAAACCTAAGATATAAATTAGGTGAGATGGCCTTAAGAGATTGTTGATTCTTCACATCGATGCAAAAATGTGTTGTAGTTGCCTGAAAAGAAAGAGAAGATTGGTCCCATATGCCTTTATTCTCTAATTTCCAAAAACTCTTTAGAGCTGCTATGGGACCGCCTTGGACTGCAAGCATTTAAACTAAAACAACCAATTTATTTGATGTCATTTTCATGCTATATAGTCCTCATTGCCACCTTGCTTTCCATGCATTCTTTCTTTTTCTTTTTTGTAGTGTAAATGTATGCCCTCTTATTCTTGGTGATCTGAGACCTCAAATTATTAAAAATATCTCGATCATATCCACTCAATCATAAGTAACCTTGATGTTGGAGAACTAAAATTTCTGTTAATGGCTAGTTTAATCATTGCTTAACGTCAGATCTCGACTAGATTTACTAGTCATTAAAATCATGTTGTTGGAGAAGATGATTTATATTTACTTCACATATTACTTTTACTTTTACCTTCTTTGATCTTAGCCAAGAAAACGCTCACTCTTGCAAATCTCAAGCTCCTTTTTATTAGGTGCTTCTCTTCTTTTTCCTTCTCTCGATTTTTCTATTTTATGGACGGTAAACATGGCTCTGCATTATAGCATCAAAGATTCTTTGAAAATTTGCTGCAAATTTATTGCAACTGCCTTTGTTGATGGAGAACTCATGCATTTCATCTATTCATATTTGAAGGAATTAATCTTTTACGAGGCTGAAGTTACATATCATTAGTTTCTTAATCAAATCATTCTCACCCAAAGTATTTTTCAAGACACACAGAAGCTAAAGATGGAGGGGTGTTGGAATGCCAAATTGATCAGGATGATTAGTGAATTTGTGAGTGATCAAGCTAACCAAGCATACGATCCTAACTCTCAGACAGAGAGAGAGAGAGAGAGAGAGAGAGAGAGAGAGAGAGAGGAAAGTTATATTTTTTTATTGACTCATGCATTTTTTATTTCTCGGTACATTTTTTTGGGGGAGGAAGAAAACAAGAACCCCTAGTTTTTTTTTCCTCTTCAAATTTCTGGTGTCACTCAACAATCCAACCTCAAAGAAAGTTGACAACAACTGTTCTATTCAAATGTTCACCATCCCAACTAACCTTAATTTTACCAGAAGTTAAAAAAGAAAAAGCTGCCTTGACAAGAAGATACACTTGTGTATTGAGTCTATTGACAGGGCAATGATACAAGTTTATTTTAGAAACACAAAAAAAATATAATTATATTATAAATAAACAAAAACATCTGATTTACCATTCCAAGCAAATGACAAAGGGAGTGCACCAACGGTAATCTAGGAGCTAAAAGAGGAAAGAATGAATTCATTTCCTTAATACCATTCCAGGAAAGAAAATGTAGCCACAGTTACCGCTTAGCGATCTTCGGAAGATACGTGCGCATGACCAGGTTCATTCGGTAATTCATTCCCCCTAATCTCGCTTCGCTCTCCCTCCACCCGTTAGGGCAAAATGGCGCGAAATTAAGTCTAATCTCCCGCCCCTTTTCCGACAGCACCCGACCTCTCCCACTTTCTCTATTTCATCGCATCCGCCCCCCCACTCCCTTCCTTCTTTCTCTCTCTCTCTGTCTCCCCACAAACCCTAGCCTTCGGGATCCGGATGCTCCGCCAGCCCGCCGCGGAGGCCGCCGCCTCCGTCGCGCCCAAGCGTGGTCCGCCGAAGAAGCGGGGCAGCTACAACTGCGGCCGATGCGGCCTCCCCAAGAAGGGCCACGTCTGCCCCTCCAGCGGCGGTCACGCCCTCCCCCCTCGCTCCGATCACCGCCTCCGCCGCGCCCTCTCCTTTGAGGAGGACCGGTCTCCGGCAGCAGCCGCGGAGGCGGCGGAGGAGGAGGTGGCGGAGACTGCGGCGGCGGCGGCGGCGGCGGCGGCCGAGGAGGAGGTGGTGGAGGTGGGCGGCGGTGTTCTGCCGGCGTCGTGCCTGGCGGAGGTCCTGAGGCGGCTGTCGCCCAAGGAGCTGATGGGTGCGGCGGCTGTCTGCCGGGGATGGAGGGATTGCGTGAAGAGGGTGTGGCGATCCGCGGACGAGCTTAGGCTTAGTGTTTCTCCTCGATCTCAGATCGGTTTCGTTGGATCGGTGCTCCACAAATGCGCCGGACTGACCAGGCTCATGCTGAGAATGGAAAGGTCAGGGCTTTTTCTTAGATCGAGGGAGGAAGAGGACGGGGGATCTCGTGGTTGGATGGTAGAGCTGAAAAGAACTAAACTTTAATGAAAAAAAATCGGATTTTAATGGAATAAATATAATACAACCATTATAACTCGCAGATCAGGGAGCGGGTTATGCTGATGGCCTTTGTTCTGGATCTTTTGATGATGGATCCAAGTAATATGGATTTCCGTAAAGGGATTAATATTGGGAAGTGGGGTCGATAGCAATGCAAAAGGAATTTACGAAGTTTTCCTATTTTCTGTTGCTTCTGTTATTGTGAAATTTGACAATGTGGGTGCTAGAGAAATATTTCTAATCTTCGCATTCAAGTCCCTATTCCTTCTATACGGATCTGGGGCTTTGATGCGTTTTTAGATCAATGTAATGGAGGGTCTTTCGATTATGAAGGCCCTGTTTATGTGAGCTACTTTGATCTTTTTTTTTTCGTCCGTGGAGGTTGTTTCTAGGTCGGACATGTTTAGATCTTGCCATGATCGTGGGTTTTATGGATTTTAAATCATCTGCATGTCAAATTTTATGTTTTTATACTTGATTTTTTAACTATTCCGTAGTTTTGGTTATTTTGATGGTCTGAAACTGGGTTGGGAAACGGAAAAAGGGGAAAAATGATTGATGGGGTATGAGGTTAGGTTTTCTTCGTTATTTCTATATTCATCTGCTTCTCTTTTGTTTTTGTTTCTGTATGGTGAACTGTGAACAATGGAATGCTTTTGAGATAGCAAGTGACGTTGTAGCAAGCTGATCTTTGTGAGATCCTCCTCCAACTTAAATAATATCCAGGAGAAAAGAAAATCAGATTCCTCGTTTATCATTGTCTATAATACATCTATATGTTAAAGAGGATTTGATGAAACTGGAAAATAACAGCAGATCCTTCTGTCTTTTGAGTATCCAAGTAGGATAAGTAGGTCCTGATAAGCACATTCTTTCTGCTGTTGGTGCAGTGATGTTGATGCGACATTGCTAGCTTGTGTTGCATTCTCATGCCCTAATCTAGAAGCTTTTGAGATCGGTATTGGTGACCATGCAGTCAATCGGATAACTGGGTATGTGAATGACTGTTATTCTCTGTCTGATTGCCTTTTTTTACTATTTTTATTATTAACCTTAGACTATGATACTTTATATTTTGCTGTCTGAAGTATACAACTGTCCCTTCTATATTTTGTGTGGATGTGCCCCCTTATTACTAGGGTAATAAATGGATTTAGGTCCATTTTTCTGCATTTTATAAAATAGATGATTGGGACCATCGAGACATTTTGCTCGCTATTGAGCACCTCTTGCTTATTTGCTATTTCCAGGTTGCTAACACTCCCATCAACTATAGTTGTGAATGTGCTTAGGCTTGTGATAGAAAACTCATGTTATTCAGAATCTTCTGTTTGTTTACTGTCATAGTACATTGATGTGTGATATTAGTTCCATTTATATGCTTCCAGCTCCTGTGAAAGATCATGTGTTATACCTGGTACGTTAAAAATATTTTATCATTCTTCATTCCCTTGGACGCCTGTTCGAAAGGTATACGACAGCTTGAAATTTTGTTAACGTGATCAAGTATGACAGTGAGATCATGTTCTTTCTACCAACCATGGGTGTCTTTGAACCTTAGATGTGTATGGGTTGGGTTTCAGTTTATCTTGATTGATATCGAAATATTCATTCCCTTGTTTCATTTGCTTGTTTAGTTATTCTTGCTTGTCAGCCATGTCGCTGAGAGCCTTATTGGTTGGAAATGCTCTTAGTTTTATACATGCCTGTCTTCTCCATACATTGGCTTTAATTTTGAAGCATTTTCTACAGTATTGACCCAAATGATGTAATTGCTGATGTTGTTTGTTGGGAATGCTGTTGTTTTTGCTTACTGCTTGTTCGGTCGATAGACTTGTTCCTTCCTTTTAGAAGGATGTTCATGACAAATATTCACAAATATGTCATTTTGTCTTGAAAACTATATCAAATCAAGGTCTGTGCTTAGAGTTTTCTTTTCCACTGGTAAATAAATTAGCAGCAATGTATTACATCTTTCCAATCACATTGTATTTTAGCATCTTGACGTCTCTCGTCATGCAGGGATGAATTGGGCCGTTTTGTTGCTGAGAAACGTTGTCTTTCAATTCTTAAAGTGGAAGGTTGCAATAGTCTTGGCTTTCTCAACCTCTATTCTTCAAGCCTGTCAATGCTATGGCTTTCAGACCTCTATTGCATTTCAAAAATGGTAGCTATCATATACTTTTTACGTATCATGTCAAGTTAGCAATTCTTTGATATTTTCTGTGCATGCATCAATTGATTCTCATTTATTCTTTATAGGTCATTAACTGTCCCAATCTGAAAGAGCTTTCTTTTGATTTTACTCGACAAGAAAATGATTCTACAGTTCTTGTTTCTATGATGGATAGTTTGGGCCGTACATGTCCACGGCTAAGAAATGTGCATATTGCATCAATTCGACTTTGTAATGAAGCTGTGCTTGCTTTAGCAAGTGCAAACCTAAGGTATGTTATTTGTTTCAGATGTATGTGAATCACTACATAATGATTTGCCAATTGGTGGTTTAAGTTATTGAAAGAAACTTGTGCTAAGATTAACATCATATGATATTTATCGTATGCTTGTTGGGCCGCTGAGGTTTTTTACAGATGTTTGAGCTCAAATGTGAATAAAACTGAAAAATCTAGATCCAAATTGCCAAATCCTAGTGCAATACTAAAGCATCTTTACCATTTCTGCTCTTCAAATCTTCATTTTAGCAGGTTGGCTAATATAAATTTCTTTATCAGGGGCTTGCGCATGCTGTCACTTGTTCTTGGTTCAAAAATTACAGATGCGGCTGTAGCTGCTATAGTTTCAAGTTATTCAAGTTTAGAATTGCTTGATTTAAGTGGGTATGCTTCACTCTGCACTCTATGAATGCTTAAACTGTAGAATGCATTGTCCAAAAGCTCCAGATGCGGTGATTTACAGCAATATTGGTCTTTACTACTATATACGGATTACAGCAGAACTCCTTAAACATTCTCTGCGAAATGTTACTTGTTGCAATATCTGTTGATCCTGTAGTTTCTCAGTTTCATTTTTTGCTTGTGTTTCTAGATCAAGCATTAGCGACAGTGGGATTGGAATGATATGCAACGTGTACCCTCAGACCCTATCCAGGCTCCTCCTTGCTCTCTGTCCTAACATCACTTCAAGTAATTAACAAATTTCTTCATGCCATAATGTTTTTTCGAATTTACGCTACATGTGCTAATTCAGAAAAAAAGCTTTGCCTAAGCCTTGTCCCATCTATACGGGGTTGGCTGCATGTTGTGATTTGTCCATATTCTCAGGTATCTGCTTCCGTGCCTTTTTCAGGTGGGATCCAATTTGCTACTGCACAGCTACCCCTTCTTCAGCTAATTGACTGTGGAATGAGCATTCGTGATATGAATTCTCAAGAGGAAAGTTCTGAAGAAAATGGGTTGCTTGGTAGTGAAAGTAGTGGAGAGCTTAGGTGTCAGAAATCACCAAAATCAAAGCCACAATCAATTTACCAAAAACTAATTATAAAACACGGGCGTTTGAGAAAACTCAGTTTATGGGGCTGTTCTGGTTTAGATGTAAGTCACACTGCAAAAGAAGCTATTCTTATATGCTCACATGATCTTGTCATTCCCTTCTGAATAATTTACAACAATTGCAGGCCCTGTTTCTAAACTGTCCAGAACTTAATGATCTCAATCTTAACTCATGTACAAATTTGCATCCAGGTATGACTCTAGCATTCCTCATATAGGTTTAGATGTCAAAAGAAATTCTCATTATTGATATGATTCTTTGCAAAATTTTCCCCAGAGAGGTTGTTGCTCCAGTGTTCCAATTTGAAAAATGTTCATGCTTCTGGATGTCAAGATATGCTAATTGGAGCAATTCGAAACCAGGTATTGAGTTATGCCAACCATTGTGACTACTTAAACCTGATTGCTTGACATAAAGATTGAGATTGATTTTTGTTTTATATGTTTAAGATAACATTGTTTGTATGTTGCTAAAGAGAGTGCACAAAACAGATATAAGTTACTTGCATTTGGAGATAGAGTTCTGAGGGAAGATATTGGAAAACACATGTGAGCATATCTAACGTAAAAGGAAATATGGTGTGGGGGGCATAATGCTGGGAAATTTTCTACTAGTCTAGCAAGCCTGGGCTCTCTCTAGAGCGCATATAGCTGTTCAATGGTTGGTGTTGCACTCACATTTTGACAACTAACCATAGATGCTTTTTCAAAATGTGGGTTGCATTGTCAATGGCATGTTGTCTTGTGGGTAAACAGAATATTTTGTGTTTGTAGTTTTAAAATTGGCTATGGGGCTTTATCAGCATACATCAGTATAATATGAGGCGGGTTCTGATTTCAGACTGCATAGAATAAGCACAGCTTGAGATCATTATCTTGGTCTACCAGAAATTTAGGCCAGCTTGTCTGGATTTACTGTTATCTGTACAGCACGAATTTGATGCATCTTCGAGCAACTTGCATCTATGAAGCTCCATTCATAAACTCAAGGTCTTGGTCTTGAGCTATCAACTGATGTCCTCTGGCCATTATTTTTCAGTTTTCATCTTGGAACTTTGACATGTTTGTCACTTCTCTAGGCAAAATAAGGTTGATTATATGACCTTTTTCTTAAATACAGTCACCACTTGCAAGTATTCTTGTCCCTGGTGGCACTCTTATGAGAAATATTAGGGTGAAAAATTATCTAGTATTCCTTTTGAATACTACTAATGGCTGAAATTTTTGTAGGTTCTCAATGAGTTTGCTGCGGCTGAAAACCATTTACCATGCAAGCGGCTAGCAGATGGCTCCAAAAGGGTTCAGGTCCCTCAATACCCTCTACAGGTGAGACTATCCCAAAGCTTTGGCTGGTAGAGGTTTTAGCCAAAAACTGTTTGTTATTTGTATAACTATATTTCTAAAGTGTTTGTGGAATTTATACATTTGTTTGGTAACCGAATTGAAAGAGTATTTTTAGTATAACAAAATGACAATCAAGAATATTGTATAGTACTATAATGTAATATAATATAGTATATAGAGAATGTAGTTATATGGTTTGTTCATAGGTATTTTGGTTATTTGGAAATTTTTGTTAAATCAAAAACAGTTTTTTTATATCAGCATGGAGCTTCTCTCAGGTAGAGCTTTTTCAGCTTTTTGAAAAATCAGAAACCACCTCCCAATATTTTACCAACCCTCATATCTCTTGAAAGTGCTTTCTTGTCGTCCGAAGTGTTTCTATAGATGCACTCAGCTGACCTTATAAATGTTACTGGTTACTTCTTTCTTTTCTTTATTCACATATTTTGCAGTATTCTCGTTTTGGAATTTCACAAAACCTTTTCTCATGCCTGCTGCAGCCATCTGATGATGGGAAACAAAAGAGGTTACGGCGGACCGAGTGCACTGTGCATATTGACTGATGATTCTCTTCTATACCATTCAGATTGACCCCGTCAGAGCAGACAGTCTGTTGATTACTGGTGATGTATTCACTTACTGTAGGCCTGTAGACTTGAAAATACTATTTGTTGTATTAACTATACTGCTGGGCTCCTTTCATCATTCTAGATAATGGGGTTACCTTTAGAAATGGGACTGCTTGTAGAAGAATAATTTGCAGCCTAGATGTCTTACTGTCCTCTTCAAAGATAAATTTAACATGATTGAAGCATGTAATTCATTTACAATGGTCTCATCACATTGGATATTTCAGCAGCCTCATCTCTGATTAGAGGTAATTGGATTATACTTATGCTTGATCATCGTTTGACTGGCTTATTAGAAAGGGTTCGAGTTGCATCTTTCGCGCGAAAGAATGACTGATATGTAGGCTGTTGGATTGCATACTGTGCAACTCTCAGAGTACTCCAAACTTTTCTATTCATCTGCCTGCGTAGATCTTGTAGAGATTATTGCAAAGGAAGATGAATCTTTCTTTCGAAGAAAGACTCCTTCTGGATAGTCAACTCCCATGGGATGGACTGGATATAAGGGCAAAGCTACTCCAATTTCAACTTCAACTGGCAGTGCAGTGGAAAAAGAAGCAGGGGAGATAAAACAACTGTCCTTTAAGAAATACATGGGCTAGTGGTGGTTCTTAACTTGAGGGATTGAACGCTGTGAGCCTGTGATTTGATGAAAGGATGGTAATTCCATCTCCAAATCACTACTAGAGAATAAAATGGATTTTGAGCAGAACATGTCCTTCCGTGAGTAGTAATTCCTCAACATGATAATGACCATCAATTGAAGCCTCATGTGATCTCTTCTTCTCTCCTAGATCTCTTGCAAAAGCATTGAATCGTTAGAAAAGATTGTCTTAGGTGTTGGAAATGTAATCTAAATTTCAAATAGCGTATATATCGATTTTTAGTATTGGAGTTAGTTATCCTAGTCAATGGAATGGGATAGCGCAGCCAAACAGGTTCGGTAACAGTAATAGAGCACGAACCACGGAGTTTTTTAGATAGCGTTGGTTTAAGGGTGGAGACTTCGTGTGTGGATCCAAGTCTCGGAGTAGGATAAGATAAACAGATTGTTATCTACAGATGAACGTACATTCTAATAGGATAAGGGTGTTTAACTTGTACATTGGCTTGAGGTAATTGGAGTCTCATCTCAGGCAAGGTGATATACAGGGGTGGCCCAAAACATTTGGTGGCCTAAGGCGAACTTACTAGAAGAGGTCTTTTTTTTTTTTTTAATAGTAAAAAAATTTAAATAAATGTAAAATATTTTAAAATTTTATTTAAAAATAATTCGTCTAGCTTTTTAAGATGCAAAAAGAGGCCGAATTTGACAGCAAGAAGAGGCCGAATAGTGCCGAACTCGATGGCGAGAAGAGGCTGAACCGCCGAAGTCACAACCAACTTACAATTGGACCAAAAAAAAATTCAATTGTAGTATCCTAATTTGACTAAATCAAAATTAATTGGATCAAAAAATTAATGAACAAACTAGCTCAGAAGCATATAACCAGCACTGCAGCACATATCCTAAAATCTAAAATTAATTCCCTCGCCAACAGCCAACAACTCCAGCTATCCAGCACATATCCTGCTTGTCTAAAGTCTAAAAGTTGGCCATATATTCTCCTGGCTTTTTCATTAATGTATAACATTAAATGCAATAACAACAACTCAGAGAAAAACTGATGACGTATGAAAGAAATTTTCTTCTCTTTTTATGTTAAAAATTTATTGCTACCATATGCTTCCACTTCTATCATTTGTGGATGTGGAGAATGGTTCATGTTCTAAGCTTCTATGCAAAAGAATAACAGAACCTGAGAGGCTGAGAACCATGATTCTAGATTCTCACCAGTCACCACTGCCTGGGATGCTACCGCCTAACGGAGGATGGTGGAGTTGTGGACTTTAGAGAGGAGGAGCCGACGAGGCCGAAGCTGCAGAGCGGCAGAGCTTGGAGGAGCGGAGGACGGCGAGGAGAGCTGGAGAGGAGATCCGAACTCCGGAGCAGGGGTGGCCCAAGAGCTGGAGAGGAGATCCGGCCGGCGGCTCGCCCCTCGCCGGGTTCTTGCCTTCTTAGAGCCAGAGGAGGAGAACGGTGGTCTACAGCGGAGCCGAGGAGCCGGAGGCCGGAGGCTAGAGGTCGGAGGAAACGAGGACAGAGAGGAGAGCTGGAGAGGAGATTCGGATTCCGGAGTAGGGGCGGTCCAAGTCTCCAAGACCTGAAGATTTCATTTTGAGTCTTGAGAAGCTTCAAGCCGTTGACGGTCGAGGTTGAGCCTGCTGGCAGAGAAGGGAACTAGGGAAGGGCTCAAGGGCCGAAGAACTGAAGTGAAGAAGCGCTAGGGGGAGAGGAGAACTGAAGAAGCTGAGTGTGCCCTGCCGAAAAGGTTCAGCTGCTTCAGCAAAAAAGAAAAGCACCGATAGAGAAGAAGGGAGACCGGGAGAGAAGGGGGGAGGAAAATAGAAAGGCCTGTTGCTTGTCATTTTCAATTGTCATAGGCTCGTAGCCGTCGCCCAGGGCTGTAGGCTGTCTGTCGTCGGGGGAGAAGGAGATGCACTGTAGCGGCGTAGCCATCACCCGTCGCCCTGCTACTCTGCTAGCTTTCCGATGTGAAAGCTGTGCAGGCAAAAAAAAAAAAAAACTTGCAGCGGGCAGAGCGGGGCCTTCCATCGGCTGGGGGCCTTAGGCGACCGCCTCAGTCGCCTAAGGCTCGAGCCGGCCCTGGTGATATATGTGAGTTAGTGTCAATGCACTGACTAGGGCTACATACGGATGTACTCTTTCAAGTTTGAAAGAGAAATATTTTAATCCTATTTTTTTTTTCAATTAGATACTATAATTTATTTTTTTATTATAATTTGGCTGAATTATCCATCTCGGCAAGAAATCATTATCATGTTCTCACCTCACGTGATAACAAATCAAGCCTCCTATTTCTTTAATACCCTTCCTACTAAATTGGCTGGCTATGCTTTTGGAGAAATAATGTAAGTTGAATCTATTTTTTTCGTAGAATATTTTTTTTAAAATTATAAGCTCGAGTAAAAAAAAAAAAGCGAAAAGAACAAAAACAATTGCACTAGAAGATGGCTGGCCTCCCCACTCACTCTCTTGTCCCATATAGGGCTGGCTATGCCATTGCCAATGTCGAGGGCTTTGATCTAGCGGACAATCTTATTCTCTAGGTTTGTCTAAGATGTGCTTTGAACCTTCTTAACGGTCTAGGAGTGGAGCTGCAGTTAGGCTACTCTCTCCTTGACGAAAGTCTGATAGGTGAGGGTGTAGACCATCAGCACACTTTCGGCCCAACCATCATTGCGTAATCTCATGGTGGTCGAAAGGATTGTCGATATGTTCGACGTGCCTTGCAGGGGAGAGACGTCCTCCTGGAGGGTGACTCTCCGATGGTTATTGAGTGGATTTGGCCGGCTTCTGGGGGCTCGACGACTACCATCCGTTGGTAAGAGATATTCGGGCCATAGTTTTTGATGGGTTGGTGCTTCAAGTGAAGGGCAGCTAGCCTCCCCGCTCACTCCTTTGTCCCATCTGCGACTGGGCTATACTATTGCCACCCTTGGCTATTGATCATGACGAAGTCGACGAAGGAGAGGAGCTAGATGGCTGGAGCAAGGGAGACTGTGGCAAAGGCTGGCAAAGATTCGGTCATAGAGGTCGGTGACGATCCTATCACAAAGGTCGGTGAAGATTTGGTCATAGAGTTCGATGAGATGTGCTCGCTAGGGATGAGGAAGTGGAAGATTATGTTTTTTTTTTTTTTTTTGGGTAAATACGACATTTCATATAGCTTTTAAATGAGTACAGCTAGCCAAGTCAGAAGAAAGAAATTGGTACAATGGAAGAGGAATCTCAGCAGCCCTAGTCCAGATAAAATCTCCAAAGTGTTGGGCAACAAAGGAGGCAACCCAATTTGCAGTTATGTTCGCCTCCCGAAACACATGTGCTACCTGGAAGGACTCTATCTTCCTAACCAGTCGACGAACCTCGCCAATCAACGGGTGCCCATCCCCATAACGGTCCTCCTCTGGTATTCAATCGATCACTGTGGAGGAATCTCTCTCGAGGTGTATTAATTCTATCAGCTCCGTAGGAGATGCTCTCCCAAGCAGCCTAAAGCTTTGCCTCAATAGCGGTCTGGCCAAGGATGCGCCGACCCCCCGCCACAACCAGCATGCCATGATGGTTCTAATCACAAATCCCACTTCTCCATGCACGCCGTCCACCACCATTGAAATTAACTTTAAGATGACTAAGGGGTGGGGGTACCCAAGAAAGAAGGACATACTTGGGCGCTATAACAGCGTGACAGGTATCCCAGATGTCCCCGACCATCCCAAAGGATCATGGGTGGACCGAACTGGTATTTCAAACAAAAGGATTGTTGAGGAAGGGGAAGGCCGCCTCCTCTTTGCAATTGCCGACATCAGTCATGATCTCATGCTCTCCTATTGACTGTTGCTCTTCTCTCACCCCAACCTCTTGCCTCTCACCTCATCCTCATCCCTTAAACTTCCATCACCCTCTCCTCCTACTTCACCCACCCTATCCTTGCCTCGTCAGCCGTGGCACCCCTAACCTTGCCTTCGCATCCAAGCCCGAGCCCTCCTCCTCTTCCTCTTGCTCGTGGGAGCACCACCCCTCTGCCCCTCCCCCAAACCCTAACCTCCTGGATCGGCAAGATCCCTTCCCACCCCACGCCTATAGCCATCCTTCTCTGCCACCAAAATGCTCCCCATTCTCCGACGATCTCCTTAACCTCAGATTCTCCAATCCAATCTCTCTCTTCCTCTCCTCTCTTCTCTTCTCTTGTTTCCAAGCCTCTTTGCATGAGCCCAGGCAAAAAGAAACTAAACAACGCCGGGTGCTTTCCATTCCTTCTTAGTTTGTCACCCGGTGTAAATAGATACGGTTGGTCAGACCGTCCGATCACGTGTGTGCCCGACATGTGTCGATTCGTTCGTTGGAAATTCCACGCGAGTTTGCCCGTAGGGGGTTGCCGTGACGTTTGCTGACATCACCATTCGCTTGACGGTTCTAAAATGATGCCTTATTCCGTTAAAACAGAACACATCAATAATATTATTAATAATTATTATATATTAAATAATATACTTTATTTATATTAAAGTATTATATTTTTGGATGGTATAATTATTTTTTATACGAAGAATATTAGCCAACCTGATCTCAGGATAGACCGAAGTTCTTGACGTTGGTATGGTCATAAGTAATTTTTCTCGATTCTTGCTGAAGTGTAGTTTCGTTTCAATCATGCAATAAAAAAGCACCACATATCGCATTAAAGACCATTAGAACATGATTAATGTTCGTTACTAATATGGCTATAATTTTGACAATGATTATGCCAGTTCGATCGTAATTGCATGATTGACGCAATTATCGTTACATAGGAAGCCGTTACTATACAGTTATTGCATGACGAGCCGTTACTCTATAGTTAATCATGCAGTTATTGTATGGCGCATTAATTTCGATAACCAACATTAACCCCATCCTTTAAATAGGAGATATCGGAGAACCCTCAAGTAAGTTATTCTTTCAACTCTTTTTTCTCTCTCTTCCACTATTTTTTTTAAAATTCGTCTGACTTGAGTGTCGAAGGATTCCCCGCCGGAAAACTTCCCGCAATAGAACTTTTTTTCAAGCCAGATTTGTATTTTGGGAGCAAGATCCACCACCCATCCATTAGCTCGAAGCTTTTTACTTCGAATCACAGCCAACCTCAGTTGACTTCGAATTCTAGCACGAGGCTCCTGGCATGTCGATGGGGCTCGTCAAAAAGTCATGGCCATGTGACGCCGAACGACGGTCTTTTGTCTCCCTTGGTCCGGTTTAATTCATAGTTAACTCCTTGGCCCTAGGGCACTTTTGTATTTCCACATGAATTTTGTGATGTGAAGAGATTGCTTCATAAATGTAGTAGTTCATCATATTTCTCTTCATATTTTTTAATTATAGGATGTAACATATAATCCCTCTTTTTGATATGTGTTTGTTAGTTTTTTTTTTTTTTTTTTTTTTTTTTTTTTTTTTTTTTGCTGAAAAAAAGGGGGTAGGGGGGGAGGGACAAGCCCACCCCGCGTAGCAACCCCAACCGGGCCCCGCCCCCGCCAGGACTATGTTCGATTCGGGCAGAAT
This sequence comes from Phoenix dactylifera, assembly GCF_009389715.1. Classification (NCBI taxonomy): domain Eukaryota; kingdom Viridiplantae; phylum Streptophyta; class Magnoliopsida; order Arecales; family Arecaceae; genus Phoenix; species Phoenix dactylifera. Next base: position 4,170,473 of record NW_024067666.1, on the reverse strand, counting down.
GGCCATTTGGTATAGGCCCAGCTCACCAGACCCCAGCCATATATTACTCATACCCTCCCCACCCGTGACCCCGGCTCGGTTACCCCTCTGGGCTCCGGCTCGAGAACCACGTGTGAGTACGTCACACCTGGCACCACCAAGGCTACCAGCCGACCAGTAGCACTTCTAGACCCCGTGTCCAGGCTAGGGGCATCCGGTCCCCACATTTAATCGACGCCCGCGCGTTTCGAACCTGGAACCACTTGGTTAGAAGCCGAGCTCCGTTCCAACTGAGCTACCGCCTTGGCGGCTGTGTTTGTTAGTTTGGTGGCTGCGAAGATACTTAATTGGAAAAGATGTTTCTGATTTTATCACAGGATGGAGTAGAGATGGGCACTGGGCCGGGCCGCCCACGGCCCGGCACGGCACGGCACGAAGCGGGCCGTGCCTGGCACGGCCCGCCAGCTACAGTGCCGTGCCGTGCCTGGCACGGCCCATTTGATAGGGCCGTGCTGGGTCACAGGGTACTGGCCCGTGGGCCGTGCCTGGCACGGCCCGCTTCGGGCCTGGGCCGGCACGGCCCGGTCTAGGCCCGCGGGCCAAGCACGGCACGGCCCGCGGGCCAGCACGGCACGGCCCATAAGGGCCTGGGCCGGGCTGGCACGCGGGCCTGGCATGGTCTGGGCCTGGGCCCGGCTCGGCCCGATAAAAATTAATGCTTCATAAATTTTTTTAATAAATTAATAAATATTGAACACTAAGGATTTATGAATATAAAGCCACCTTAATGGTGGGGGGTTTGGCATAGACCCCTACCAGTTTATTAATTTAAATCAAAATGGTACATGAAGGGAGGTTTGGACCTTGGTCTGACCTCCAGAATACAATAAGAAAGGGCCGAGGTTTGGACCTTGGTCTGACCTCCAGAATACAATAAAAATGTACAATTATAAAAAATTAAGAAATCTTACTAATCATCAGTGATTCAGTGAATCAGTATTCACTCTTCGTAGTGTTTGTATCATCATCATCAGAGGATGTTGTATTATGTCCACCTTTATCTTGAAGTCTTGCCTCAGCATCCAGCCAATCCTTGAAGCAGAGAAGCATCTCCACCGTTTCGCCCATCATCCTACTTCTCTTTTCGTCAAGAACACGCCGACCTGCACTAAAAGCGGATTCCGATGCTACCGTGGACATCGGCACAGCTAAAATATCGCGTGCAATTGCAGACATAACAGGATATTGATTTCTAACACTCTTCCACCAAGATAATACATCTAGATTCTCTATTTGATTTTCATCATATGCAGACTGAAGATCATTTCGTAAATAAAATTCTAGTTCACTACTTAAAGATGAAGAAGATGAAGAGGAACTTGAAGCATGTGTGTGTCTTCTCTGTGCAATGAATGAAAAAATAGATGACGAACGAGAACTACTAGAAGGAGAAATAGAGGTTTGTATTTGTGTTCTAGATCCACGAATTTTTTCATCATATATAGCATAAATATCATAAAGAAGTTGTTTTACCTCATTTTTAGCAGATTCAGAATCTTGATTCATATTTTCAGAGTATGCATCAAGTAAAATTAGCACGCCATTTAATTTAACTCTAGGATCAAATACAGCAGCTAAGTTATGCATAGGACATATCTTGTCCCAATACTCATTCCATTTAGATTCCATTAGGTCAATAATAGGCATTAAAACATCATCATATCTATGTTCTGCAAATTTTTGACTAATTATATATGCTTGTTGTAAAAATGAACATGAAGTAGGGTAATAAATACCAGAAAGAACATTGGTAGCATTATAAAAACTAAGCAAAAAATCTTCCAAAATTTTTTCTTTATTCCAATCAGTTTCAGACAATGTAAAGCCTAATCCACGATCATTAATATATGCACTTAATAAGTTCTTATATGGGTATGCATCATGTATCATGCTATATGTGGAGTTCCAACGAGTAATTACATCAAGTTTAAATTTTTTAAAACGTTTACCATGATTTACGCATAATTTCTTAAATTCTTGAAGTCTTGATCTTGAAGCATGAATAAAAGAAACTGCATTTCTAATTTTTGAAATCACATCTTAAATCATGCCCATGCCAGCTTGAACAGAAAGATTTAAGATATGATATGCACATCTAATATGCAGTAAATTTCTATCTAATATGGGATGTAATGAGTCTTTTAATAATGCAACAGCAGAATTATTATTAGATGCATTATCAAAAGTAATAGACATAATTTTATCATTAATATTATATGAACATGCAGTTTGATAAATTATATTTGAAATTTGTTGCCCAGAATGTGGAAAATCAAAAGCACGAAAAGCAAGAATACGTTTATTTAATTGCCAATCATTATCAATATAATGAGCAGTAATGGCAATAAAACAATTACTACCTATAGATGCCGACCAAATATCAGAAGTTAATGAAATTTTTACATTTAAAGTAGAAAGTGTTTCAATTAAATTTTGTTTCATTGCTAAAAAGTTGGTCATAGCTACTCTTCTAAATGTACGCCTACTAGTTCTTTTGTAAGCAGGTTGTAGGTTTAATTGAACATATTCTTCAAAATTAAAAGATTCACATAAACTAAAAGGTAATTCATCCTTAACTATCCATTTTACAAGTGCTTTTCTTTGATTTTCATGATTATATGCAAAATTACCTACAAGTAATCCCCCTTGTATATTAAGGGTACTTTGAGTTTGAGCATGAGAATCATGCATCCTATGACTCTCTTGATGTCTTTTTAAATGCCCTGTTCCCCCACTACTACTACAACTATAAAGTTTGGCACATTTTTTACATTTAGCTTTCCAGACTTCCTCAACCATAACTCTATCAAATTCATTCCATACAGCACTAGTCCTCTTACGAGAAGAGGTTTGACCTTCACTCGGTTCACCAGTTCTAGAGGAACTAGGAATATAGGGTTGGGGATTAGTTTCTTCTCCCTCAGAAACAGGAGGAATGCCAAACTGACTTTCCTCAAAAGATGACATATCTATGATTAATTCAAAAAATAAAAACTAACCGCAAGGAGGAATTGAGTAGAGGGTCGGAGGGCAGAGGCAGAGCCGAGATTCCGAGCTTCCTCTTGTGCTCTCAACAGAAGCGACCTTCTCTTCTCAACACGAACCTCTTCTTGTGTAGCACTTGAACAAACTAAAAATTAAATTGCTAGAAGAGCACTTTAGAAGAGAGAAATAATAGCAGTAGAGAAGAAAAGAATGAGAGGTTTTGTGTGGTGAGAATGAGGGAGGAATGGGCTATTTATAGAAGCCCCAAATTTTTTCCCCAAAATACCCCTCAATTCAGCCGTTATTGGACTGTTGGGAGGGGTAAAAGGGTCATTTTTACGAAAATAGCCGTTGAAAACTGCTATTTTCCTCCCCCCTCTCCAGACGGGCCGTGCCTGGCATGGCTCGTCTGGAGCCGTTACGGGCCGTGCCAGGCACGGCCCGTTTGAAGCCGTTGCGGGCCGTGCCTGGCACGGCCCGTTATCGCCCGTTACGGGCCGTGCCTGGCACGGCCCGTGGCGTGCCGTGCCCGGCCCGGCCCACCGATAGAGGGGCTTGGGGCCGGGCCGGGCTGGTGTTCCGTGCTGGACGGGCCGTGCCAGGCACGGCCCGTTTAGTCCTTAGGCCCGGTGGGCCTGGGCCGGGCCGGCCCGTTGCCCAACTCTAGGATGGAGTATTGGAAAGAGATGCTATTTGAATAATAGATATGGAATTCCCACTTGTTTAGGGCCGGTGTATGTCATTTGATTAACCAAGGTTCATCCATAAACAAGGTTATCTTTAATAATTAAAGAGTTTTTTTATTTGAATACCCTTTTAAAAATTCAAATTTATGTGAATACCCTTTTAAAATTTATATTTATTTTTTATATCCTCTTAAAACACTGTTTTTGCATAAATATTCCTAATATAACGGTTATTCTAACACCGTTAATGAAAATTATATTTATTTTAATTATAAATAAAATAAAATTTTAAAATTATTTTTTTGTCCTCCATCGTGATCATCTTATAAATATTTGTGTTTGCATATCTACCCATTAAGAATATTTTACTCATTTTAATTTAAAACCTTTAATTTTTTAACGGCGTTAGATGACATAGGTACATATGCAAAAACATGGATAAATAAAGGCAGAATAGCAAAATAAATGTTTTACGAGGGTATATATGCACATATCAATTTTTAGGAGGATATCCATGTGAAATTCGATATTTAGAAGGGTATCCATGCAAAAAAAACTTATAATTAAAACTTGGGAGCAAGGAATCTAGCAACTAGATTTTCACTCTAAAGCCAAATTTTAGTTGTTGACTTTTGTTGGTTGGTGCTTCTTTCCCCTCCTATCGAACATGCATGTGTAATACTTGGATTCCTCATTGTGGTTCAAGCTTAAGGTTTGAGCAGGGGAACTTCACAAATTTTTAATCTCTATTCAGAAATTTTAAGCACAAAGAAACTCTAAGCGCAAAACAAAATGGAAGATATATTAAGAAGTTCTTCATCAATAAAGAAAAATTGGAACTACTTTCGCTACTATGTTCCAAAGCTTGAATGGACTATGCATAGGCTCCACCACTTGATAATTAAAGCCCTTCGCCCTAAATAAAAGCAATAATGAACAATCAAAGGACTATTCATCCAATTGGGGATTGATTAGTAATCTCTATGGCAAGCAGAAATTCTACCCGAAACTAATTCATTTCAGATTTTATGGGTCATTTAGACATATCTCATGGAAGAAGAGCTAAATGTTGGTTGATTCCGCTACACTTAAACATGCTACTGTCCACCTCCCCCTTGTTTTATCTCTGCCAGATATACCAAAGCATGGCATTTAGAGTAGACTGGAAGGCATCTAATCAAAAAAATCATAAACTCCATGTTGATACTTTGTCCATTAACTGCTGGCCAAACATGGATGGCACCATTTCTGAGGCAAGTCATGTGTTTTGCTTGGCCATTCTTCCACTAAGAGGAGAAGATTTCAGATATGAGATAAAGTGAGCAGTACCAAAACTCCTCCATTATTATGATTCATCTTGACTGTGCTTTCTCTCTAGAATATGGGATGCCACACACAAGTGCAATTAAAATATCTTATTTGTTAAGAGCTCCTTTCATTTGTTTTTTTGTGCTAAAAGGCCACAAATTGGACCTATCGCTGTGTACACATGCACAAGTCATCAGAGGTTACAGCATGAGCATGTGAACAAGCTGATGGTTATGGTTATGGATGTTTATGAGCACATGTGGATGCACAAATGAACAGGCAATGCTGTGGGTTCTTGCTTCATTTATGTCTGGATGCTGATTTAGGCTTCATTTGGTTGCTAAGAGGGCAAGAGAAATTAAATGGAAACATGTGGAACGGTGTACTATGCAGAGTAGATTGGCTGCCTCGGCCCAAAATCTAAAACAAACGCCAAACAAAAAACAGAAAAGAGATGCTGGAAGAATAATTAGGAGAAAAAAAATATTTTATAAGAAAAATTAAGCTACATAAAAATGCTCTCTCTTACTCCCTACCAAGAAGGACAACTCTTACTCTCTCCTTCTTTCTCTTTAAATAGACTATCACTAAAAGATAAGACTTGATAACCACTAAAGGATAAATACAACTATTCCAGAAGGAATAAGTAAGTAGAATAAATTTAGACATAAAATTCTAAAGTTATTAAAACTAATGACGGACTAAATATGAATCCTAATAAAATTAGAATTTGGCAATGAATCTCAACAAAAAAATTGGAACTGTATATTCATCTAAAAAACAAAACAAAAAAAAATCATTAGGTCCAATGTACCGTACATCATTATTATAAGAATGTACAAATTCTCATGATATTTTTGCTCGAACCGATCCAACGGCGAGGATGACTTGACCGGTTGATCGGTCATCTCAAACTCCATCAAGACCATACGAAGATCTCATACACCATCTTCTACATGCAAGATTTTTTTTCTTGTGAGAAGTTGGGAGGGCGGCAGTGGGCCATTTTCTAGCAGGTCATGTGCTGCCCAATTTACATTGTAGAAAAGAGCTAAAGCCGCGTCGGCTCGCTCAACCACATGGCCATGCCAAGTGCCTGCCCCCCGATCGGACGACCGCGGCCCGCCCGATTTGGACCGGGGAGTCCAAAATGTCCGGCCGGGATTGCCCTGGCCCACATGGGTGCGCCCCATTCCCCCGACCGGCCCAGTTGTCCATGCCGCCCCAGAGAAAGAGAGCCTGGACTTGGAGACATTGGGGCCCCTCTCCAACTATTCCTTTCCCTTTAGACTATAAAATACCAACCCCTTGTGGACTCTCACCACCTTTATATCAAACACAAACCTCTCTCTTTTCTCATCACCCCTACATCCTCCTTAGCTGGAAAACTAATCAATAACCTTAAGTTACACCCCTCCCTTTCATACACAAAGTCACATTTCCTGTAAGGTTATACAGTTGGAATCGAGCTAGAGGAAGAAGGGAATGGAAGTTGCAGCGAGCGATCTCGATAACCTCAAGGCGACCGAGCTAAGACTAGGATTGCCCGGGAGTGATGCACCTGAGAAACCGGCACCAGCGAGCCCAAGGGGTAGCAAACGGGCACTCCTGGAGGCCAACGAGGAGCATCGGCCGGGCAAGAGCAAGTCTTTGGAGGCTGACTCAAGGGACCAAGAAGCTCAACCTGTGGCTAAGTAAGTTTCCAATCATGGTTGCTGGAGAATATTAAGGTGTGATATAAGCTTGTTGGGATTTATGTTGATGGGTGTGTGTTGATTAATATGGCAGGGCACGAGTTGTTGGATGGCCTCCAATTCGATCATATAGGAAGAACAGCTTCCAAGCAAGGAAGGCGGAGGTGGAGGCGGCCGGATTGTTTGTGAAAGTTAGCATGGATGGAGCTCCTTACTTGAGAAAGATCGATCTCAAGTTGTGCAAGGGTTACCAGGAACTTAGAGAGGCCTTGGACAACATGTTCAGATGCTTTTCTATAGGTGAGAAGCATGCTTGTTTCTAACAAAATGATCACATTGTTAAGAGCACAGCAAAAATAAATAAAATGATAATAAAGATTCTTTTTAATCTCTTCAGGCGAGCTTTCAGGGATGGAAGGATGCGATGGACCGAAGTATGCCATCACCTATGAAGACAAAGATGGCGACTGGATGTTGGTAGGAGATGTTCCATGGGAGTAAGTATCCAACTATTTTTGCATATTAGTATGTCACGGCGCGCATCAGTCTTCTTTTTCTTCTTCTTCCTTTCAATTAACTTATAGGCTTCTTTTATTTGCAGGATGTTCATCTCCTCTTGCAAAAGGCTGAGAATAATGAGAGGAGCTGAAGCGAGGGGCACGCGATCAAGTCCATGACACCACTCCTACCTGCACATAAGAAATGAAGAGATGGAAACATCAAGACTCCCTTTTGCTTCGTTCTCCAAGTTCATGAGAGTTTGTAAATAAAAAACGAACACTCGGAGTTGGTCCTCCCGAGCGGATAAATCTCGTCATTTCCCAACTCACAAAATCAAAAAGAGAAACAAAAGAAAAAGTACATGACAGCATACCAAGTAGATGGTCTTGGAGTTATTTATCTTGTATTACTTTCTTTTTTGATACGTTGTATTACTTTCATTTGGATGTGAAAAACGGCACACATAGAGATGAAGGCCATGCTCTCATGCATCTGTACAAAGAAAATTACTTGTTTCTCATCTGTGTAGAAATTAGCATGTAATACAAGAGAATCTAAGATCAATGAAACATTTTGAACTTTCAATGCCAGCTATCATAGTTTCAGAATTGTCAGTGGAAAAAAGAAAGAAAAGGAGCCATGTAAGTCATCTCCCTTATGATATTATGATGCCCGTAACATTTTCTTAATCATCAAAAGAGAGGGCAAAAAACCCCAGTGTTCTATGATAAGCAATGATGCTGGCCAAGGAAACAACTTTTCGACGCAATATCCAGTTGCATAACAAAACTAAACTCCCAAATTTTTTAAGATGGCAAGATGGCAGCAATAGGTTCATGGTAGAAAACAAAGAGATAAAATGAAATGTTAGAACCTGATGTCAATCAGAGTCAACGAAGAAGACAGTTCTCCATTAATGGTATTCTGATGTTGAGTTGAACAGATAAATGTGCCACTGAAACCTGGCATAGATTGACAAGATCTAAAGGTAGTCCATATTCCATGAACGGAAGCAAGAGAGAAAATTTTCCAACGGAGACGCCATGCACATGAATGAGATGGAGGAGCACCCAATGTTGGTAGAAACCATTTTACAGCAACCTTCTGAATTCCTCTGTTTTCAGAGAGCTGTCCAACCTTGTTCCTACAGCTGCACCTCTACAAGCAGCATATACTAACTACCGCACCATATATGAAAAACTGCTGATTTAATAATTAATAACTCCCAAGCTATCCCGTTCCACATGCTGGGGGTTGGAATATCAGAGAACCAGCTGAGTCCTGGCTATTTATGCAGTTGGTAATAACAGCAGACATGATGAGTGTCATAGATCTTCCTGAATAGCAAAATATACACTTCAGGTAATTAAGCCGCAAAATCAAATAGCCATAGAAAATGAGATGAGATTTTAAAACAAAGGAAACCTAACTTGAGGTGACAAAATGATGCACTGGCCATATGCCTGTTGCTAACTTTGAAAATAATTCCAGGAAGTTTTTCATTTTAAAAAACATTCCGAGCTCTCACTTAACTGAGATCTCGTGATTTTTCGCATGATTATCACCGTAAAGCTTAAGAGAGGTGTTGTAAACAGAATTACCTCATTATGATACGAATTGAAGAAAGTCCACGTTTCATTCAATCGTCAGAACTCAAGTGCCCCTTGAAAGTGCAACATTCATACGGCTGCTTTTCTGTTGATAACCAAGTAACTAATTAACCCCCATCATATCTAAGATTATGAGGATTACTTGTAAGATTGCCCTCCGATTTGAAACATAAACAATGTTGTTAGTACATAAATAAACATTGATGACCGTGTACCCAAAGTGATACAGACTCTTGAACCCATCTCTGGGAGAGGTACAAATTCATCAAGTAGCCTACAACCAAGAGGCTGGTTTAAGGTATACATCCCTGAGCTGCTGAGCATAACCTGCTAAGCTGACATTGATCATTTGGCATAGCAACTAGAATCCAATGTAACCAAGGCACAACTAAAATGGTGCGAAATCATCACTGTACATAACAGAAACAGAAGAGCTTGTCCCATTAGCTTGGAGAGAACCCATTCTTGAGTCTAATATTGCCAATTGAGACTTCACCCATGGTGGGTTGTAATTTGCTTCAACCCATAGAGCTTTGCCGGCATGCTTGTGCTTAAAATCTGGATATTTCGGGTTTTTCTGTAAAAATTGCATGTCACTTTCAAATCAGATAATTGAGCAAGGCCGGTTTTCACAAAGAAAATAATTGTAGACGCTTCAAAAGACAAAAAGAAAAACTTTTTACATGCCAATGACATTTTCCTCATAATTATATATATAGGGGAAGGTTTTGATGTTCCCGGGAAATAACTAAACTGAGAAAGGAGTGGCTACCCACTGGAGCTTTGACCAACTAATGCAATGTGCCCTGTTCTAAAATGCATGGTGGAGCATCCAAGTCAATTATCCATACCCTTTGTTGCATTCTACATAACTTTTAATACACCCGTACCAAAATTCAAGTGGTTTAAATAGTTTCTAGATGTAATAAAATTTTGGAGTGCCGAAAAAGCATTAGCATAGCAATCACCTGATGCATAAGTAATGGGTCTAAGAAACATTTCAATTTTTTACAAGCAATCTGGGCATTGACACCCAGCATCGGGCGTTCTAGTATAAATTAAAGAATGGAAAGCTTTGTATCATGGCCAAAACAAATAGGAACTAAACAAAGAAAATCTTAGCACACTGAAGACTTAAGTATGAAACAAAGCTGTGAGTAATTGACTACTTCCAGGTTAGCATACAGCTAGTGTGCTTGTGCATATGGATGTACATGCATGTGCAAGTGCATACAGATAACACAAGCACGGGCCAATTGGAAATGCACCCTTTTCTAAGTCTATGGTGCAAAAATATAAGTGAATGTCAATGAATATGACATTCGCATTGTTCAAATATTAAAGCTAGTAGAAGGATGGGCCCAGGAGCATATAACACAATTTAAGAGTTCCAAAACTATACAATATGGGATTATTCCTTGGACTCCCTCTCAATCTAGAGCCTGAGGGATGGAACCTGTAGAGTAGGATGACACATGGATTAGCAAGTGCAAGTCTGGAGGCATCAATAGACAAGACAGACAACTAACTTTGATACCATGTTAAAATATCTGACCAAAAAGTTCAAGCTAGTATGGATGGGCCCATGAGTATATAAGATCAACTAGAGTCCCTAGCTTATCCAACTTGGGAATATTCCTCAACACACATGCGTATTCACATTTGTTTTAAGATATAATATAAGCACATGAGACCTAGCACATATTAATAGCATATACGGCAATATGTATGAGCACAAGCATGTGAGTTAATCTGTTGATAGCTTAAAATAAAAAGAGTGTGGTTGAACCTTATTTTTCCTGTCATCCCACCAATCCATTGGATTAGCAAAGAATACCTGCCACAGCTCTTCAGTTGAAGGAGAAGATTTGCTCAAATAATTCCCAAGCTTTGCACCTTCAAAACCACAAAAACAAACATTAAAGAACATAAAACCTTAAACATAACCATCAAGCCTTGCCTCATGTTTATGCAGTCAACTTCATGGATCAAGGCATAGTCCATCCAAGTATGAGAAGGTGCTACAACCTAATGCCAACCGTCCATGCATTGTTGGCAGATTCCTGGTCTGAGAAACAGAAGGCAAGATGGGGCCTACCACAAAAACTAAGGATAGCTGACCCATAGGAAAACCAACCTTATAGCTAAGTTTATGCAGCCATAGAGCAATCACTCATGGCACATCAGACTTGTATCTGCAGAGGCAAGAAGATTAAGGTCCAACACATGGTTCCCATATTGACAAATTATATCTCAGCAGATATTATGTCACTATATCAGCTGATATTCTAATCTTTCTTCCACTATCTTAAAACGGGTTTAGTAATAACTAGATAATATCATGTCAATATATCAGCTGATATTCTAATCTTTCTTCCACTATCTTAAAACAGCTTTATAAATAACTAGATGGTGACATCAACGATTGAAATAGAAGTTAACCTTGAACTTACAACATCAGAAATTATTTTGATCTCACTCATTATATATCAGCTGAAATCTTAAAATATATTGGCTTTTTTAAGATTTCGCTAGCCTTTTATCTTGGCCAATATAACCTAATAAATTGGTTCATCTAGGTATTGTTCACTTAACAAGATAGCCAAGATGTCAGTCATTGACGACCTAGTGTCCTGGCACAAGGAACCCACCCACATGAATTTGAGAATTTAGCAGCTCTACTCCCTTGGGTTATCTTAATATAAGTACCTGAGGCCCCAGATTTTGTCCCTGGTTCATACAACAATGCTGGCGGGAAGCTTCTCTCAATAAAATTCAGCTGCTGAACTACCACCTGCCACGAGACAAATGCCATTTTAAAAACATGGGTCCACTGTCAATTAAACAAGAACATGCACTGATTGGCAGAAATTGATGCAAAAGGTTACAGAAGGAATCAGAACGGAACCTTGTAATAAACCTGCCGCCTCTCATTGTCCCCTTTGACAACATCCAACACAAGCTGCCCGGATACATGGGCCAACTCATCCCATAATGTCAGGTTGATCCTGACGCACCCCACAACACGTTAAAAAAAGAGAAAAAAAAACTAATTTTCAACAACATTTCCAGAAAACTACTGTCGAACAGCTCGACTGCGAGCTTGAAGCCCCAAAAAGATCCAATTTTGATTGCTTGGTAAAATAAACTCAAAGAATGGTGGAAGGATGCGGGGTTTCTTGGGCTTACCAGGTGGTCTCGGAGGCGGATTTCTTGACGCCGAGGCGGGTCCATGCGACGACCTTTCCGCTGCTGAGATGCTTGATTTGAATGGGCGCCCCTGCGATTCCGATCAGGCGGACGGAGTTGGCGAGCTCCTCGCTCCAGGGGATCTCCTGGGACCTCGGGTGGAGCACCCTCGCGTGCTCGTAGTCCGCATTGCCGCTCGAGCATCAGATAGGGAACAGGGAAGAAGGGCCGCGAAACCCTACAGAGATAGAGAGCTTCTCTCTACAAGGCAAGGAGAAGGGAGAGACGGAGGGGTTAGGGTTAGGGTTTAGAGAGGGGGAGAGGAAAACACGGGATCTTAGAAGCGGGGTTTCCAGATGGCGGAGGGTGAGAAGAGCCATTTCTCGCTAAAAAATTCCCTTCGGCTCGTTCCGTGGTTATCGCTGCTTCCTTTGATACTTTTTTTTTTTCTAAGTCCTGTTTTTGGTCGTAAGAAAAAAAAAGAAGTCTTTCTTCTAGCAGCTTGAAAACTATAAGGAAAAAAAAATACGAAGATATAGATGTATATGTACCAGATAATTATAAGGCACCGCAAATAGATCTCTCTTTCTTCTCCTTCAAAACATAGAAAGCACAAATAATTTTAAAAAGATCTAATATTATAAAAGATAATCTTTATAAAAAAAATGATTACTACCATAAGTCACCCGTGCCTATAAGATGGGAAGTCCAATGCCGATTAGGTAATTAAATTTATCACTAATCATATAGGCAATGTAATATGGATCTCTAATTTTTTTAAAAAAATTGCAGGATTTTGTCTTCTCATTTTTTGGGATATATTTACTTTAAAAAAATGTAAATTACTTTACTAGGTTCCTTAGGTTTGTGGCAGAATGAATTTCAGCCATCTATTACTTTACTAGATTTTGTTTTCTTTTTTATTGGTAGGCTTGGCATGGTTCTTTCTTATTCTGATTATATATGCATTTTATAGTTGTCGAAAATGGCTAGATTTTGCTGCATATGTTGTTGAATTCTAGAGAATTTAGTGTTGAATTATTTTGAGAGTAATCCCTTTTGCTCACCCAAAAATGAAATAGTAATGACAAAAGCAACTACCAAAATAATTATTATTTTAATTTTAAATAATTTCAGTTCAAACATGTCTAGGCAAGTAGAATCCTTATAATGACTACAACAATCAATAAAGCCAGGATTTGCTACAGAAAGGTCACGAAATTATGAAAACCTTGGTTTGCGACTAGACCGATCTATGTATGCTGCATACAAATATCCTTTCTCGAAACCTTTCTTGTATTTTTTTTCTGAAAAAAAGGATAGATAAAAGTTGTGCCAATCAATATTTTATTAAATATTGAGACCATGAAATGCCATACAAAAGATCAATCAATACAGTTGCATATCAATATTAGCTTTCAATTTACTATTACTAGGTATGACCAATGATCAAAACAACAAAATATTCCTAACTCTTCAAGGCATCAGTTCTGATCCTTCTAAGACAAGTCTGAACCAAGCCATGCTTGAAACTACATCTTTGCTTTAAAAGGACTGATGACCCTTCAGCATAAGTACATCTCAAGACAACATTGCAACACATTATAGAGGAACTTGGTCATATCCAAGACCTCTTTGCCAAATTATAGGCAATCTTCTTTCTTTAGCAGCCAATCAAATAGATGTTTTAGCATTCTTGGGCATCTGAAGTTCGGAAAAAGAATATTTCTATTTAACTTTGTCCATAGCAGAACTGGACCTAACTAAACTCAAAAATTCCATGAAATTGTTCAATTCTAGAGTTGCTAGAAACCTTTCCTGACGAAATCTGTTAACCATATTACAAGTTTGCTAGAAATCTTTCTATACCAACTGTTTGAGAAAGCGTATGAGGCCTAAATACAGCATTCTTTTTCTCCCCTTTTAGAATAAGGGCAATTACATTAAACCATTAAGAGATTAAAGAGAAATAGTGGCAAATCAAGTTCTTAAGATGTCTAAGAAGAGATTGGAAACAATCAGTTTTGTGGAATAGGAAGCTAGAAGTGTTGGAATGAATTTCCTCCACATCATGGGAGTCCTTCATGGTGGTATGGTTCTTTGATTGATCATATTGCCTAGATTTCCTCCACAAGGCTAAACAATAAATTTATTGATTATTGCAGGTCTTGGATATTGTTTATCCAAAGTTTATATATGTGATCAACTTCAAAAGTGACAAAAAAATCTAACTGAAATACTTCAAGTATCTCAAGGCTTGTTCAACTCAAAAAATATAAACTCAAGTAAAAGAAGTTGGAAAATAATGCATTAGATTAGAAAATGTAAATCATTTCCTTTTCCCCCTTATTTTTTATTATCAACAAATATACTAGGTTAGAAAATGAGATTTTTTGTCATCTTCCTGTGGCATCACCATGTGCTCAACCTAAATGATTGGATGCTAATACTATTGCCCATCCAAAAATGTTATAAATAATGCTAAAACTTCATGACAGAGTCTCAGCTTTGAAACATATGAGAAATGCACAACGTAGGGACAGTTGGATAAAGCCAATTGTCATGATTGTTGCAGCCATGGTTTTTGATAGGTTTGCTTTGGAAGCAAGCTTCATCGGCCATCACTAAGAGATCCAAGAACTAAGAACGCTTCCAATGGCACCATCCCATGCAACAACAAGATCTTTGCTGAATGCTGACTTCCACATTCTGCAGCAAAGCCAGAGATGACCATCAAAAAATATACAGTAGCTATGGTATCACAGGATCTAACGTACATACACACCATATACACACAAAATCCTTTTTAACCACATACTTAATGTACTAAAAAATAAACAGAACAACTGCATCATGATTAACTAAATCATATTTGCTACCTTTTGACAGAGCAATAGCTCACCAAGCAGGTGGTAGGTTCATTTGCATAGCATCGAGCACATTCCACACAAGGTGCCAGTTTAGATCATGCATAAATAAAACACTCCGAAATACAAAATATAGTATCAACTTTTTAAAGTTATTCATTTGTACAACATGTTCCAGAATGGCAAGCATATTCTGTTTATATCCATCACCTTAAAACTACAAGCTTCTGAATCGGTGTCAAAAACTGTAGACACAACATGTATAACCACAAGAAATTGCTTATTTCCAGAAAAGAAGAATTCACTCAATTCAGTGCTGACCTAAAAAATTTGGGATGAAAAAGAAGCAACATAACACCTCATAATGCAGCAAAACAAATGGAACCATTTTGGCCACCGTTACAGTATGTAATTAGACATACTCCATTTCAAGCTAGTAGAACATCGTTGCATCTGAATATGCTAGAAAACTTTAGAGCATCTCAAACTGCACCTGCAAATCCACTCAGCACTTTCAGTCCATCACCCAGACGACGGCATCATCCTCTGCATTTCAATATAGTTTGTCTCAGACAAACTTGCAATAATACAAGGATTAGAAAAAACAATCTGAGACTATATATATATTTCTGCCTAGTTCGTTACTCGTGTCTAATATCCTCTTCTTATAAATGTCACATGCATCAAAAACATCCTGACAAGAGTAATTGATTAGAACAATAATCTTCCATGATAGCACATAAACTTTCACTCCCCCACCAGCAACGGCAGGCAACCCATCCATGGATAGTCCTCCAACCATGATACACCATACCGTACTGAATTGGACGGTACATAATGTATTGTACCGTATTGGTTCGATACTGGTACACAATACAGAGGGCATACCGACATTTGGTAGGCCGAACTATCTCCTATACATGGCATACCAACACAGTGACAAAATGGCACCGCTACAAGGCCCGGTGGTATGGAGACAGCATACCTTGCCTCTAACTAATAATATACCAGTTGGAAGTAATTCAGCATTCTAATTATGGAGAGTAAGCATACATTCAATACATTTCCAATTGGCACATCAGTTGGAGTGCTTACCATCTAGGCTGATGGCTTATAGCCAGTGTCTGATGATGACTAATGCAGGCCATTTAAGATGAGTTGCGTCACCTTATGTAAATAAATATTTAATACAACTTAAAAGCAATTAGAATGCACCTTTGATCTTTTTGTTTATCCAAACCTCCATTAGCATCCCGGCACCAACTCCAGCAACACAGATGGCACCATAGATGGCAATAGCAGAAGGTAATGATCGCCGAGGAAGAAAATAGTAGTCAGGGACTTGTCTTAGTTTCTTCGGAAGCCGTTTTTTTGTGATTGGCCCACTTGGTTCACCAGTTATAGCACCACCCACTGCCTTCCAATCCCTGTGTTTCAGTATATCTTTAGAGTCTTCAGTTCCCATGGCACCCTGTATGTTCTAAATTAAGACTGCTGCTAGATACACAAGAAATAGATTATTAACTTATACAAGAAAAGAACAATATTTTTTAAGATTGATAATCTTGAATGAATTATGAAGAATTGGGATTACATCGAACTTCAGAATATCTAGCCATACCAGGAAAACAAAACAGAACAAAAATTCTAAAACATATGCTCACAACTTGCTTGTTAAATCTGACAATGAAGGGATCCTCTGGGGTATCGCCACAATCATTAGGTTATAAAAATGACGGAAAGGGTGAGAAAGTTACATTTCTTCTGTGTAATACACGGTCACAGATAACTAAAATTTAAAATAAACACCTAGGACACTCGCTAAAATTTTGCTGATTTATAGCTACAGATGGATTAGGCACATCTTTGATGTCATTCTCAGTTAATCACTAGATTACATACCATGATGAGATATTACGACAGAGAAAGAAGAAAGAATACAAAGCATGCTACTGTATAGCTCTCCTATTTACACTTTAGGCATCTACCACACCCAAAAATACAATTTACAAACTATTTAAAAGACGATCCAAATTTTCTTTTAAAACCGATGATATAAAACAAAAGATATTTAATTTTATGATATTTAAAACTGAAGCCATAAAATGGTAGCCAAGAAAAGAAAAAAAAAGTTGAAATAATAATTGGCTTCAATTCAGCAATATATTAAACAACCTATCCGTGATATGCACAATCCAACAATTTCAAGGAAAGAATTACAATATTAGCGGAAGGAAAAATTAATGTTAGCATAATGTTATCTAAAACAGTAATAAGATGTCATGAACTGGGTAGCAAATTGAAATTTAAAAAGGTAGGACTGAATAATTTTCTGCATGTAATACTTATGATCGAACTCTGACAACCATTTCCTTCCATATAGGCACAATAAGCCCATCATAGAAGGAAAGCAATCCTTTTTTTAAAAAAAAATAGAAATCTAGCTGTACCATGTAAAGAAAATGAAATATTTTAGTTGATTTTTATCAACTAAAATCAATTTTTTAGCATAAAAATAGACATGAAAGCGCCCCTCTATGACTCCATCCAACATCAAAGATTGGAAGAAACAAAGGAGGATTTTTGTTAGGGTTTAGAGTTTTCCCACACAGAAACAAAAAAAGAGAGTTCTTTTTATTGCTAGATTTTGATCCACTAGAAAGCCGAGAAAAGCACAGAAGAGAACATCACCTCACTCCCTTCTCTCTATCGCTTCCCGAAGAATCGAATTAGACGGCGAGATAAAAGCCTGGGCTCTTTTTTTTTTTGGATGAAGGGGGGAGAAGAGCCTGGGTTCAAGTGAGCGCGTGGGGTTTTAATTAGAAAGAAGGGGCCCACGAGTAGTCTGCGTGGCGAATTATGGTTGGTTCTTTTTGGGTAAATAGTTTTGGGCACGGGGTTCTCTCATCCCCTAGGTTTCCCATTTCTCGTATCTCTCCGTGTGGCGTCGCCCTCTTCGCCCGATCGCGCCCACGATGTTCTCGCCGGCGGTTCGCCTCGCGGCCAAGCGCCTCCTCGAGATCCGGCGATGTCTCGGGCCCGCTCAGCCGGTAGGTTTTGCTCCTCTGATTCCCCTTGGGATCCAACTACATATGCGTCAATTTCAGTCTATTCGTTGATCTTGGCCGATATCTCTCTATATTACTGGGTTCCCTTCCAGGCCGTCTTCCCCGCCGCCACCGCCTCCTCCTTCAGATCCTTCTCGACCGCCTTGAACTACGTGAGTTCTTGATAGAGTTGGCTCCCTCAGTGTTGATTTTGTTGGATTTGGCTTCAACTTACCAACTTTCCTACTTCATGTGGTTCTTCTTGTTGTTTCTCAGCACATTGATACTCCGGATAACAATCCTGACATCCCATGGGAATTCACGGAAGCAAATATGGGAAGAGTATGTGATTTCGCTTTTATTTGTTAGTTTTTGTTTTTCTTCCCGTTCACCAATTGTGAGAATTTTTGGACATTTGATGTGCTTCCCGCATGGACTTGAAATCTGAGTACATTGTTTTTGGTGATCTTAATCTTTTCTTTATTATTGTTTGGTTTTGGAGTTGTAACTAAGTTAGTGGCGTGTTTGGAGATGTCATGGCTTAAAAGTTTGTCAATGATTGAAAATGATTGCTGAATTGATAGCAGATTGCTGAATTGATTTATTTAATACTCTGAGACTATCTGTGCAATTGGTTGGTAAGCCGGTACCGATCATCTGGACATGAAGACTGAGGAAACTGCTCTGGTGCTCTTTTATGTTCTTAAGCTATTCTTGCATAAGATGTTTGTTTTCGGATGAAGCAAGAAACCATGCATCACGGTTGCAAAAAACCTGAGTCTAAGCTTTGGGTGATTCACTCTCGATTTGGTCATTTTAAGATTGTTCAGCCTCAGCTCCATGTGTTTAGGCTTGGCTTGTGAACAACTTAAAAGCCAATTATTGAGCCAAGCCCAAGCCTTACTTATATCTGCAGGCATCTAGTATTTGGGCTTTGCTCGTTTATGAGCAAAGTGACAGCTTGAGGTGGCTTGTTTTCTAATCAAAATTGAACAAGCTTGAAGATCCATTCAGTGAGCACAGCCTGAACTGTTAATGTAAGTCTTGATTTGTTTCTAACTCAACTTAGCACCCCCTCCAAGCTGCTGATGTCACATTAAAGGTGTCAATTGAAGAAAGCTATATTGCAAGTAACAGTAAAATGAGTTGATTGACTTTTAAGGATTATCAGAGGATTCTCAGCTTCAAGCTTAAAGAGTGATAAGAACCATGAATTCAGGAATTCATTGAATCTCGTTAAAGTTAAGCATTTTTCAAACAGAAGAGCGAGCTATAATTAGCCCAGTCTACAATAAAATCCAAGAAAATTTATAAATGGTTTTCTAAAATAAAATAAACATGTATCGGTCGTGACCATTGAGTAATGACTAAATCTAGTTGTCACTATTTTTACAAGATGAATGTGCACATGTTGGGTAGTTGGAAGTCAGACCTAAAGGGAAAAAATAAACAAAATGAGGTTCTACGTATGAAATTTAAGTCTCTGGTTGAATAATCTTATAATGAATTGTGCTTTTTGAATGCAATTTTAAGCGGTGTCAGTGACAGTTTTCTTAGATAACCTTTGTTGGGAACAGCCAAAGCCAGGTTGAGATGTACATAGTTGTTTGATAACTCCAGTGCACAATCAAATATGAGAAGAAATATGCAAATAGAGGAAATTTGGTGAACAAAGAAGGGTAGGAAGAAAGAAGAACATGGAGAAGTGGAACCGAGGATGGAGAGAAGGGATTAAAGTAATGCTAATTGTGTAGGGAGGCAAATGGTGAGAAATGTGGTTGGAAAGCCTAGATGAAGTCAAGAGTATCCACCAGCTTTGGATGGTCACTAGGTCAGTGATGGAGAGGAGAGCACAAAACTCCATTAATTCCTAAAAGAAAAGAAAATTAAGTGCTGCAGGAGAGACAAAGTAATACCAAAATTAGTGTTGCAGGGGAGAGAAAAGTTTTGAAAAATGATGCTATTCACTGCCCAGAAAGGATGAGCTCAAACCTCCTAGACCATATAACATATCCCAAACGCACCCTCAATCCTTTGCATACCCTGATTTTTTTGTCATAGTACGGTGAATGCTTAGATTACCAATACTGGTTATGCTTCAATAATGAAGTCCGGAAACAGTATGAGCATGTGGATATCCCATGATTGGATCAATAACTGGAGGCATATCCCTGATAAGCAATTTATAAAATTCTCAGAAAGCTCCTGTATGTAATTTTAGGTTTTTATGCCATTATAAAAGGACAGAAGGTTCATGCAAAGTATATCTCACTATGGCATCAGTCCAACATACAAAATCATGTTTAAGTAAGGGTGGGAACCGGCATGTTGAGAATATCACACTATGAGGTGTACCATACTCAAGAATGCAATAAATGTAAAATATGTCCAACACTAGTAGCTCTCAACTGAATATATTCACAAATATTGCAAGGGCAATAAAATGATCTTTGAATGTAATTAATATCTAGAGAAGACATTGGAGCTGCATTGAGGAAACACTTGAATTGGTTTAAGTCATGGCTAACATTAGGCTGCAGTATTTGGCCACTTTTGGCCCTTATTTGGTTTCTTTAGGGTGGATGGTAGTGTTTTTTGCTTTCTGGCTTCACTATAACGTAACCTTATTTTTCGTTTGTGTTAAGTGAGTTGATCTCTCCTGTTGAGTTGTAGTAATTATTGTCTTTTGGACTACTTCGTTAGAAGTTTTGGTCGATAGTTTTCATGTTGGAGGAAGCCTGGATCTCCACCCTGATTATGTTGCCCTAAGTTTCACCAATAAAATTATAGCCAATATGCCCCACCTTTGATAAGGAAAATTTCTACTTTTAGAGATTCATTTAAAAATCTCAATCTCATCATCATCCTTCATAATATTTAGAATATTAGGGGGGAAAAAAAAGATAGATCATCTGCCATGCTCCTTAAATATTGTGAAATCAAGCAAACACAATGTTATATGCTGAAGTATTTTGTTGAAATGTTGTTCAAATGATTAACCATCCACTCTCATGTTACATAACAGTGTTGATTCAAAAGCAACTTGGAAGCTTTATGCTTGTGACATTTCCAGCAATGCTGCATTGTAAAATAAAAGGAATTGTTCTGTTAATTGGATAGCAGATTGGAAAATTCTCATTTTTTCTTTACGATGACAACCAATACTACAAACACATAAAAATAACCTTAAATCTTGTTAACTTACCGGTGTCTGGACAGTTGCAAAATAACTATATACTTGATTCAGTAATTTTTAGTTCATGCACTAGTATGGGGCTTTACTTGTGGTTTCTTTATTCCATTTTTGTCTTGCCTGTTTATGTACACATGTACTTGTAACATGTTAAGCTATTGGAAGGTTAATGATCATCTGCATGTGTATCTTCAGGTCAAGGAGATTATATCCCACTATCCTTCCAACTACAAGCAATCTGCCGTTATTCCATTACTGGATCTTGCACAGCAACAGCATGGTGGATGGCTACCTGTTGCTGCAATGAATGCGGTTTGTTTAAGATGAATGGTTAATTGTGGTTTATTTCTTATTTTTTTGTAGATGAATTTATTTAAATGCAATATATGTCATCTTTGAATGAAAGAGCTGTTTATGCTCTAGGTATCTATCATGTTATGGTTATCTGGAATCATTCCAGTAGGATCATCTGAAGAAAATAGACTTGGAAAGTAATGGACGATTATCTTTATTATTAACATGCATTTTCTTTAGGTTTTATTTTGGTGCATAGAGGGAGGTGAGGAGCATTCACTTCTTTCATTCTATTCAACTTGGTCATCTCTTCCTCTCTTCTCTTCTCCTCCCTCTTTTTCTACGTATATCGGAATGGGAAATAGAAGGGAAAAATGCATCTAAGAGTATATTAAAGCACTCAAACCACTAAAACTAAATGATTTTTCATCTTTATTTGTAATTTGTAATTATTCACCTCAAGTGTGATAAGAAGAAACCGATAAGCAAAGAGGGGTATATCAGTGGCCAACTGTTAAACAAAGAGGGAAATGAACTTCCAGCCAAGGGGTAAAGCTAACCGATTAATTTATCATATGATTTGTTACTCAGACAATCAAGGTAGTCAAAAAGCGCAAACCCCTATTGATTAAGATTGTTTTGTATTAAACATGGTTGTAATAGCAGTGTTTAATTGGAAAGGGGGATTTTCTTTTCTTTCCCCTTTTTTCTTGGGTTTTTTTTGGGTAGGGAGTGTCAGTCTTTGAAGTTGCTGTTGTAATGGGAGTGATGCATCAGTGTGAGCGCAACAACCTAGGTAAAATATTCCAAATTCTAACTACCAAGACACATTGCTTAATGAGGAAGTCATTTAATCAGAGTGACAGTAGTGGTGGCCCTTGTGTGCAGTCATGGTTTTTCTGAATCTCCATGCATTTATATTTTCACATGGTTAAAAACTTGACTGATGTAAGTCAGTTAAAACAACTATGCAAAATCCGACTTTTGTGCTTTTTCTCATCTCTCTTTTGTTATTAGGTACCAATAATCCTTTATCTAAAGTTTTGCATTTATTAATCTCATGTTCTGGTGTTCCAGGTAGCTAAGATCATAGAAGTTGCTCCTATTCGTGTATATGAAGTTGCTACCTTTTATTCAATGTTCAATCGGACTAAGGTAAGTATGTCAATAATTAATTAATATATCTTAATGCTTCCTGCTGCTTCATTCTTGTCCAATATTGCTGTTGTATATAATAGCACTTCCATGCATAAAGGTGCACTCATACACATTCAGTATTTGCATGCATGTTAACTTGTTGATGTTCTGCAGGTTGGTAAGTATCACCTTTTGGTTTGTGGAACAACACCTTGTATGATACGTGGATCACGTGAAATTGAAGAAGCCCTGCTAAAACACCTTGGAGTAAAGCGCAATGGTGAGTATTTTCATGGATCGCACCCTTTAGTCCCTCATTGTGTATGCACAACATTATCTTGTTGTAGGAGAATGGCAGGCATAGCTTGAAGTTTTGGTATTGAAGTTTAAGCTTATGTAGACCAACTATCTACATTTTATCTGCAGAAGTGACAAAGGATGGCATGTTTTCTGTTGGGGAAATGGAGTGCATGGTAAGAGTTTTCTCAGTCAGAGGTTTTGAAAATTTAATTCTTGTTATGAACTAGTAGATCAAGATTTACCGTCTCGGTACCGACCCCGTACCGGTACCATCCTATTATAGTATCGGTACACGGTATGGTACGGGATAGCGAAATGTACCGAGTGATGGTATGGTACGAGATTGTGTATCGGTTCGGTATGGATATGGTACAATATGCCCGATACAGTATTGACCGGTACGGTACGATACCTATCGATATTGGCAAACTTTGTTGTAGATTTTTATCTGAATACACTTAATGATGCTTGTTGGGAATTTGTGATGGTTCTGGTGGAATTGTTTCACATGTGGCTCACACCCTAAAACTTGTTGGATGACAGATTGGTCGATTTGGTTCATTAATGACGACCGTAAACTTGATAGCAAAAGGACCATGTTTCATTAATTACTGCTTTTAGTCTTGGTGTATTCATACTTTTTGATAACAATAATGGGCCTTCCCAGGGATGTTGTGTGAATGCTCCAATGATTACTGTGGCTGACTATTCCAACGGTTCGGAAGGATACTCATACAATTACTATGTGAGTTCACATTAAGCCTTTTCCCTTCTTTTTTTTTTTTGCATTCTAGTTAATTTTTCACTTAGAAAGAAAGAATTTTAAATGCTTAATTCATTTCTTTTAATGATGCTTTTACTGTCACACTGGAACCACCATTGTGATAGAAACACTTGTGTGCTCATGCATGTTGCAAAAAAGAGTCATGTTTGTGTAAAGCTCAGTATATGCAGGCCAGTTGAGTTGGTTAGCCCATGAAGTTTTCACTTCAATGTCAAATGTGCTCGGAGTGTTATTTCTATAGATAAGGGTCTCTGTTGTTGGTTCTACATGTTGAATGGTATCTTGATTGCTTATGTTGTGATACTTTACTTGATACTCTTGCTATCTAGCAAAATGAGAAATATAAGAGATGCATTCCTGTTAAATACAGTTTGACTGTGTGTGTCATTTACCAGGTCGAGAGGATTGTAAGATGAATTTAGGCCGACTGGGTGCTAGAGTAAATGTTTCATTTCATACAACCATTTTTCCTATATAAACTGGATATTTGGCACTACCCTTTTACTATTGCCAAAAAAGAGTTTTTTTTTAATTTTGTTTTTGTTTTGACAGTTTCATATATGTTATGCTTGTTCTAGGGAATGCATTGCCAATCAAGTTCAATTTCGTAGGATGATTTCTGGTCCTTAAGGTTGCTATCTCCATCTCTTTGAAGTCAATCTCGTTAGAAGTTTAACAATTCAACGTACCAAAGAAGTGGACTTGTGTTGAATAGTATGGTGTAACATTGTATATTTATTCATAGCTTTTGTAGGAAAACTGCATTCTCTGCATTGAACTTGTTGCAAATGAGGTCTTCTTGTTGGAAATTGAAGTATTTATGTACTGCATATTGAGAATAAAGCTTCCTTTCGAATATAAGCATCAAATTTGTTTGAAAAGTGCACCTTATTGCATCTATATGGGGATTGGATTTGTGAATCACACAGTTCTGGTGAGAGAGGGGCATGATGTGAAATGTAAATGATCAAGTGGTAGAGCTGACACAGTTTAAGCTCATGCAACTAGTGAGCAATGCTCCAAGATTATCCTGCACTGGGAAATGGTCTAGATGAAGAGAGAAAAGATAAAATGACCATTTTAGGACCAGGTAGGCTATATGGAATCAAAGTGTGATATTTTGGTCTGGATAGTATATAGCAAGGAAACAGTCTAGTTTGGAAAGTTCGATATAGGGCCTTCGCTAAAATATGTGAAGCTTATTTGAGCCTAATACAAATTGAAAGAGAAATAATGACAGGGTGGAATGGTGGATTAACCAACTTAGCCCTACTTTTTGGTAAAAAGTTATAATTCAGTAAGGTATTTTAAGTTGTATTAGATTTATCCTTGACGCTTCTTGGATTATGATGCTAGATAGCAATCAGAATACCGTTTCTGGATCAAATAGTGTGATTAAAGTAAGCCATTGTGGTTGCTGGTATTGGTAGGGACTGTCCTTTGTGTCTTCCTCTACATAGGGTTGGCTGTCATGTGGTGATGAAGCCAAAATTGGACTGTCTATGCTACCTGCTCAGCTACTTTACCAGAAGCCATTGTCAATTCGATTTTGGATTATTAAGTTTTGAAACGAAATGAGAACTTTCTAGTAGTTGTTAGCTGTGCTGTTTATGGAGCCTCTACATCCTAATTGGTACAAATGTCAAAAAAGAAGTGAGAGATACTTTTAGAAACTTGGTCATGAGGTAATGTGGTTTTGATTTGGAAACTTCTGCAATTACTCTGACCCTCTTGCCTTCATGGTAATGTGGTTTTGTTTTGGAAACTTCTGCAATTACTGTCACCCTCTTGCCTTCATGGTAATGTGGTTTTGTTTTGGAAATCTAGGACAGGCATTCCATTATAGACAAAAGTTTTGCTAGTTTATTGGTTGGTCAACTGATGGAGATTGCCTTTTTTATGGAGTTTGCGTGGATAGGAATTTTAAGCTATTCAGGGTTGAGAACAAATTGTAAATAGGGCTGTGCAACATTTTTAGAGATCAAAAACAAATGCACCTATGGTTCAATCAGCAACAGTG
Organism: Phoenix dactylifera; assembly: GCF_009389715.1. NCBI lineage: Eukaryota > Viridiplantae > Streptophyta > Magnoliopsida > Arecales > Arecaceae > Phoenix > Phoenix dactylifera. The sequence goes on along the minus strand of NW_024067666.1, from coordinate 4,144,819 downwards.
GATGTCTCAATTTTTGACTGTTTATGTGCATGTGCTCTCTCGCTTAAGATCACGACAGGTGGAAAGTCTTCAAGCATGGTGCAAAATGGATGAAGCTTAATAATAAACAACCAGAAGATTTTTTTCGGTGGGGGTTGTGTTAAAGAATATCTTAAAGAGGCTTTGTCAATGTCACATCATTGGGCACAACGGAAATGAAAATTCAGTATTTCCGACTTCAGGGATTCTTCTCTTAATAGTTCAGAGGACATGGCTATAGCATTGAACTTTGTAGATGCTGCAGAACATCTAGCTATGTAGTAAATTTTCTTCAATTCTGAAAGAAAGTCTAAACCAATGAAATTAATGTTGATGTATAACATTTTGAAACTGAGGGCTAATGATCTTTTTTCTGAGGGCTATTTTCTGAGTGACCCATCAAACTGTTGTCAAAATCTTCAGATCCACCACGATCTGTATTGTACAGTCCAGATCAAAATACCCTAAACAATCTGGATCAGATCCTCGGATTGGGATCAGATTCTTAGATCGGAATCAGGTTGGATTATAAAATCCTGATCGTGGATTTCCAGTCATTTTATTGTGAATTCAGATATCATTCATATTTAATCAAACAACTGTAAAGCCTCCTTATTGTCCTAGACTTTTTTTGACTTTAAGAATGAATAATTAACATATATAAATCTCTGGTACATACAATTAATAATTTTCTTGGCTTTGTGAATATTTCAGAACAGAGAACAATAAATTTGAGAGTTTTATCAGCTAAAAGGTAATGGTGAATATTTATATCTTTGCAATCATTTTTTTCAAAATTTGATTTCTTTTTGTCTACAATCTTCTACCTTGAAGGAGAATTAGGTTCTTCACCCAAAAGAAAAGGAGAATTAGGTCGACATATTTGGTGAGCTAAATATGCTTTGTTGGGCATATTAGGATTTACTTTTTTTATTTGTAAAAGCGAGAATATCTGGATGCCAACTGGACGAGAAAAAATATCGTGTTTCTTACTCAAGAAGGAAAAGGAAGGAAACGGGGCAATTTTTTTTTTTGGGTATACCAGATCTAGTGATAATGATGATGATGAGGTAATGAAAGCACATCATTTGCGTTCTTTGATTTTTCACTCCAGGCCTATATCTGCGCTGATCTTTGTTGAACAAAGTAAGATGTCCTATGGACTTGTATGGTTGGTACTGTCTACATTGGATAATTAAACAGGTTATTTGTCTATTGGATATGTGATATGTGCAGTTACTATTGTTGAAAAGCAGTCTTCCTTTAGCAAAAAAAAAAAAAAGCAGTCTTCCTTATTTCAAATATGATGATTTTTTTTTACTTTTAATTCATGCAGACTGCATTTAAGTCGTTTCTTACTTTTCATATAGTTTTGTTTTTATTTTTTAATGATAAAAAAAGGGTATTCTGATCTATGAAATAACCCAATTCGATCCAATTCCTACAGTTTAGGATAGGTAATACCCCTTGAACAATGAATTCTCATTAGATTAACTGAACAGTTCTCTGCAGTCACCTATGTGAACAAACCAGGAATTCATTTCTCCAGTGATATTTTCCTAAGTCATAATTATTCTTGTGATTGTTCAGGAAGATGTCACTCCCAAGCGAGTGATTGAGATTGTTGAGATGCTGAGAAAGGGGGGAAAACCACCTGTAAGTTGGTTAAAAATGATAGGGCAGCAAGTCTTTCGCTAGTTCTGTTACAGTTCTCTGTTTGTGATATTGGATCTCTTGCAGGTAGGTACACAGAATCCAGATCGCATAAGGAGTGGACCTGCTGGAGGGAATACCACTTTGCTTGGGGAGCCGAAAGCTCCACCGTGCAGGGATCTCGATGCCTGTTGAATTTCAACTGAACTGTGTCGTCAATAATTGAAATCAAATTTGTTTACTGATTTCAGCTTTGGAAGCCCTGTTGGTGTTTCCCAGCACTCTTACCCTGGTTTAAGGATAACATACCGAATGTGGTTGTCTAGATTCCATTGGCTTTCAAGATCGATAGTCATTCATATGTTTATTTCACTTGTATTTAAAGTCTGGACTAGGCATCTTGGCAACCGTGAAACTCCTTGATGCAGAATTTTATCCAATGCTGTATCAAACTGCACTGGTTGCCTCTTAATAAGCCTTTTCCAGATGGTTTCTCCATACCTCATTCTAAACTTTGTGCTTCCATGACATTTTGAGAGAATGGAATAGCAAGAACAATAAGATCTATTCATTTTCGATCCTATGTGGTGCGCCGGTTCTCACTTCGATCTTGATTAACAAAGCTCAGGTTTTGCAAGCTTTGACTGGATCTATCTAGGGGACTAGGCTCTCTGATTTAGATGGGTTGAGGTGGCTCGTCCTAACTTTTACATGCACACACTTGCATGCACGTATGCACATAGAAATTTACATATATTGATATATTAATCCACAGAAACAGCTTCATAGGCAAGCCCTAAGGCCTTGGTGAGGTTTCCAATTGATACACTGAATCATAATACTGTCCTTTGTCATATCTTCCGTTTTAGCTCCCCTTTCTTTTTCTTGGCTTTCAAAGCAATCAAGTCACTTGACTATGCACCCTTTTTTTTTGGGTAAAAGACTGCCTTTAAACAGCAGTTTTCCAGTCCTCTGCCAAGTGAAAAATAAGTTTCCACCAAAAAGATCTGGCTCTAACACAGCTTGCAGACTTTGAGATTGGACGTGGCTCCTTAGTAGCCAAATATTTGGAGAACAATTTAACACAAGATGTTCTTTCCAAATATCAAAGTCCTCTATATATCGCAGGGGCACAAAGTTGAAAGTTGATTTCCACTTCACAGCAAACCTAGCCTGCATCATTGCCTTCAAAGACTTCCATTTCCCTTGATGGTCATATTTTTCTACCATTCTCAATTGCCATCTCTGGAGCGGTTCATTCGGCTCGGTGGATACTTTACCGGTCGCTGGCGGTGGCGTAGGTCAGCCATAGTGGTGGGAACCACACCAATCGCAACAGCCACTTGAGCTTGCAGCTGAAATGGAGAAGACGCGCCTGCCAACCCACCATCCCACGTTGTGTACGACCCCTCTGCAACTTTTCCTCAGCCAACCCTATGGCTTCAGCAGTACTGGCGTTCAACAGGAAGGTCATCTCTCTCTCTCTCTCTGCGACACGGCGTCGAGCAACAGCATCTCCTTGTTGCTCTCCTCTGCAGTCTTTTTTACTTTCTTGTTGCTCTCTTCTGCAGTCTTTTTTACTTTCTGACTCTTTGATCACCGCCTGCACCTGTGCGTGAGGCACCGATGTACCAAAAAAATCTTTGGTCACCACCTATACATGTGTGTGAGGCGCCCATGTATCAAAAAAAAAAAAAAAAAGTTTGAAATGCGAAACCCCCTCCGGCTAGCCCGCTGAGCTGATCTCAGATACAAAGCATGATGGGATCGATAAAAGGACCACTAAGAGGAACAGGCTTAAACTTTTGGCAACGGTCTCTATCCATCCAATGACCTGAGAAAATTAAAAGAACAAACCTACAAAAAAGACAGGCTCCACTAACAAGCAAAATTGAGTGCATGATCTGCCACCCACGACTCAACTCCCCAATATCACTTTTAAAAGAATGAGCAGCTGTAGCAGCAGCGTCATCATCATTATTTATCCCCTTCCATCTTTCTTTCCAATTCAATGAAACTTGTGTATGAATATATAAAACCATCCATCCATTTTTGATCAGTCCCAATATGCCCTACATTTAAAAGAAAAAAAAGGAGTCCCCACCACAAAGTGTATGGTTAGTGCAGCACAACCCCCACAAGACAAAATAAGAGCGGGCATGACCTTTAGCAATGCCTTCCTCCCACTCAAAAAAAATGGAAGATTTGTAGACATGGGAAGACTCTTTGCTTGCCATTTCCTTCCAATCACAGCACCTTTGACAAAAGAAGAGGGGGAGGTGAGAAAGTGACATTTGGTACTCGTCCAGCTAGGGAGATCTTTCAGGTCCTCCCAGAAGTACTACTGAAGAAATTGGGCTGTGGAAGCTTCATACATATGTATAGGGGCAGGATGTAGTAGCCGTTCATGGGTTCTATAGATGATGGTCTTAGTAGTCTATGAAGGGGTGTTGGGTTCAGGCTTAACGGCGTGGCCTTCAGGCTGGTCATGCGTGTCATAGATTGCCATGGCAAGTGAGATTGGCATCATGCAGAGGGCTTTGGACTGGAGGAGTTGCATTGCTGCTCCGATGTCTTCTTCCATGAGCTTTGCTACTTGCCTTTCTGTGCCATCCGTTGACCACTTCTCCCACACCTGCTGGTTGCTCCCACTCTCACTTGCCTCCCCCTAATGACAATTGAATGAGGAAGACTGTCAGGTACATCGCATCATACTGGGATGCACATACACAAAAAAAGACCATTCACATACACATGTACATAGTTATAGACAACATAATGTGACTACTGCAAACAAAGAAAAGAACGACCATGATGCATGACATGCCATCTTGAATGTGTTCATAGAAGCAAATATAATAAACAACTGTCGACCTATTCAGGTAGACGAGGAGAAAAGAAAAGAAAAACATCAAATGATTGCAAATTGTTTTGGTGCTTGCTAATAAGAATACAAGTGGTGTCCAAAACATCACCAACTATCATAGAATAACTCATGAGCCACTATAAAGCCATAGAAAAGAGTGACAGAGACAAAGATCAACAAAAGACAACCACCTCTCAAAACCTATCAGGCTATACGCCCTAAAAGTTAGCCATGAAAAGTACTTTACCTAAGCAACAGAAGGAAAAATCTAGAGATAAGAAATTTAATAAAAGTGTGCGATAATTGATAAAAAGCTAGGAGCTAATTTGGCGTGCACTGAAGCAAAAGTTGGAGAAATCATGCTTTTGTATGTACTTAATTTCTGATTGTGCCTTGAATATGAACACAAATCCTTGTGCTGAGCATAGCTTTTCCCTGTCTCAACCTAGTCCATGTCTAAAGCAACCTTGAACAGATGATTCTCGGATTCCATGAAGTTAAACTGCATAGAAATCATGCTATAACCAACTGGTTTTCCAGGTTCTGGTAGGTCTTTCATACTTCATGAGACTGAATCCATGTACCAAAAGTGCATCTAGAATGCATACTATGGATCGATATCAATTGTTTGAAGTAGCTTGGACAAGATAACTGAGTTTCCAATACAAGAACAGTGCTGGATTCTTAATTGGCGTTATGATCGAAAGCTTTAGGGTTTTGAAATTAATGTACACAATTTCAGTCAATATATAACAGAAAATGAGATCATAGTCTTTAATGCAAGAGACATCCATGCTCAAATCTCCACTCTCTTGGATCAATTATAACAAAGACTGAAGAGATCGCACAGAACAAGAGATCAGGAAAATGGAGCAATAATTACGAGTGGAGAGGTGATAAATGTTGTGCAATTGCTACATAACTTCAAGACTCAAGCAGGCATTCAACATGTTTGAGGAATAAGGGGATTTAAATAGACGACAACAGGGACAACTCTTTGTTTGGATTGGAAAATATGAAAAAGAAGAGATTCCAAGCACATAAGCTGGGCACCAAAGTGTTGAGTATGTGGCATTGAATGCATGTTAAAACTTGGAAAACTAATGTTAAAAATGAGTGTTAGAGGAAGCATAAAAATTGCACCTACTGAAAATAAGTACAGCAATTGCATCTATTGCAAATGAAGCGAGGGAGAAGTGATTGAGATTGGTTTCATAATCTTGTGCAACAAACAGTACCCACAAGTTAAAACAATTAAATATGTGAGAAAGAATGTAAGAGTAACGAGATAACATGATGAAAATTATGATGAACTTCTGGATAAATAAAGTAAAAAAACAAGGGATTAAAATGATAGATCATTTAACAAGAATGGATGGTGAATGACTGGTAGAGCCAAACCCCAATAATTCAGAAAGGCTACTTAGTTACGGACTTTAAAAAATTAACGATGATCATACACATGAATCTGAACAAAAATGAATGGTTTATTTGCACCAAGCACAAATATGAATATACTCATAAAGTAAAAATTGGTTAATATATGTGCTTACAAGCACTCTTGTGCTCCATTTATCTTAGCATGCATGAACAGATGTACTTCATTAATATAAAATACAGACACCGAAATATGCATGTAGCGAACAAATATCAAATACAATGCATTAATCAGTAAAACAAGAGAATTTCAGACATACATTCTTAAAACATATGAATTTTACACAATGAAAATTTAAGGAAAAGTACTCACAGATAACATGACTAACAGGCCTTATCCCATGAATAAAGGAAGATTACATGCATAAAGTAGTTCAAAAATATTGGATCCATGCAAGGTGCTAAAACTGGTATTCCCTCGTTTTCTAACACATTACCTCAACTGATAGTGGGATATCAGCTACCAGCTGTGCCACGGCACCAGCACCACCCAGCCTACTCATGCTTAAAACCTGTCATTCAGCAGATGAACTATATTTGAAACTGTGTTTAAGAGAAAAGGTAATAGGAAATCAATGAATCAGACAAAAAAAAAAAAATAGCAAGTCAAAAAATAATTTGCTAGTGGTAAACTTTTCTACAAAAGATTATCATCAGATCTAGCACTTCACAAGAGCATTATTCTGTGCAACTTGCATGACCCTTTTTGAAATATAGAGTAAGAAAAAAACAATCTTATAAAATGAAGGAACTCATCCTGCAACTTGCTGGATCAAGAGCAGCTCTTAAGGTAGATATAATCCAGAGAGGATTCCACATCATAGGGTTATGCCACCTGCTACCTGACTTTGGTACTTCTTCCAAACCAGCCCTAAAAGCCTTGGTGCTACTTCAACTTAAATCAGTACTGCTCGATAAAATTTATGTTATTTTAGTTGATAGCTAATTCAATTAGTGGAATTGATGAGGAGATGACACACTAACGTTTGAAAGCTGCTTGTATGTAATGCTGGTGACAGTCTAAAATGATCAGTTTCCTGCAGCATAATGCTACCAATGCAATTATAAAATTAGTATGTCATGTGCCAGCAACATGACAATTATGTCAGACTTGTATGGCTCACTTGTGAGGTTAAATGGTGACAGTTCAGGAGAGCATCAATATAAGGCAGGTGTAGTGTTGAAATACGTAATTCTTGTCTGAAATGAAACTATAGCACAACAAAATTTGCTTAAATAGTTAGTTCTTTGAATGAAACTATAGGGTAATCATAGTTTGCTACAAGCAATTCCAGCTGGGCCTGCAAGAAGCAGAAGGTTCCTAGAGATTAGCTAATATAGTTTATGAATTCAGAATTCTTGCTTCAACATCAGCACCATTTTAGTGCTCCTAGGTCTGCTACTGAGTAGGTCAACTATTAAGCAAGTGGAATGGCATAAACATACATCCTCTTTACAGTCCTTCAAAACTAGCAACTCAATAAAGAATACCATCTTATGCAAGAGATTGCAATCAATGCTAACAGATACAAGTATAAAGGCATTCTAAAACAAGTAAACAGGGAGACTGGATCAAAATTATTGTGATAATAAAAATAATAAATGTAATTGGCCAAAGTTGCTCAACATCCATGGTTTTAGGGAAAAAAGTAATCAAGCTGTAACCAACACAAGGAAAAATAATAATAAATTAGCAAATATGCAGTGCTCTTTTAGACATGCGTATGATTGTTGCTTCTAAAAAAGTAATATAAGAGTGCTCGCTAATGCAAGATAGAAATAGCATACCTTCACTTGAAGTCTCAAAAACTTCACATAATCTAAGATTTCATCAAGCATGGCTGCTCTGTCTGTCTGCACAGAAAAGCAAAGCCTATTAATATGGAGTTATGAGAAGTGCTCTCTTAGTCACTGCCAAACAAGCTGTTCTAAAAAATTTAAAAAGAAGAGGGGGGGGGGGGGGGGGGGGGGGGGGGGGGGGGAGGGCGGGGCGAGAGAGAGAGAGTCAGAGAAAGAGAGAGAAGAGAAACAGAAGTCAACTCTAAGTCAAATAATTGCTCTTATTATTCTAAAGTAGTAACGAAATGAGCATGTCATCTAAGAAAACTTAGGTAGTTCAGAAATCTAAGATAACCTATATAAGAGGACCTGGATCACTATACCATGTCATTTAGATCTGAGGTCTTATAGCTCTTGAGAACTCATGCATCACCCAAGACAATATCAGTGAAAAATGCACAGAGATAAAGAACTAGACTAATGGTTGTCTCTAGTCGTAAAATATTTTTTCTTCAAAAGCTTTTGGAATTCAACTCACCCAATATAGGAGTCTCAAGCTGGGCTATGGTTTCAGACAAAACATAGTCTTAAGCCATGGAACCAACCCAAAATAAAGCATTAAAAAAGGTTAAGAACTTGTGATTTTTAAGAAGATGCATTTTCAAAAAAAATATTCACAAGAAAATAACTAAATGCTCAGATTATAGATTTTGAATTGTTTAATATGCATGCATATGTACACTTTGATTCACAACATAAATCGTATGCTGACCTTATTGGTGTTTGGAACCAACTCCTGCAAAGTCCTCATCCTTTCTGCTATTCTTTCTCTGCGTAGCTGCACTCAGGAAAAAAATTGATGTTAGAAATGCCGCTGTCCATACATTAGGATAACTGGAAATTTGGAATCTGGTCTGTAAAGCAAGCTCTGTAAACCTGGATGTGGCATAGCATTAAATAAAGCAACAAATTTTGTGGATCACCTTATGATGTTTTTAGCAAATATCAGGAAAACAGCTAAATAACACTCAAATGAAGCAGACGAAGGAATGATGAATATGCAAGATAAAAATTATGTAAGTGCCGAAAAGACAAATAACAAATTAGTAATTAATGAAAATAACATGTGATAGAAATCCTTAAAAAGCAATTTTTCTTGGCATTGAAAGCAATCTTGATGGCCCTTGTCAGATACATATACCTTCACATAACAAAGCTTTCTAAATTTGAATTTCCTTTGGCAGCAAGCCACGAGCATTATAATTATCTATAGAGAGAATACTTTCATGCTAGACCCACAAATAGTACATTACATGCTTTAATGAAAGCGTCAGACATTACCCTCTCAGCGATACTATGAGGATCGGTGGCTTGACCCCGCCGTGCCCGCACCTTTGGTCGTGGGGCTGGTGGTTGTGGCCCTGCAGCAACCCCGCCTTGCTTCACTTGCCCATGAAAAGTCTAGACAGAAAGAAATGACAGAAGTTAATAAAAAAAAATATGGTAAGATATGTCAATTCCTCCGATAACATCAGATATCAAAGAAACATTCAAGGCCCCAAATGGTATGCACCACAGGAGACGTGATAGAAGCAGATATGCTGCTCTCTTCATGTTAGGCGAGTGGTAAACATGTTCCTGCTTTCTTTCTATGTAAGTGATATCAAAGAAAATAGTCCTGAGAAATCCAAAATTAATAAACAATCTCAAATTGTTTAAGTCCCTACATCATTTGGCAGTTTTGCACTGGTTGTATGACATTTCTAGACCAAAGTGTTTTATTTCTCATGCTGCTGAATTGGTTGTGGCTGTCAAACTCGATTTGGCACTATTAGCAGCCTATTGACTTTCTCGGTCCTGGGCACTAATTTTAGATCAAGCTCTTAACTTGAAGTAATTCATCTCTAAGTCACCAGCACAAAAACAAAATTCAAAAATAGAAATTTGCAAAAAAGCACAAACTTGAGGAGCCGTGTGATTGCATCTGTTTCTTGCCTACATAGGTAAGACAAATCAGAAAAACAGTGTCAGACAAATGAAAACTCCTTTTTTTTTCCAACGCATGCAACTCCAAACAACATTGAAACGACAAAAAGCAATCCTATGACCACCTGCCGCTCTGTTTCGCAATCAAAATGGGAAATTGAGCAAGGCTGCCTCTTGAGTTCCAGGTGGCAGGACCTCCAACAATTTTAAATGCCGATTAAGACAAGGATAACAAATTACCGATTTACCGAGTTTTTTTAGAAAGTTACGGACCTGAGGAGGAGGAGCTGGAGGATTAGGCCGGATTTGATGAGACTGGAGGTGACCGAACCCCGGAGGAAACAATCCCGCTAACTGCACCGGATCCCTCTCCTGCCCAACAGCCAAGAGTCAGTAAGCTCCAAAGGTCCAAATTACCACCCCCCCCACAACGCAAAAGACGAAGACATCCTCTTATTTCCCGGGAAAGGCGGCCTCAGAACTGGACGCGCGCGCCATTAGGAAGAAAAGGTGGGGGTAAAAGGGTAAACCAACGGAAAGAAAAAGCATCTGCTCACCGGCACCGCTTTGGCCGCCGATTCGTCCCGGAACCTTTTGCCACTGCCGGAGCCCCGCTCCAAGCTGAGCCCCAGCGGGAACCCCGCCGGCCCGCCGGCGACGGAGCCGTCCCCGCGAGGGAGTACGATCCCCGCGGGCATACCTCCCTCGCCTCCTCCAGCGAGGCCGCCGCCGCCGCTGCCGTCCCCCCCGGTGTAGGGCGGCGGCATCGAGAAGATCTGCTCAAAGAAGTCGTCCCCTATGCCGTCCGGTGGCGGCGGCGGTGCGTTCGCCATGGCGCCGAATCTCGAGAAGCGGGCGTTTCTACCAGCAAGAAGAAGGCGGGATGGTCTCCGGAGAGCTCAAAGTGCATGCAAGGTATAGGAGTTTTGGGAGCGAGAGAAGAGGGAAGCGTCGGTGGAGAGAAAGAGCAAGCAAGCTTTTGCGGGCAATGGGGTATAGCGGGGAAAGGTGGGAGCGTATAAAAGAGGAGAGGCGGTGAAGGGGGAAGGAGAAATTTATAGGCCGAGGAACGGAAAGAGCCAAAGAAGAATCTAAAAGGCGGGGTTTTCTTTTTCTTTTTGTAATTTATTTATTTTTATTATTATTATTATTATTATTATTATTATTATTATTATTGTTATTTTAAACGGATTGAGTCCCGGACGAGCGGACGGCATTTGGTTCCGGTTGAAACGGAATTGGTTGAAACAGGAATCAGAATGAACATTTTTTTTTCTCACGTATCTGATTCTTAATTAAAATCAGTATTGCAATCGAATTTGAATTCTGAAAGAAAGTCAGAATTTGATTTTGAAATATTGGAACATTTTCGTTCTTATGTAAAAATAAAAACTAAAATGAGACTCTTTCCAAATTGCAACCAAACAATTAAAATGAAAGTGGCTTGTTTCCATTCTCATTCTAAAGTTGAACCCCCTCCCACCGAACATACCTAAATTTTTTTTAGAAATTTGGTACTAAATTTAAATTAGAAATTACTAAAGTATACATGTATTTTATGCTCAAATTCCTATAGGCATTAGGAGGTTAATATTAAAGGCAAGTTCTTTGCTTAAAATATTCTTCCTTTATATCTTTTTAATGCAAAGAAACAAGGCCTTATTTATGGCGTTCATTTTCTTATTTTTTTGGGACTTATTTTGCTCGCAGAAAAACTTTTATTTCACTAGAATTTTTTTCTACATAGTTGATGTTTGGGCATATAATACCTATAAAAGTAGTTTTTGCATATTTGGCTGACAATGAAAAAATAATATAAAAAATATACTTTTCAAAATAATTTAGGTTTGGTTGAACATCTATTTTTTCTAAAAAATTGTATAAAATATCTATTATGCTCTTAGTAAAAAAACAACAAAAAATAATTATTTAAAATATTTTTAAATAATTTTTTTAAAAATATTTTAAAATTAAAAGAGATATTAAAAATATTTTTTGAATTGAGTTTTTGGAGTTCCAACAATTTTTTGTAATCAGGCAACCTTTTAAAATTATATTAATTTTAATAATTATTAATATATATATTTATATTAAAATTACTACAAAATTACTGTAACTTCTTAACATTATGGCAATTTTAATAATTTAAGATTAATTATTAAAAATAGATATTAAAAAAATTATGGTGGTTTAAAAGCATTTTTAGAAAAAAAAAATTGCAATTTCTGACCATAGAAAAGTGGCTCTTTTTTTTCATAAAATATAGAAACTTTATTTTTATGAAAAAACTACATTCCTATCATTTTTGTTTGAAATCTCAAACCAAATACAGGGCATGCTTCAAGTTTCCTATTGACCATACTTTCCCCGTTCCCCTTTCCGCAAACGACTCCTTTAACAGAGAAAAGCTGTGGAAGCACATTGGCCAAAAGCAGGAGCATATCAGATCACATGGATATTGAAAAAGAAACCTTCTATAGTTCCATGTTTTCCCTTGTGTACATGACTACTTAGAAAGAAATCTTTTATCGTCCAGTTACTTCTCTTGGGTACCCCCACCTCCTGATTATCTTAAGATGAATTTCGATGGTGGCATGGCAGAGGATAGCGCCTCTGGAGGTGTGGATTTTGTGATCAAGGACCATGGGGACAGTTTTATTGCTGCTGGAGGGCGGAGCATACCTGGCATGACGGCTGTGGGAGCGGAGTTGCAGACAACTTGGGAGGGCGTTTTGTATGCGAGACGGGTGCCCGACAGGCTTATCCTCGAGGATGATTGTTTCACGGTGATTGATTGGATACGAGGAGTGACACGTATGAGGATGACCACCCTCTGATATGGGACACTCGTAGTTTGGTGCGGGAGCTGACCTCCTGTCAAATTGCTCATGTATACCAAGAGACGAACAATGCAGTAGACTGGGTCGCATCTTATGTTGCCCGGCATGCTGAGAGGTCTTCTAGACTAGCTTAGATTGCATCCCACACTCTTTATTTTGTTTACTTTCTTTTGATATGTCTGGTTATACTCACGTTAGAGGTATATGAAATGAAATACTGTTTCGACCAAAAAAAAAAAAAATCTTTTATTACATGTAAGATTCACCCCATCTGTCCATGCTCTTGCTGTGCACTCAAAACTAACGTGTTCATAAAGCCGGCATTGGAAGATCTGGTTCTACATCCCCCAAACCATGCTTGCGAAGCTACTACATTCGATGCATGCAGCGCTTTGGCATACGGTAAGCGTTCAGGATTTCATGGAAGCACGTTTTGCTCTAAGTCACTCTACCATTCATGATTAAGAGGGTAAAATAGAAACCGGTGCTTTCATTAATCTCCACCCATTAAAAAGTTTTTCTTTTCTGCTATTGAATAATGGAAACCTCAAAAGTTAAAGGAGCATGAGTGGAAGAGGAAGAAAGAGAACACTGCCGAGTGGACAGATGAAGAGCAAGGAAAATGTTCTCCTGTTCCCTTTATACAACAGTATAAACCACTGAAACTAGAGGTCAGTCTCCACCTTCGATCATATGCAGTTCTGTGGACACTCAACAGCTCTATAGATTAAACCAACTATTAATTAATCTGTATCTTCCATCCAATGGCCCATTTGATTGCAACAAATGGCATTGCTTATCTCTGGAAAAAAAAATTTACGTGGGTTTCAAAACTTCACAATCACATGAGCAGGTTTAATTATTCTCTCACTTTTAGGAATGAAGCTGAACTCTGGAGATCCTGAGAAATCTTTAGAGTATTTTCTATTGCAAATAGGTCTGATACTGTTATAATTGCTGACTGATTCATTAAAAGATACACCAGCAAGATGGCACCACATCTTTGATGTGCAAAATAAGAACCTCCATGCATAATGTCAGCAACTACAAGAAACTTGGTTCTTCACTTATAAACAACTCCATATCTGCTGCATGAGGATTTTTTTTTTTTTTTTTTTTTTTGAAGAAAGCAACTTAATACAACCTGCTGATACAACATTGAAGCAACCTTTGGCAGCTGATGGATCATGGTCCCAATTCATGAGCTCTTTTTGGTGCCCGAGCCCGAAGCTTCCATTTCTTCTTTCTCATCTTCGCTGCTAACAACCTGGGGACTCTCAGCTGGAGGAGTGGGTTTAGTAGCATCTTCGTCATCCTTTTTTAACTCGGTTTCAAACTCTTTAGCAGCCTGAATATGAATACAAGACATGAAGGTCAGCGAGGCAAAGACTGGAGAGAGTTGAGACTGCATTGAGAGATCCTGTACTTACATACAGGACCTTTTATCAGGAAAAAAGCCCACTCAGATAAATATATTTCTAATAGATTGCATATGAAGTCAGGGAAAATATATGTAAATAAGTAGGAATTCTAGTCAACAGTATCAGGAAGCGTAATGGCCTTCATACAATGAAGAGAAATGTGAATAACTTGGTTTCGCAGCCAACCAATTGTGCAAAAAGATCACCAAAGAAAATGAACTCTTAAGCAAATTATGTAGAGCAGAAACAATTTTTATAAAGCCCAGAGAAAATAAATGGAAATAAGGCGTGCTAGTATTTGTTGTCTTTATAGTGTTGGTCACAGTCAATATGAGAGGAAGAAATTTGAAGCTCAAAACTCAAAGATGATGTCTCAATAATAACAAGTAGTGAATACTAGACCAACAGAGCAATAGAAGGATAGAACATTTAGAAAGCTAGTCTACACAGGATGATGAACTGGTAGAGGAGAGATGGAAAACTTGATGAATCCGACATAAAGATAAGATCCAAATACACTAGAATCATGGTTTATGTAGACTATTTTGGTATTTTGGCAAAATGGAAACAAATGTGGAAGCTACAATTCCTAGTGGAGATCCACCAATTTGCCTTTGAAGGAAACAAGGAGGATTGAAGAATGTTCTAGAAGAAAAACCGAAAGCCAGCAATGTCCCAGTACTGAATGGTGGGCAATAGCAAGGGGCACATTTCATATAGTGATGGTTCCTGTGGTGGAAAAAAATCTAAGGACATCGATGAAAGTTCTATTAAAGGATATTTTGCTTTGACAAAGAATTTAGCCTTTTCATGTTGACTAAAGAAAAGTCAATGAAACATAAAACTATTGGAAACACGAGATACAGGGGGAACAGTTGCGAAAACAGCAGCATCAAGTTGAACCTCCAAGCGACCTCACATTCTCATAGCATAGTTTCCACACAAAACATCATAATTTTAACAATCTTTCTTGAGCAGCCTCTGTGATTCCACAGCTCCGGATAAAAAGTTTGGGCATTTTATTCCATCAGCAAAAGTCAACACCTTGCATAAGTATATGCTTACATATAGAATTCATATATGAATCTAACATGGGAGTTTTAAATCAATGGAAACTATTCTTAAAACCTTCATCAAACGCCAGAAAATAAGTTGACATTCAACTTTTTCCCCTGAAAAAACCTGCAATCATGCCAAATTTAATATAACTGAACGACTATTAAGTGCCTTTGACCCATGAATGGGAACTTGTCCCAATAATCATACACCTCTGCCTAACAACCAGATATTCTGGAGTATTGGACCCTAGGTAATTCTAGTGAGGGTGGGTCTCCCTCCCTTTTCTCTTTGACCCACACCTCATTGGGTCCCTTGTAACATCATCTGCAAGAAATTTAAGAAAATTGCTTAACAAGTAAAATTAAAATTAATCCACCTTCTTTCATAAACTCTTATCTCCCACTATCAGGTTTATCTAACTATCATTCAAGAGCATCTACGAGATGAATAAATTGTTCAGCATCTAGTCTTTGTAATTCCTGCAAATGGTCAAGGTTCCAGACCATTTCAAAGGCTTGACCTTCATGTCATCTGCCATCACAGAATTAGTAGAAAGAGCAAGCCAAAAGTACTTGGTAATATGTCTTGCATGGGGATATAATCACATCGACATTCCATCACATTATCTAGGTCTCTGGAATCAAACGGATGCTAATGATAAAAGCCTGCATTGTATGTAAATCTTTCTCCAACTCAAAGACTTCTAAATCTTTAAGAAAGCCACAGGGATTTGTCAGCTAATGTCTGTAATTAGAACAGCACTAATTTGAAAGACACGGAAATACCACTAACATGCACAAGCTTTGGCATTGTCATTCAGTTCTAAGAGGAGAGCTTCTTCTCGTGTCTTCATCCAGTTTTGGAACCATAAGCATGAAACGTATCCTTCAAGGAAATTGTATATTTAAAAGTTCAAACTACATATAACAGGAAATCTACGAGTCTTTTTGACAATATTTCATATTGATCCAAGGAAGTTATTGATATATTTGTTTTATATATGTTATGCCATTATATTTTTTCTAATAATAATCTTAAATGACAAAACTTTGCCATCTATATATAGTCAAATTTAAGGACTAAAGTTCGATCGACCGTTGTTTTGAGAACCTCTTCCATTTGGATCTCAACCTTAAAATAATCCTTTGTAAACTAGTACCAATATATTAAATAAATATATATTAAATATTTGCTAATTATTATTAATAAGTAATATTTATTAATTAATTATTGATATATTAAATATATTATTATTCAATATATTAATATATTTATATTGTATTAATATAATATTAATATAATTAATATTAATTATATAATATAATTAATATAATATTAGTACAATACAAGTAAAGGTATTTCTGCATTCAGTAATCCAGCAAAATATATATCCCCAAAAGTGGCATTTGTTCTACCTTCTTTCTCAGAAAAATAGATATAGGATCTACCATTTCTTTTATCCAGTTTTGGTACCAAACATAATAATCTGATTGGAGCCAAATGGGCCAAGGCAAGATGAGGTGCAGGGAAATACAAAGAGAGAGAGAGAGAGTAAGGTTGAGATTAACTACACCTAGCCTGGAATCTCCAGAACTTCAAATACGGGTCTTGCTGAGGGAATTCTTCATAATTCCACCGAATTACTAGTTCACTATTCTCGATTACTAAGCATCGGATTCTACGTATCCACAACACGATGAAAAGCCCGAAATATCACATTTTTAGAACAAGAATCAGAAACTAAGCCAAATAATCGGACCTGTTGGAAGCTCTTCGCGGTCTCTCCGATGCTCCGGCCGATCTCGGGGAGCTTCTTGGGGCCGAAGACCAGCGCGGCGACGCCGGCTATCACGACGAGCTCGGGGACGCCGAGACCGAAGAGGCAACGGCACCCGCCGCCACCACTGCCCCCCCTTCGCCGCCGGCCGGAGGCCAGGGAGAGCCTCGTCCTGGCCAGGACCCGTCCGCCATTGGCGAAGAAGACGGAGTTGTAGGCGGCCAGAGAGGCGTAGGGCGGGGAGGGGAGCCTCGCCGGAAGCCGTGACGCCATTAGAGACGTAGAACAACGAGCTATCTCCATCTCTCTCTTCCCAGCCAACTCCCCCTCCGCCCACGTTTCTAAGATATTTTTTTTTCCTTCTATTTTGATAGCATATGAAGCTGGGTGGATAGGAATCCAGTGCCAATGTGATCTGAACCGTTTATCTGGTGATGGGACGGTCGAGATGCCCCCGTAGGACCGGGAAATAAAACGATCGTTTATCTGGAGATATTGCAAACTGGAATATTATTATTTTCCACATGTACAGTAAAAATGCCCGTGGGATGTAGATACGGAAGGGAAGGGGGAAAAACCCGAAGGGCTCATTTGGTTCGCGGGAAGCATTTTTTTCTCCTAAATATATAATTTTTGAAAAACAATTTTTTTGAAAGAGGATACTTAGAAAAATATTTTTGGCATATTTAGTTGACCATAATAAAGTGACAAATTTTTAAAGTGCTTATATTTGGTTGGCCATTCACTTTTCTGAGAAAATTATGTATAATTTCTATTATGCCCTTAATAAAAATTAGATCTTTAATGACTCTTTAATGCTTTTTTAATGCTGAAGGGTCTTTTTGGGAAAAAATAAAAATGGAGTGATTTTCGCCTCATGGGAAAGTAACTTTTCCATGAAATATGGGAATCATATTCCCATGGGAATACAACTTTCCCATATCTCTCCTTTGAAAACTCTAACCAAACAAGAGGTATCTCATTACTTTCCCGTTGACCACACTTTCCCTTTTTTTTTTCCCGCGAACCAAACGAGCCCGAAATGTTTACTCATTCCATCTTGTTAAATATAAATCGTATTTGTTGTCATTTTTTTTTTTTGGCGAGTGTGGCCCCATTAAAACCACTATTTGCGTCATCATGCATAGTTTAACTCATAAAATAGTTTCCCCATGCACGGTGCCATGAACAGTTTTTTTATGCGTTGCCGTGGAATTCAGATCGAAGTCGGCTGATAATAGCTAAGCAGATTGATTGAGGCATCGGATGCTAGTTTCCTTCACTAGATGGCTTGAAAGCAATCCGCTTGTTAGAGAATTTCCGATGGAGATTCTTCGATGCCTAAGTCAGAATAACAGGACAACAGTATGGAAGGAAGAGAGTTTCAATAGAGAATCGCTATGTGAGTAGGATTGCATGTATACTATGTATCTGAGGTCTCCCGAGTTGCTCTTCTTATATAGAGAAGGCAATTTATCATTAGTTGAGCTGATGTGGCGTGCAAGGATGGCCAGCCGATGGTACGATCGCAAGATAGGTGTCAATCCACGTGGGTGGTAGAGTACGCTAGTGGGACGCAAGATGTGATGTCACTGTGCTTACGGACTACCAGAGCTATCAGTTGTTGGGATTGTCAGCCCTCGTCGCCTCATGCTAATTTTCCTGTCCCGCCAATGACTCCTCGGTCGATCAGCTCTTCGGCTAGGATCGAGGAGTTTACGTTGGATGGTCGATTACTTGGTTATGGCCGAGGTAGCTTTCTTCGGCTTACATCCAAGATAAAGAGGATCGAGGTATTCAATATTTTTTTCATTACTATGCCTCAAAATAAGGTTCATGCATTAGGACTTTTTTTTTCAAATCTAAAAGAATGACTCCAAATAAAGTATTTGATTGTAACTTCAGATTTAGATGAAGAAGAGACAAGACCTTAATGCATCTTCATATGTATGAGAGATACTAAAACTATGCAATGACTACTGATTGGAATCTTTAATGAAATTCAATAAGGTTTTAGGAGGATGGATGGAAAACAAAAAAGTAAAAAAGAAAAAGAAGAAGAAGAAGAATGAAAGGAAGTTGAAGAAAGAGGAAGAAGAATTTAACAAAAAAAAGAAGAAGAAAGACATGCTACTGGTTTCTGGGCTCGTCAAATTTTTATTGATGATATTTAATATATTTTTCACAACATTTGGCTGCATGATTATAGTCTTGCTTGCGACAAATATATCTTACCCAGCCTAAGAAGCAAACCTTACTCCATCAAACCCCCAATGCAACAACATAAATAAATCTACTTTAGTTCCGAAGCAACTTTAGGCATGTTTCCATCTTATCACCAGGATTTTATTCCTCTTGCAATGAATATTGATATTGATCGCATGATCGTTTCCAGATACATGAGCGCACTTCAACTGGATCATCGAGTAAATATATAGGAACCTCAAAATTCACCCTTCCAACATTTCAACTCTTAAGAAAGAAGACATAGCCTTTGTTAATAGCACCCAAGTTGCAAAGCTAGATAGCCATGACTCCCAAGAATATAACCTTCGCGAATCATTACCAACTTTAGAAGCCATTCGCCATGCTGCTTAGCCCACTGATTGGCATGGATAGATAAGTTTTGCATCAAAACAAGCTAAAATAATTTGTACAATATCTTAAAGCCCAACTTTAGAGGGTCCGGATTGTTTCTTTTGTATGGAAGAATGATTGATCTTTTTTTGTGACATTGTAACAATTCAGGAGCTTATCCAAAATGGCTAGCCGAAAAGTATTATTTGGGTTCCTCGATCTTGTATAAGTACCCAAGATCTACCCAGCGAATAACTGATGTGGGACTAAACACATGCCCGCACGGTCCTCACATACTCCTCCATTCAAGCCTTGACGTCCTCGTCAGGCTAAGGGTTCAAATCCATTCAAATTTGATCACAAACATCACGATCGGCTCGTGGTCAGCCCCAATGGATCCGTCCTGCAGCGTCTCCTAGTCCACATAGGTTATGGGCCGGGTCCGCTCTGATACCATTTGTAACAACTTAGGACCTCACCCAAAATGGCTAGCCGGAATATATTATGTTCCTTGATCCTGTATAAGTACCTAAGATCTACCCAGCGAATAACTAGGGGTGGCAATCGGGTCGGGTCGGACATAAACGGGTCGGGTCAGATGTAAGTCGGATCAAAAAATCATAAACCTGAACCCGACCTGTTTATTAAACAGGTCAGAAAATTCCAACCTGAACCTGATCTGTTTATTAAATGGGTAACCCGACTCGACCCGTTTAACCCGTTTAAT
The DNA here is from genome assembly GCF_009389715.1 of Phoenix dactylifera. Taxonomy (NCBI): domain Eukaryota; kingdom Viridiplantae; phylum Streptophyta; class Magnoliopsida; order Arecales; family Arecaceae; genus Phoenix; species Phoenix dactylifera. The sequence goes on along the minus strand of NW_024067666.1, from coordinate 4,124,679 downwards.
AAACAGGTAACCCGTTTAACCCAACCCGACTCGTTTAACCCAACCCGACCCGTTTAACTATTGGACTTAAATTAGATAGTTAGCGTATAAGCTATGAACAGTGCCAACATAATTTACGATAAATCCACCAATATTAACACAGTCGAGCAATTTTTTTTAAAAAAAATTTAACCAGAAATTAAAAAAAAAAGAAAACACGGAGAGGAACAAGGGGAGGAGAGAAATTAACTGATTACAATTTTCTTATTGGAAAAAATAAAAGAAAATGGAAACGGGAGCCCTCAAAATCTCTGATCTAGGATTCTAGGCGCCATCCCTAAATTTTTTTTCTCTCCGAAAATCATCGACGACTTCGATTCGAATGGGGGGGGAAAAATCTGGAAGCCCTAGCTTTTGCCATGAATCAAACCATAAGAAGTAAAAACCAAACCATTTCCCTCCACCGGCATACCTGCTGCTGGACTCCGCAGTAGTCGCCGCTTTGAGGAAAAGATAGAGCACGCTCATGTCCTCCGCCGCTTTGAGATCCAAGATCCTCAAGACCAAGAAACAGAGACAGAAAGAGATGGCGGAAGGAAATCAGAGATAGCATGACTATACTACTAGCGGAGAAGGGGAGAGAATGCACGGATAGAGCGGGAGGTGGAGGCCGTCGTTGTGGAAAAGACAAAGCAGTCACCGTCCGCCGGCAAGTCGCGAGACGACGAAAAGCCCCAAGAAGGTGGAAGCGACGTCTTAGGAACCCGTCGAGCCGCCGCGGTCGCCGTCGACGGGGAGGCGGAAGGAGTCGGCAAGGGGGAGGAGAGGGCGGAGGTGGAGGTCCGGAGGAGAGGAGACTAGGAGAGGGGAGAGGGACTGAGGGAATAGAGCTCGGGCGGTGCTCACAAAGACAAACCCTAAACGGCTAAACCTAAGGAGAAGCAACGCCTTACGGCCTTAGCGACGCCTTTACGATCCAATCAACCTCGCGGTGAAAGGCTGAAAGCAGACGGTGGACCTCGCGGTGAATGCAGGCCGAAGCGGGGAGCTGGGCCGAGGCGGTGAAAGCGGGCCGAGGCAGGGAGTTGGGCTGGCCCTTATTTATTAGCCCAACAATTAAACAGGTTATACGGGTTAAACGGGTCAGGAATTTAAAATCTGTATTCGACCCAATTAATAAACAGATTAAACGGGTCAACCTGTTTACGACCCGAACCTGTTTAAGCCAAACCCAAACCTGTTTATGGCGGATCGAACACGGGTCGGGTCATATTTTGCCACCCCTACGAATAACCGATGTGAGACTAAACACAAACTCGCACGATCCTCACATACTCTCCCGTTCAAGCCCCGACGTCCTCATCAGACTAAGTGTTCAAATTCATTCAAATCTAATCACAAACATCACGATCGGTTCGTGGTCAGTCCCAATGGATGTGTTGCGGTATCCTCTAATTCACATAGATTATGAGCCGGATCCGCTCTGATATCATTTGTAACAACCCAATACCTTATCCAAAAATGGCTAGCCGAAAAGTATTATTTTGGTTCCTTGATCTTGTATAAGTATCCAAGATCTATCCAGCGAATAATCGATGTGGGACTAAACACACCCCTGCACGGATCCTAACAAACGTTGACTATTGAATGACACTTGTGCAAATCTTAGAGCACTTTGAATGTTTTCATTCATCTGTCTTCATAAATCTTGAAACGACGATTCAAATGTGGATTTGCACTAAGTTGACTTCTTCATTCGCACCAAAGATGTTATATGTCCATGGGTGGGGACAATCCTTGGAACCCTTGCCCATCCAACATTTCCATGGTAAAATCTCATTTGACCCAAATCAAGAATGCCCAAATCCCATATGTCTCAGACGAATCTCAACAGGGTCAAAATGATGAATCCAAGCCCTTACGAATCCAGAAACGGCACTTGCCGGGCGTGTGTCGCAATGACAAAATAAAACCTTCGCAAAGCCCAGACCGAGGTCTCGTCCCGACATCCGAAGGGTGATGGCCACCGCTTTCAAAGTCTCCTTCTCTTTTCTCCCCTCGAGCAAATCTCCCCGCGTCTCTTTTCCTCGGCCCTCCTTCCAGACTGTCTCTGCCCCCAAATCCCTCTCCACCATGGCTTCTCTTAGCGTCGCCCCGACGGTTGGGATCTCCGAGACCTTCTCCCGGTTGAGGGAACAAGGAAAAGTATGCGGCGGTGTTTCCCCTATGAATGCTTTTGTGTTCGTACCATTTTCTTCTTCTTTTGCCTGTGGATTGCGTTTTCTTGATTATTTTCGTGGTTTTGTCACTGGATTTCGTTCCAGGTTCGACAGAATCTAGTTCTTTTGCTGTTTGACGGATTAAAAATCAAATCTTGGAGAGTAAAAGTTTGACTGGCATTTGATGTGCCTAATTTTGTCGATTTTGTATTGTCATATGAACGCTGTCTCCTGATTTTTGTTTAATGGGTTTTCTTTCCTTGCGTTTTTTGTGTTCTTTCTGCATCTGTTCTTCTAATTCTAAAATTTGCGCTCCTTTTAGCCGAACAGGTGTTTTCTTTTCTTCTTTTTCTTCCTTTGCTGTTGTATTCCCTTTCCCTGATGATTTATATGTTTTCTGTCCGTGGAATATTAGCTAGGGGAGTTTTGATTTCGTTCATTTGCTGTTTGGATGGAGTAAAAGTCAAATCTTGGTGAGGTCTGACACGCATTGTGCCCCTTTGTTTGTAGATTTCATATGTCATCTGCTTTCTGCTTCTTTTATCTATTTCTTGGGATCTGTCGTAGTAAAAAAACAAATCTTGGACATGCTTGATTTGCACGTGCACACAAACATGCACATCTATCTAATTGCTCTATCTATGCATCTACTATAAGGCCAGACTTGTCATAATAAAAACCTACCAAACAATATACTTGCGAGCACAACTTGTGTTGGCAAATCATGCGTAACACCAATATATCTCTTGGTTCTAAATATCTTGGAAGTAGATTGATCTGAAATATACTTGTCCTATGCGTTTCAGTCACTAATATGATTATTAATGCCAAATTTGCAACCAGAGATTGCATTCATTAGTTGAACAAGCAAATATCTGCTGTTTTCCTTGTAACTTCATTTTTTTCAGTAGGCTTGCTGTAGGCTTGTTGCAATACAACCTTAATTTGATAGGGAATCTGCTTGTATTTTTTTACTTGGCTTCTAACCGCTGTCTGTCTCCAATTCCTTAGGTTGCATTTATACCTTTCTTAACTGCTGGTGATCCTGATTTGTCAACAACCTCGAAAGCATTGAAAGTTCTTGATTCTTGTGGTTCAGACTTGATAGAATTGGGCATACCCTACTCTGATCCTTTAGCAGATGGACCTGTTATCCAGGTTTTCCTGTCAAACGTTTTCTCCTTCATATTCAATCTTACAGTTGAATGTGTTTTGGTTATGCATATGTATATGTAATTTTAGGCTGCTGCTACGCGTGCCCTAGCAAAAGGAACCAACTTTGATGCAGTTATATCCATGTTAAGGGAGGTATGACTATCCTAAGCACTATTCTTTCGTTAATTCCTCTCTCTCTCTCTCTCTCGCATTATATGCACACACATGCACATATGTACCTGAACAGAATCTGTGCATGCACTAGAACTTCATCAGTAAGCCATGATAACTTTAGCCTTTGACGCTTGTTTTGACTCTCTTATGTTTAGAAGAATCTTAATTCATCACCTAGAATGCTGTCAAATTCTCCTTGTTGACTCTGAACTCTGTTAGCATATGTAATGGAGGAAAAAAAGGAAAAGAAGGAAAATGAAGAAAGGAAAAAAGCTAGAAAAGAGAAACTGAGTCTGACACTCTGACTAATTAAAGTCTCTAATTTGACTTGAATCAGGTGCATGCAAATTATCTACCTGTTCTTTGTTTCAAAGTTAAGGGAGGTGTTGATGTTTGTTACTGATGCTAAATAACATCTTTTACCCATTTTCATTTTTTTTCTATGGTGTCGGTTATCGCGGGAAATTGCTTTCAATACATTTGCAGCTTAACTTTTTGAATTAGTGGAACTCATTAACAATTCTATGATAGGTTCTCATGTTATGCTATTGATACTGTTTAAGCAGGTAGCACCTCAACTGTCTTGTCCAATAGCTCTGTTTACATATTACAATCCAATACTAAAGCGTGGAGTTGAGAAGTTCATGTCTACGATAAAAAATGCTGGTGTACATGGTAAATTGACATATCATTTGACTGAATGCACTTACTAATGTTTTGCAATGTCAATTTTAACCTGAGCAACTCTGTTAAGTTAGTATTCTTGTGTTCATTGTAGATGCATTAAGACTTTTCCTTTCAACTATGTACTGGTTTATGTTGTTCAGATCATTGGTTTGTTATATGCTCCTGGTCAAGTTAATGATATAAAAATATGACAGGAAATATGATAATTGGTTATACATGTTATGCAACGAATTGTTATTTTGAATCTAGATCCTCTTTTCTTAAGTTAATCAGGACTGTAAGACTGAAACTTTTATGCTATTAAAACATCCATTTCAGGTCATTTAACAAAGTTATTATGCCGTTCACATGAAAGTAAACTTAGTGGGGGCATGATTGGTGTTGCTTTTGCTTTTTAAAAGGCTCCCACAAAAGAAGAAACCAGGAGCTAGATTTTCTAGCTTCTCCTAAAAGCACTTTTTTTTGACTTTTTCTTCCTGTAGAAGCACTTCTCGTATACTTTTACCTAGCATTTTCTTGAAACTTTTTTTTTGCTTTAAGGGCTGCAAAAGACTTTTTTTAAGCAACACCAAACACGTCTTCAGCCTCCCTCTTTTTGCTTCTTTTGACTATCTTTAGACTATTGTCTTCAAACCTATATAACTTTAATAAACTATATGTTAGTTTTAGGTCAAGGCTTGATATGTTGAGCTCTGGAATCATGAAAACTTATGGTTTTGCTGTTTATCCTTTTCTCTTTATCGTGGAGAAAGAGGAAAAGTTGTAGCCATGTATGGCGTCATGAAGCCTGGAAATATTTTTTTATCAAACAATTGGTCAATTAAGGTGCCATATCTCGACCAGGTATGTTAATGTTCACAAAATTGGGCTGAAATGTTTTGTAATTATGAAATTTTGAAGGAACTTGGGAAATAAGATAAGAATCTGAGTGAAAAAATTGAAGAGAGCGGGAAATTTTAAAAAAAAAGCAGGATGGATATAATACTGGCAATGCTTTGCTATCATTTTATTGGAAAATCTCGTAACGGGAAATTTATTATTGTGGAGTCAAAATTCACAGTATGCACCCTCCTAGATGGGTTAAAACATGCAGACATGATATGAGGGGTTCAAAGTGCATTTAATTAATATAGTAGGCTGTAACTAAAAATTTCAACTTGAGAGCTTCTCATATTTAAGTTACTGGCTTCCAACATAATAAAAGAACCTGACTGCACCACTAAAACTTAGCGTGACAAAAAAGAGTTGCATATAAGGAAAAGCATGAATGTAATCCCTTGTTAACCCAAAGGTAGCATGTATTGCCGGTATGGCTAAGATATATGTAGATCTTAATTGCAAATGTCATATGGGTTAATCTTTAAATTCCTCATGACCAAAAACAAGCCTATTTATTGAGCCAAGCTCGAGCAGCTGAGTTTCTTCCTTTTCTTTTTTTCTTGTCAAGCCAGAGTTTGTCCAGGCTTTGTTAATTTATGAGTTGATCCTCAAATTAATGCTTGAGCTTGGCTTGTTTTGTAATCGAATTTTGGTTGCCAAAATTTAGAGCAAGTATAGGAAGTGGATATTTTAAAATCCCTGTAAGCAAGGAAGTGTTTAGAAGCGGGTGATGATTGGAATTTTTGGGGAGTTTTTGAAGCAGGTATGCCACCCTAGATAGAAGTTTCCTGGCTATGATGAATCAATCAAGCTCATTTGAGCCTGTTGTTGAATTTTAACCCTAGTGGTTCTTGAACATCTTGATTCATTTGCAGCCTTGTAGTGTCATATGGACTTGGGCCTGTCCCTAGATGAGCTAGATGTTTTTATATATCATTGAGGGATTGTCAGCCACTGGTCAAAATCCTATTTGAATTAAAGGGTATAGTGCCTAAATGGCCCAATTATTTTACAAACCATTTAGGGATACTGTGCTAATCTTCTATGCTGATGTACCTGACAATTCCACATAATGATCTCCATGTTCTTTTCCCTAAAAGGTACCAAAATTTTTCTTTTTATCTTGCTGTTACTTTCTCTTAACATTATAAAATTTAATGCATGCCTTCATTTAGCAAAGTCCAGTTCTTGATTATTTATTTGTTTTGTGATTTTTTTGCGTTGTGTTTGCAATTTTTTGTTGATGTTATTGACAAAAAATTGGTGGATTACTACCTTCTGCTATCAGCCTTTTTTGATGATTCAGTAGTAACAGGTATCATTTTGCAGGACTTGTGGTGCCAGATGTTCCTTTAGAGGAGACTAAAACTTTAAGGAGTGAAGCTGTTAAATATAATATTGAGATGGTAGGCCCCTTTCTTTATCATATCTTTTAACTGACTTCTGTATGTTTGAATTTTGTCTGCATATGCAATTTTATTTTACTTTAGAACTTTAATAATTAGAGTCAAGCTAACTAGATACATCCTCCATAATAAATTGAAGTTTTACCAAGCAATGAAGTTGAAGTTATCATAATATTGCTGTAAGTCATGCTGATCTCATTTACATGAGATGGATGTGCTATTATTCAGTTATGATCTTCTGCTGAGGAAATTATTTATATTCGTCATGATGAGCTTCGAAGGCAGCAGTGATTGCTGTATACAATAGCTCCAGAATACAGAACTTTGCAATGATTATTATACCATTTGATGGTGTTTGGATATTTAGGTATATTCTCAGTTTTCTTCTTCTCTCTTCTTGTTTCACTTCTATTTTGTAGGTTGGCTTCTGATTTTTTAGTACGATGCACTAAAACTTTGCTATACGGGTTAAAACTTATAAATCACCTTTTCCAAGAGTGCAGAATTTGGGAGGAAAACTGTCATGCAATCAAGTTCCATTTGCCACAGTACCACAGCAGCATAAAAATAGGCTGTTCTCTAGTTGATCTGAATTTTAACTGCTATGTTTCAATAACAATTCATTCACACTTAATTTTTTGGCCCCTGTCCCTCCCATTTCTTTATTTTTATTGCCATTTTAAGCCGTTCATTCTATACATAAGTTCATATGGTCTCAAATATCTCCTTTATATCTATGCATTTTGGATATGTGCATTAAAATTGGGTATTCCCAGTGAGAAAAGAGCGGTACATAGATACTAGAGAGAAATTTGGAGAACATATTGACCAACAGCTCGAAAGGAGGAATCAAAATAGTATAATGTTAGTTTCCAAGTGCATACTGTTATTTTTTTTAATTTATTTTTTTGACCATATTGTACTAAGGTAGTTCTTGGGTTTTCACTCTGTTTAATTTTATACTTCCATCAATTTGGGATGCTTGCGAAATATGCAGAAATTAGCATATTGTCTTACAGGATGTGGATAGCCGACCAGAATCTTAATTACGCGAGGCAATTCTTATGCTAACTGTACCATTTAGGTATAGGGGTTCATACAAATTATGGGTGTAACAGAGAATGTTCTGTTAGGAAGAACAATGAACAATATCCTGATATTTTTATCAATATTTGGAGGTATAATACCACTTCTGTGCATTGAATTGCAGGGAATTTAGGTTGATTTTTAATTCCTCGGGATTAAAGCACATCTCAGACCATGAGGATTTAGTTTGAAACTTTAGAAGGTTATCAATATGACTCATTTATGTGAATAATTATGGGATTCAATAATGTTACTAGGTATATCAATGATCCTTGATATTCAACTGGTTCTTTACTCTATCATGCCACATACTGTGATATTGCAAAATAAACAAGTATAGGGTTCTGGGAAATACAAACTAGTGATAGCAAAGCTTGTCAGCATCACACTGCATGATGTGCATTACTAAATCGAAAGATGAATTTTAATAACTTTATCTTTGCTCTCCCATACCTGAGTTGCAAGCATCCCCTCTACTATTTCATATGAGCTCTTGCTTCTATTTCTCTGCTTTCTGAAGTTCATTGCATAAACAATTTATTTTGTATATTTATTTAAGCCACTTTTAAGTAAAACTAGTATTATAGCCCTTCATATTGTTGGACTGAATTTGATTGGTAATGATATTTTACTACTAAAGTATCTTTTAATATGATATGTCCGACTTTACTAACATCTTGTTCTAACAGTTCCAACATACTTTCAGGCCTTTAGTTCCCTGTTCTTGCATTTGAATTTTCACCCGTTCCCTCTTTCATTTTCATGCTGCTATTATTATATCCAGTCAACATAAAATATTGTTTCAAGTACAAGATTTTCACAGCGACCTTACTAACTAGAATATGTGTTAAGGTTCAAAATCTTTTATTAACTTTGCCAACTGTTGACTATAGTGCATGACTTCATCGCATGCTTTGGTAATTATATATTCTCTTGTTCATTTGAGTATAGTTATGTGTGCAAGGACTAAGCATCATTAACTTTGTATAAGTTCTTTTGGATCCAAAAGTCCATGCTATTGTGTAAATTGATGATTCATTATATTGGTAAATTGAAAGCTCGTCTTGTTTAAAGAATTAATGCTGCTTCCTTTGTTCAAATTGTTCTCTCTTTTGATTTTCTTTCACTGCACTGCAGGTTCTGCTTACAACACCCACAACTCCAACAGAAAGAATGAAAGCCATCGTAGAAGCTTCAGAAGGTTTCATATATCTTGTAAGTTGTTCTGTGAAACTGGTTGAAATCATTATGTTGCCCTGTTTAATGGACATTTTTGTGTTAAATTACATAAAATCGTACACCACCAAACCACCATTCACCAAGCACAAGCACCAAACAGGAAAATCTAGAAAAGGCAAATGCAATTTCTTCTACCTTGAAGAGGTTATTTATTTTCTGATATTTCAGGTTAATTGTTGCTGCATCATTAATAGATTTTCTGTTGTTTTTTTCCTCTTTTCTTTGGCCTAATTTTGCTGCAAGGAAACCCATTAATTGTAATTTATTTTAACATTAGCTTATTTTATTGCAGTTTTGGATTGTTCAACTTATGTTTTAGTGCATCACTAGATATCTGCTATAGTGCTTTCCATGTGAAGTCCTCTCAAATCCATATAAGAGAAACTGTTACAACTTGTATGAAGTTTCTATCTGGATCAGTAGACTGGTTCCTCTCTTGACAAGATCAATTTCATGTTGTTTATTGGGCTCAGGTCTACTGACATGGTAGCTTACTTTGCATTTGATTTAAGTCAAACTAGGATTGCTTCGCTCCTTTCCAAGAGGAACTGTATCAAGACTTAGAAGCCAACACTCGCAAATTCTGCTTTTGCATCGCTCTCCTAACATATAATAGATTACTACTAACATATCATTAACGTAGGTTTTAGTGGATCACTGGTTTTGTTTGAACTTGCTAATTTGTGATAAATGCCTTACTAAGGGGCAGTAAGGGCTCGGCCTGACTGATTTGGGGGGCATGCCGCCCCTCCCATAATGGCTACCTACTGGCTGTATGTCCTGCTGATTCCATGATGAACGTGCATTACATTTGGTGGCGGTTTTTTCTGACATATAGAACCACTATTCTGATGCTGTAGGATCCTGTGTAGATCATTAGTAGTCCAGTGCAATTGTGAAATATATGGACCACTCAAGTCCTTATATTTCAAATCTAACAGTCATAATAATGCTGAGGCAATTCCTGTTACAAGATCTTTTCAGCCTTAAGAAACTTTCCTCTTCCCTATTGAGGTGATGACATAAAACCTTCCATCTTCCTCATGTAAATTATTTGAAATTATATAAGCACCATGACCTATTTAATTTTGCCTGATTGGATCATGATCATTCTCAATTTTTTGTGTAATTATTGCTTAGTCATTTGCGCACTGCTGAAGCTTTCAGTCTTTAACTTGCCACCCATGAGACTTCCTCCATGGAAACATTAATTACTTAAAATTTATTTGTTCTACGCTGGTGCGATGCTACCACTGCTCATTAGTTATCTTAGTTTAAATCTCCACTTCTTTTTTGATATTTCAAATCATGGTTTTCAGTACTGGTTTGTGTCAGTGTACTGACTCACCAGTAACGAACTGAAACTTGGTATGCCCCCGTATTGAGTGTTGGTACCAAGAACCGGATGTACCGGCAATATACCAGTTGGGCATTGATACAGTACTGAAATCGGTATTGAAAGCTTTGATTCAAATAACTACTACATTAATTTTAACTTTTTTATTTGTTGGATTTGTTATATATTTTTTGTATAGGTGAGCTCTGTTGGAGTTACAGGTGCCCGTTCATCAGTTAGTTCACGTGTTCAACATCTCCTACAGGAACTTAAAGAGGTTTGTCACCCTCCTTTCCATTTCCTTCATTATTGCAAAGCAAACCATCTGTCACTGAAGTGGTCAAATTTAACATTGACATTATTAAATATAGTGTGTGATGTCGAGTACTCTGAGCGTGTAACTCAGTATTATTAGCAAATGTTAGTACTAACATGAGTACATATTTTTTAGGTTGGGAAGGATCACGATTTTGTTGTTTGCAAATTTTACTTGACATGTGTACCAACAGTTATTTCATGGATTCTTCTGGTAAAGCCACATGAATGATTTATGGTTGTCTGGTCAGCCAGCAACTATCCTGTCTGTTAACTGAGGACTCTGTGATAAGATATAGTGGAGTTGAACAGTTGATGACAGGTCTCTGATTGAAGAGGAAAGTTCAGTATGTTTGTTTTATCATATTCTAGTGGAAGGTTAATTGCCCTATTACCCTAGGCCAAATTAGTTTTGTTTTAAAACAGTGAACTCTGTGTATAGAATTCTTATGACCTATTCAATCACTCATTTTCTTATTATGCATTAGCCACTCTTTTGTAATGCATGGTACTTGCTTCATAAGTTGTTTTACAGTATTGAAATATAAGAATGGGATCCAACTCTGTCCTAGTAAGTCTTCTTTTTTTTTGTTAAAGATTTGTTTAAAGGTTTTATTGTTTTAGTGTGTCAATGCCCCTTGAGGTTGTGCCTATGTGCTATTTTTGTTATATTGTGGCTGTTCTCACAGTTTATGGTCTCAAAAAGTTATATACATGTTCATCTTATACTTCAGGATGATGCATCTTATATGCTAATTTTTAAGACCTACTTGCATGCCTGGCTCCCATGTTTGTGTATCATACTCCACGTGGGTGAGAAGGCCCGAATAGAGTATGTGCATAGAGGGAGAAGAGCATGGGATCAAGGCCCGCCACCAGTTTTGCAATCATGAGAATTTTGGCTAGTAGAAATCAATTTTTTAGATGAATTCCTTCTGAAAATCTCGTCATTGAAAAATCAGCAGCCTCATCTAAGCTAGCCTACAAAACACTAGGTCTCTTCCCTGAGCTATTTCTCGGTTCTCACCTATGTGGGGCATAGCAAACAGCCTCCCAAGTTATACCAAAATTGTCTTATTGACACGTTAACCAGGTTTTTGCTCAAAAAAGACAAGTTAACTAGGATCAAGTAGGCAACAATACAACAGAAGATCTTGGATCTCTGTATGTTCTGGTGTTATATCCTGAATGTTGATCATCCATGGGATACCTGCAAATGTTTTTCATTTCTACTGATCTGCTGGTTGATGGTTATTGCATCGAGTAAGAATCCAGGATTGTTGCCATGGAGTTTCAAATCACTGCAGTAACCAGAGTGAAATGCATAATAGTCTTGATCCAAGTTTTAGGGACAGTTTGAACTTCATTTCATTAAATTTAAATCCAACTACTTTGTCTGCTTTTAAATCCAACTAAATCATAGAAGTCAATAATGATCAGACTGCTCACTGAAAGTTTAAGCAAAGTGTAAGTTCGTGTTCTTCTGCCTTCGGATAGCTTGATGATACAGTTATGCCATGTAGTGAGGTCCTGATAATATCGGTATTATCTGATGTTCTTCGTGATTTAGCGCATTCCAATGGACCAATGTTTTGTGACTATTTACAGGCGACAACGAAACCTATTGCAGTTGGCTTTGGCATATCGAAACCAGAACATGTGAAGCAGGTCAGTTATATGAGGGAAGAAACTTAATTCATATCCAGTTCTTTGCTTTTCTGATTTTTAGGAACTCTTGATTACTCCATGGTTTACAAGTTCATATGTACTATAGGTAGCCGGATGGGGAGCAGATGGCATAATTGTTGGTAGTGCAATGGTGAAGCTTCTTGGGGAGGCAGAATCCCCTGAAGAAGGATTGAAGGAACTAGAAGCCTTCGCAAAGTCCTTGAAGGCTGCACTCCTTTCATAAATAATTACTTCTGAGGAACGGTAACATGCCTGCTCTTGGTCTAGAGTGTTGTGGAAACATGATGCGAGGGAGCATCAAATTTCAGTGAAGGATATGAATGTTTCCATTGGGATGTTCCAAACTATCGACAAATTTTTGCTCCAATATTAATATTTTACAGATTCAGATAAGGTTGGTCCTGATGCTCAGTGCAAGAAGCTCTTGAATGAGATATTCCCTAACCAAGGTTTTCTTCTTCAACCTTTTTGTCCATAGGAAAGTTATTGCTAGTGCAAGATATCATCACATTCTAACAAGATTAACTTAAGCTAGTTTTCTATTGCAACTTTTATTTGGAGAGAGAGAATTGGCTAGATAATTTAGTACAAAAATATGCCATATTTTCAGCACGAGTAAACTACACCTGCAAGGTTAAATGAGCAGTCTGCTGATATACAGCCGGGGGCTGTCCATTTTTGTGCACATGAAAAAGGTTCCTTCCGCCATGTTGCACTAGAGAAATGGTAGCCTCAGTAGAGTTGATGCTATGCGATGATTAAGTATGTACAGCTGCATGCTAAGTTGCGAACCCAGCATTTTAATGGTCTCACAAGTTCTTTCTATGCCCTTGGAGGTGCCCAAGCAATTTCCTTCTCAATTTTTGCTATAGATTCATTTTTATCATTCTATAAAGGAGAAAAGAAAGCGGCCTGACCAGACTTACACTCATCTAGAAGTAGGATCTTGTAGAAAAAAAAAGAAAGGAAGGCTTTTAGAAGTCTGCTGGCTCAAATTTATCCATGCTAGATTCATCAAATTTACTTTTGTCCTAATCTTTCACTGCAAAATATGCGTTGAATTACTTGTTAACAGAGAAAATCTTACTAACTTGCGCTTAAAAATGATAATGATGATAGCATCTAATCAAGGGACTGCCTTTAACTTGGTTGTCTTCAACTTTGATACTTCACTAACATGCATCAGTATCAGCAATAACAAGCTAATGCATATAGCCATGAAATGTTTGGTATAAAACATGCTCAGTTTCTCTTGTTAGATTGATGCAAACTGCTGCTCTCAACTTGCAATCCAGCAGGGGCCATGGAAGCATGGAGCAGAATCTAATGCTCAGTTTCATTGTCACCGACGTATCAAAATGGCAGAGTTTGGATTTGTCTTCACTATCTTTTATTTAATCAATTGAGTGATTTCTAGGAAATGAAGGTCAGAGAGAGGGGCGGTGCCAGCTTTATCATTTAAAAAAGGAACTCGCGTTTCGGTGAAGCACTGTGAGAATTTTACCTTTCCAACAAGAAACCTCTCACCCATACATGCACCGAACCTGGGGGTGACAGCTTTTATTTGTTTTAAAAAAGAGAAGGATGCCAACCAGCAATCCGAAGTCTTGATGGAATGTGAAACTCTACTCTATTTATCAAAATTAAAAATAAAATACAGGAGGAAAGTAGGATGCACTTAGAATTTCAAAATCTAAAATTCTATATCCTAGCTCTATGAAAGTTTGCAGAAAGAAGAAAAAAGAAAATATGGCCAATGGAGAAATTGATGAAATACTTTATGTTTGATTGGAGTTTTTTTTTAAAAAAGATAACAGAAATAAAAAATAAGATTTTCATATTTTATGAAAAAAATTCATACGAAATATTAAAAAGTCTAATTTGCACCAGCTGAGAATTAGAGTAATTTTTTTTCAAAAATGTACTTAAACTTTTAAATTAAACGGAGTAAAACTTTGTTTTTATTAAGAATATAATATATATTTTACATAATTTTTTTAAAAAAATAAATACACAACCAAATTTAAGTCATTCAAAAAAATAAAATATTCAAACATTAGCTTTTCAACAAAAAAACTTATACAACAAAATGATAAAGGCATGGATTGTGATGTTTGGAAAATAAAGATAATAATTATATCAGAGTGGATGAGTTGTGCACGCTTCGCGAATAAAACAAAGATTTGAAGAAGTTTTTTAAATACTCGGAGGTGGTGAAGCACTGCTCTTGTCTCATAAGGCTTCAAAAGGCCTAAGCAAATGGTTTTAAGTGGTGGATGAACATCCTGTCATCAACCATCTTTTCTTACATAATATATAGAGCATAGTTTTTGAACTGTAGCTGATCTAATATAATAATAAAACATTACTCATTCAATAGGCTGAGGTTGGAACAACCCTTCCTTATACGACAAGCTCGAAGGACCTTTCTCTTTCTTATCTGGTTTTCTTTCCCCTCGACCAATGGATATATTGCACTGTTCTCTCCATTTTTGAAGACCAGGCCAAGGCCGTGTGCTTCCACGAGACGTTGAAACAAGCCCCATGCGTCCCAATTCCATCTTTTTGGAGATGGTCCCCTTAGCTGATCGCCTGTCTCGTTCTTCACTGGAAACATCTTGTTGGGTCACCCAATACCTGACACGTACCTATTGTTGGAAAGCAACCGGTTTAATCACCCTGCATATCTATCTATCTATATGTATGTATGTATGTCTTGTTAATTAGATGAATGCCGCTAACTTCCACCTGGGTCATTTAAAATTAACTTTGATGGAGCTGTTTCTACTCATGATGCTAGGATTGGGTTGCTCATTAGATGTCGTGAAGGTTGGTCGAGTCAAAGTTGAGACATCTTCCACATTACATCATGCCATAGGCTGCGTGGAAGGGATTTATAGTGGCATGCAATTTTTTCCCACTCATATATTGCATGGACCGATGGCTCATGTTATAAGTAGGGGTGTAAATGGGTTAGGTCGGACTGAGAGGGACTCCGACCCAACCATTTTCTTATTCGGATTCTAATTTTGGACCCAGACCCAATCCAATAAAAGATCGGGTTAGGTCGGATCAGATCTACGTCTGTAATTTTTGACCCAATAGGTCATTCAGGTTGGGTCGATTCCATGTATAATCCGGTTCCAACCCAAAAAAATTTGGATCCGGGTACTATAATCTTTTTATATATTCACATTTTGTTTTCGGATCTGATCGGGTCCGAATTTAGTAAATTCAGACCTGGCCTGAAAAATGAAATATGTTCAATTTTAAAGCTGATTGAATCCCACGGGTCCCTTAACATGGATCAGTTCGGATCTAACTGGATCAGATCGGATCAAATCCACATATCAACCTGACCTATTTGCAGCCTTAGTTATAAGGTTCCTTGTGCTTGCTTTCTGATCATATTCTCTAAGAAAGTAAAATATTTACGACTTGCCTTCTTATAAAATTTATGAATGCTATACCGTCACCAATGCTTAATGAAACTCACCACCAAAACCATCATCTCACCAGATTTTTAGCCCATCAATGCCTACCTTTGTCGGACTCCCTTAGCTTATCTTGAACTATGAATGCTTCGTTTTCGCACGTTTTACACGCTAATTCTCATGGTTGTATTTATTCAAAAATAATATAATATATATTTTGGTTTTCTTAAAAAAAAAAAAAAACTATGCATGCTTCCAATCGTTCTCCAGTTTGGATCCTTGTGGCATGGTTGCCCGTTGCTCATAGGTTGCAAGGCCCTCAGATTCATTTGATCCTTCTCGAATCTCGACATAGAGATAAAGAGGCAAAGGAGATTTCTTTGACCAATTACGTGCAAACGATGGTCTTTGCCGGCTAGTATTTTGGCAGCACAAGATTGAACGTTGGCATCACGTATCTTCGAATCTAAAGGTCCAAACAGCTGCGGCTGCTGACCAGCTGCCATGGCGGCGCTCCAAAAAAGATGGCATGGTTAACGATTGGTGATCAGTGATTCACTTCAAAGCTCCAAACCTTTAATGAATTATCTTGTAACAAGTAATGGCTGACATATTAATTATGACTATCGTTAGACATTATAACCAAAGCCAGCAAATTGAATCATTACTCGATTATGTCAGGATTATATAATGAAGAATCTTTTTAACTAACATGAGATATTTTGATTACATAACAATAATAACTACTAAATAAAGTTTTGCATGCAAATATTTATTATAAAATGTACATGTGTAACATAACGAGGGTCTTAAATATTGTTATAATACTACCATGGTGGTTATTAGAAACCATGACACCCACCTATGTATTTCTACGAGTTGGACCAAGAGGAAAAATAGAGGGAAGAATTTTTTTTTAAATAAATCGTAGTAACTTGCGCTTCAGGATTAGCAACAGTATTAATCATGCGTTGCATGCGACATGAAGCAATGTGCAATATGGTTAAAAAAAATATTAGATGGATTGGATTCATCGTGGACTTAGTATCAAGTTATCTTAGGGTGTATTGCTGCTATATAGAAAAAGAAAAAAAAAAAAAAAGAGAGGAAAAAAGAGGGTGACTTCATCCTAGGTACATTATTGATGGGTCCACCTAATAATTTCTCTATGACTATAATCTCATCACTCAGTGGTTAGATACCTAGACAGAACATAGGGCAGCCTCTTTTTATTTATTTATTTATTTATTATTTTTTTATACAACGGCAACTCAAACAACTCTAGTATGAGTACAGCCAGTAGAATCAAAAAAAAAATAGCATAAACATAAAGGAGTAGCTACATCAATAGTCTATAGAACTGCACCAGAATGCCGAACAATAAAAAAGGCGATACAGTCAGCCACCCTATTAGCTAATTTGGAGACGTAAACTGCCTGAAAGGAATTCAAGTCTCCCACCAGGCGATCCACTCATGCGGCCTTTCATTGCTTGTAAGATTCTTCCTTTTTAGTCTGCATATTTCATTTTCTAGACAGAGTGATGAACAAGTCTAGCTCTTGTTAGGGTTCATTTAAAGGGGAAATATTCCAAGTGCAAGGATCATTGAACATACGTGGCTTCTCATTTGGGTGCTTCCCCAAAAAAATATCAGTCTCCAATAATATCTTCTCCTTGATGACTTGGAATAATCTTAGCTTCGAAAAAGATACGGCTTTGGGTCCCCCAAAATATCCTTTCTATGTGACCAAAACCCCCTTGATATCTTTCTTTGCAAAAATTGAAATAGAAGGAAAGAAAAAGAAAGGAATCTTGAAGATTAATCATGGAGAAAAAGTCATGCTATTCTTGGGATGCATGAATCTAGCATGAAAGCTTTGTTTTCATTAGGAAGGGAAAACAAAGAAAAGGTTACAATTCTAAGACATTTTTGGTGATTGCTCTTTTTTAGTAATCATTCTTCGAATAGCAAAATTATTCTGCTAATTTGTTATTTACTCATAGCAATTAGGTGTCCATAAATAACACATAATTTGAAACTCAAAGATCTTGTTGGTTGTTGCCAACGTGCTCAAATTTTTGTCGTGATATGCCTCCCTTTTAGATGGTTTAGCAATGTAATCTTATAAACCCAAAAAATATTATTATAATATAAAAATCTCCATGCAAAGGGATAAACCATTGATTTGTGGCTTTTCTATCAATATTTTTCATTGAAGTCTATACTTCATACCATATATTTTTTTTTGGAAAAAATATATTATAATTATTAATGAAAAAAATATTGGAGGAATAATAAATAAATATAAATAGAATTCAAATTGGATCGTTAATATTGAAACTAATGATTTTGTTGATTGAAGACACCTACCTATCAAAAGATGGCACTCAGTGATTAGGGATCATAGGTCCAGACTGATTGTGACCGGTGGGCGACGCACTTTCGAGTCATCTATTCTGAGGAAGGAGCTAGGGTAGCATGGGAGGGTGTCTTCTATGCATGCATCATCCTGAAGGGGGACTCAATGAAGATGGTAGGGTGGATTCTACAGGAGAGGTCGGAGTCTTCGATTATTTCCTTCTAGAGGATATTAGACAGTAACTATAGAAGTGTGTTGTTTTCTAAGTTAGCCATGTACTTCAGGAAGCGAACAGAGCTGCTGATTAGGTCGTCTCTTTTGCTGCTCATCATTTCGGAGAGATTTTTTGGATCGACTGTGTACTTATTTCTTCATCATTGTGGAGTATTTTGTTTTTTGACACAGTAAGTAAAGTACATGTGAGATTAATGTGAGTGGCTGGTTAAGAAGAAGAAGAAGAAGAAGAAGAAGAAGAAGAAGAAGAGGAGGGGGAGAGGAAGAAAAAAAAGAAAGAAGGATGGAAGGAAAGAAAGAAAGGAAGATTTCTCAGCCTCCATTCTCCTTACGTCTCTTTCTTAGCCTCCATTCATGGCCCCACCTTATCTAATTATTTATTCTGAATCCCAGACAAACCAAGAATCGCACCCGGGATTAGAGATACCCGCACGAGAAGCCCTCAAAAAAAGAAAAGAAAAAGAAAAAGCTGAATAAGAGGCGAGGGAGGGAGGGAGAAACGAGGAAATCTGTGGCCTTTACGGGTCTTTTGGTCATAGTGCTCTCGTCTCGGTAGAGAATATCACACGCACCTCCATCCTCCCCTACCTCCCAGAGAAAAAAGCTATTCCAATTCCCGTATCTCCTCGGAGAGAGGACAGTAGGTGAGAGATAGCCGTGGATTAATTTATTTGGGATAAACTTAGAATAGGTGGGTTTTAAGGAGAGGAAGAGGAGAGAAAAAAAAGAGAGGGGGGAGATGGAGAGGGTTTTCTCAGCGGACGAGATATCCGATTCCTTCTGGGCCGCCTCCCCCGCCGCTGCGGGGCTTCCTTCGCCGGCCGCCGGCGGGGGTCCACGCGGTCCGATGAATCGGAGCCCCTCCGAGTGGTACTTCGAGAAGTTCCTGGAGGTGGCGGAGGAGGCCGCCATCCACAGCACCACTCCCCCGCCCCCTCCCAACCCTAACCTTAACCCTAATTACAACCCTAATACTGCTCCTGCCTCTGTTGTTGCTTCGAATTGTTCTGATGGTGGGAGGAAGGATGGGGGGACGGGAGGAGATGACGAGCTGGGCGAGATCAAGGTGCCCGCCGTCGTTGCCGCCGCCGCGCCCCAGCGTCCGCCCTCCGATCCGCCCGCGGATGTTGATCCCCAGGAGTATGCAGCGCTTCTGAAGCAGAAGCTTGCCATGTACTGCGCCGCGGTCGCCCAGTGTCGGGTAAAGCTATCTAATATTTTAGATCTTATGTTTTCTTCCTCAAATATTTGCTTTTATTATTTGTCATTTATATTTGCTTGATTTTGGCATTATATTGAGTTACTGGGTACTTCTCTCTACACTGGGAATATTATCTTACATTAGAATATTTTGGTGGGTATGGATGTTTCGAGAATTTCCCTTGTTGGGTTTGGATTTGGTTTGTATAGTGAAGGGATTGATTTTCTGTTTATATGCTAGTAGTTTCACCTTATCTTGAATATCATTAAGTGTGTAATGTCGTTGTATGTTGTTCGATTTATAATATAATTGTTTGAATGTTTCGGAAAGACTGAATAGAAATTGCAGTTTTTGCATTCCCTTGTGTTCAAGGATTGGAGTTGAACTAGGACTGAAGGTTCAACCGTGAGTTCAGATCTTGTTTCTGCCCCTGTGATAGTTTAAAAGTTGCCACCTTCGAAGAAGCTATTGATCGAGGAGCAATGTTCATCTTAGTAGTTAATTGTGAGCCTTAATGTGGCTGCTGAACAACTTAATACCAAGCAAATCCTTATAAGATAAACCTTCCCCTTGTAGAAATATGAGGATGCTGTGATTAGAATAAGATAGAATATTAGCCCCTTAGCAAGAGCTTTTAAGTATAAAAGAGCTATTTTGCTTTTTCACTAAATATAGATTAGACTTATCATATCTTGTTACACCAATAATTTCTTGTAATAGTTATAATGATGTGAGGCAGCAGATAAACTTGACACCACATTTGAAACCTCTGAAGTGATAAGCATTTAAAAAAGTGTTTTGCAAGAGAACATATTTTTCTTGACTGGATGGTTGGAGAGCATGCCAGTCAATTTCAAGGATCAACTTGGTATCTCCATCTTTGGTTTCCACAAGATTGTTGTAACTAGAACCAAATTTATCCCAGGAGATGATTCATCACAATCACCATACAATATGCTGTTTCCTGAGCATACTGCATCAAATATTCCTTGCTGGTTTATATTACTCTCCTCTCCCTGAATAATCTTGTTAAAAATTTCTACTATATACTTAAATAGTATACTATTTAGCAGTGAATTCAGAATATGTAGTACATTGTTGTTGTGCATCCAAACAACAAGACCAACATGAAGTTGGAGGTAAAAGGGCATGTGCTCACTTGATGAGTGCATGTCCAGCATTATGTGCACATGCAAGAGGCCTGCACTGAGATGTGCTCTGTACGCGCTGGAAGTATATGCTTCCAAAGTACATTTGAAACACTCAGATGGTCTTCTGTTTCTCTGAAATGGTTTTGTTTGTTTCTGCAGGGTTCTGGGGTAAATTCACCAGATCCTTCTTCAGTGGTGGACTCCAAATTGCAGTCTTTGGATGCTTCACAGCTGGGATCTCAAGGTCCCGCCCTAGGTATTCATTTTCAAGATGTAGTTTCTTCATAAATTAATTATACAAGTTGCTGCAAGACATTTTTTAATTATATTTACACATTCCTGTTGTATATTATATTTGATTCAAAGTAGTGATTTTTCAAGTGTATATGAGAGCCCTTAAATCTTTACAGAATAACATCTATGCTACTACATGAGAACTCTCTGCAAAACTTGCAAAGAATAGTTGATCAATACAATGTATTTGACCATGTTGCAGATAAAAGTTAAGGAAGAATAGTGATTTATACAAGAAATGACTGATCAAAATGATTTCACGGGAAAAAAGAGATGGATATAACAGGAACATAGTTGACAAGGTGCATAATGTAACATTAAAGTTGTACAGAAGTTTTGAGAGAGTCTATTGCTACATAATGATGCGCATATACATGCAGAGAAGTGGATAAGATACATAAGATTTTGAAGATATGAGAATTCCAAAAGAGTTGGAAAGTAGATTGGAGTATGCATAGTTTGATGATTTTCATAATAAATTTCAAAATTCAAAAGATGGTGCTAGTGACATTCAAATGTTAGCAAATATGTGAAAGGAAAAAAGTTAGAGATAAACCACATAGATGTTCTGAAGAATCGATGGGAAGATTTAAGAAATTATGGAAGATGTTAAAAGGAGATAGAGCATTGCCAAATAGGATTTAAAAAAGGCAAAGGAGGCAATACTCAAGAATTATGAACACACAAATGCATGTATGATAATTTGAGATGTACACCTAGAATCCTACCAAGAAGATTTGAGCTCACATCTTATCAGAACAAACTGTTTGATGTGTTATTCAAATTGAGAATCCATAATATGGTATACAATATTTTAAAAAATGATTTTGAACAATTAAATGCTCCTTGTCTCATCTGTTGATCAAGTAGTTATAAAATGAGTGATAATGATTTGACTGATTAAAAAATGCATGACGGTTCACATAAACCAATGATTCCCACCATACGTCATAGTCTACATATCTTAACACATATGAACCCAAAATTCCTGGTCTGGATTCTTCTTAATGATGGTTGCAATTTGCTCTTTCCGGTCTAGTCATTCAAAAATATAATTTATAGATCAATAACTCTGAGTACTGATAAGCCTTTAAACTTCAAGAGGAAGTTAGATTCTAAAATAATTCTAGCATCGCAGCCTTTTTGCAAACAATATAATTGTCTCTGTTGTGCACAACCTGCAATCCCAAAGTTTCACCCTTCCATTCACCTATTGATGTTGTTGTTTGCTAACTGTTGGTCATTGATCTCATTTCTTGTTATTGGAGCTTGTCCATGTTAATGCCAACTCTGTTCATATTTTCTCTACCATTTCCGTTGGAAGCCATCATCCTTTCTCACATAAATATCCTGCATTTTTTCTCTTCTTTATACTTACGACTTTATTTATGTTCTTATCTTTATGTAGTCTTTATTACTCTTGGATTTATCCAAAAAGAAAGGGAAAACAAATCCTTACCTCTAATATCACCATTAAAAATTTCCTATCGTAGTCACCGCTTGATAATAGAGGTAAGAGCCACTGAAATTAGGGCCGCAACACTGGTGAGTTGGGGAATGGATAGCGTTGAGGTGTCGCCCTTACCCAACCCAACCTTTATATATCCAACTCCCAAACTAACCCAACCTATTCCTATGGGGGTTGCAATTTTTGCAACCCAACCCCATCATAAGCTAAATTTGGGTTGGTTTGGTTTAGTTTCTGGTTGGGCTAGGTGTAGTCAGATTAATCAGGATATGCTGGGTTGTGAGGATAATTTAAGGTTGAGGAAATGTTTTGGACATTCTTATTAGGTTAATATTATATTGATTAAGATCTTATTTAGATGCACTTATGCAATTCTATAACTCGATAGGGCTAAAATTTAGTTAAAAAAGATATACTTATCTTATTTGGAGTACAAATATTAGTTTATTTATATATTGGGTTGGGTTGGGTTAATGCTTAGTCCTAACCTGACCCAACTTAGGGTAGAGTTGGGATTTCTAAGCCCAGGCCTATCCTATGGTCATAAAACTTCAGCCCAGCTTGACCTAATTAGTGGGTTGGGCTGATCAGGTTTGGTTAGTTTTGCTTATAAATTTTGTGAATCATGATGAATGGTTTGGATTATGAATTTGAATGGCTCATGTGTATTGAAAAACAAAAAAGCTCTAAAATATGCTAGGATGGCCCATTGTTGAGTCTAGGATGTTATATAATTGGTCGAAGAGATAAGGATGGAAAATTAAATATTCTAGAGAATTAAGAAAAATTTATATCTCACCAATGAAGAGAGGCATCTTAATCTTAGATATTAATTGATTTAAAAACATTTTATGCCGAAGCATCGACGATTATGGAAACTACTTATAAAAAGCTAGGACCATGACCTATTTATATTATTGTCTGGCAACACTAAAGCTGCGACATTATTATACAAGTAAGGCCTCTCTTGGTGTATGTCGGTGGTAGGAGATACACGTACGTAGCGGTTGATGAGACTAGGCAAAGAAGAGGTTTAATATTGGAACTCTTGATGGAAGTATTGAATGATAAACGCCTTGACATACCTACCTAATCCCCACCTTATTATTACGCCTTGACATTTGTTTAATAGTAGGTTTAATCCTTTCCCTGTAAATACCTACCTAATCCCCACCTTGTTATACCCCCAAACATTGCCAGTCATCAGATGCACATGCCTATGGTATTATGCCTTGACATTTGTTTGAGTCTTTTTCTGTGTTAATGAGTTGCAGAAGCAGTTATGCATCAAACTTAGTTTGGTAAATTCAATATGTTTTCTATAAGATACATTGAGTTGGTCCATATCCTTGAAATGATACCTTTTTTTTTTCCTTTTTCCAATTTAGTTATTGTTTGGTTAATGGCATATATTTTTTTTATCTCATATCCTTAGCTATTGGTGGATTGCCACTTTGTGTGAACACATTGGGGTGCATGGAAATGTCTTTTCTAACATTAGATATTTCTGTTCTTTATTTCTTTCTATTATTTTTTTTCTTTCCCTTTTGCATTTACCCATGCATTGCAGGAAATGGTTCTAAGGTGCAACAAAAAGCAGGTAGTGGACCAAGTGGAGGTCCAGCCCCTCCTGTCATGCAGAACTTAGGTGTCCAAGGGAGGCCAGCTACCAGTGGATCATCAAGAGAGCTGTCAGATGATGAGGAACTTGAAGGAGAAGCAGAAACAACAGAAAATATGGAGCCTGCTGATGCAAAACGTGCAAGGAGGTAAACATGAATATATAACTATCTAATTGGTATCTGTCTCCTGGAGCATTGAACTTGGTAGGATTTCTGTCAGCCTAGGTAGTACAGATATTTCAAATTGCATGCCATGTCTGCATCTGATTTTATATCAGATACCAATATTTGTTGGATATTTTGTTTTTTTTAAGGGCTCTTTATATCAGATACCAATACTTGTTGGATATTTTTTTTAAGGGCTCTTTATACTTCCTGGACATAGCTTCCCAATATCTTCAAGCATGGGGAAGGGCTGTTTTTAACCTTTGTTAATGTGCATCCTGTA
Source organism: Phoenix dactylifera (assembly GCF_009389715.1). Taxonomy (NCBI): domain Eukaryota; kingdom Viridiplantae; phylum Streptophyta; class Magnoliopsida; order Arecales; family Arecaceae; genus Phoenix; species Phoenix dactylifera. Next base: position 4,100,303 of record NW_024067666.1, on the reverse strand, counting down.
TCTGTTACCATGCTTCATAGCGGTCAATCATTACTTGCTATTTTAGGATATTATATTATATAAATAATGGTTTTAAGTTTACTGATATGTGAAATCACGTAAAATATTATTCAGTCTTTTCTATTTCTTTTTTTTTGTGAATTCAGTCTTTGATCATCGAATGTGGCAGTGGAATATTGTCAATGACGTTATGCGCCACTTTAAACAGTCAGGGCCACATTAAAAGCGTCGATTTTTAAAGCTGCAGCATAAGCATCATTGGATAGGACGTTATACATTTTTCAGATCTCAGAGTTAACCCATTCTTGCAGCATGGACCTCTACTAATCTTATTGAACTCTAGGGAACGATCTTTATGAGTTTTGAATTGTTAATGGAGGAGTGGGGCTGTGCAGGAATAGTAATTTGTGAAATTTGTTAACATATGGTTTTAAGAGCGGTTCTCATCACTATTAGTTATTGTTGGCTTGCAAAATGTCTTTGCCATTGCGAATGAAATAGAATAAGAGAGGTATGTGCTATCAGCTTGTTTAATTGAATCCACTAAATGAATAAGCCAACTGCATGGACCATTCATGTTTTCTTGTTGTTGAGAAGCTAAAACAATTTTCAACTTTTCTGTCAAATGCATAAGACTAATTGCATTAGCAAGGATAAAAACTTAATAAATCATGTGCGGGTGCTTCCTAAAGCCAGCTTGATTTAATTAAGGCTTTAGACAAGTTAACTAAGGTCCAGTTTGGCACCATTTCCAGGTTCCATTTTTTTTCAAAAACATAGAATCTGATGCAAGAATGGTGTTCAGTTACCTGATTTCTTTTTATAGTATTTTAAAAATTTTATCCCAATTTCTAGAAGTTGTGGAAGCCAAAAAATTTGGTTTCTAAAATTTTGAAACCAAAACTGCCCATGACCACCACTGCTGCCTTTGTTGCCACTGGTGTCCACTGCCAAACACAACCCAAGTTACTACAAAACCAGTTTGAGGTTTTCAATTTTCAAAAGGAGAAAAATAGAAACTGTTTTTAGTTTTTAGAAAACTAAAAACTGGAAACTAGAAGTTATACAAACGAGACCTCAGTAAATGGAAATATCTTTCAGGCAGTAATAGCTAGTTACTTGGCACCAATGTGCCTAAGTAGTTAACACTTTGACTATATGTATATAATATATATAAATTGCATGACAACACTTTTGTACAACACTGATATTTCGGACTCACAAATGTACCGACATAAATCAGCCACTAGATCATGCTAGCTATTTGTAGTTCTTGTCGACAAATTCGCATTTCATGCTATATTACATTAAAACAATAGAGGCACAAGAATGCATTACACTAACAAAAGCACCTTAGACACTTTAAGTCACCACACATGAACACTTGACATCATGGTTTTTATGTACCAGGCCATCCTGGTCTATACTAGCCATCACTTGGAACCCCCTTATATTTGGACACCTAGAATCGGAATCGTACTGGCACTTGGTAGATACATATCACTTGGGTGTCGACGCAGGGACTAGTATTGGTACGTAGAACCATGTTCTACCATACTATATTGTATCACCGAGTATGGTGTGTACTGAATCGTATTGGGTGGGAACCGGTACAAAATTCAAGTTTAGATCGGTACATGCACTAGCACTATACCGGCTCATATCAAGGTGTACCATCCTGTACCAAGGTGTACCGAGATGTGTATTGAACTGTACCTACATAAAAAGTGAGAAAAATGGTTAGAGAAATATTTTGATATGGGGTGCGTACCATACTGTACCGAACTAGTAAGGTATTGATACGTCTCCGGTGCCTTGCCTAGAACCTTGGTTGACATAGTCAAAGAGTGCATTCCATAAATCATAAACTGCTCTCTTTTGTCAGGACACTTTAAAAAGCTGTTGCAAGTGTGATCTGTTTTCTCAAAAAAGTGCGGAATACTTCTAGACCATGTAAGCATAAACACTGCAATTCTTGGGTGTCAAGGATTGGTGCATTATACTGTTTTGTGTTTAGGTATTCAGAATCTTGTTCATTCTGCAGGATCCCTGAAAAATTAATGTTCATATGAAAACACTTCTGTGAGTAGGAAATAGAAATGATGATAATGGTGCATTTAGGTCCAAGCAATAAGAACACGATACTGAGAAAAGCAAGTTTACTAGATGTCAACTTCTATTCCATGTAAATGAACCAACTGATCGCTGTTTAAAACAAAGCACATGATAAGTTGCATTTTAATTAACATATCTGCATGTGTGATTTGAAATGTTATTCTTATTACTATTTACCTCCAGTTATGTTGGATCAGTTAGTAGCAGTTATTCATAAATGAAATATCTACATGCTTTGTTGCATCATCCACAGGGACGATGCGTCTGCTTCAGTAATAGCTTTTACATCTTTAAGTTGTCATAGGTATTTGCTACTGTTGATCGTTAAACTATTTGTTGTGAGGGCATCTAGAAGTTTAGCTTTTCTAATGCTTTAAATTCATTTGATTGTGGAAATTCGATTTGATTTGTTTGCCACCAGGATGCTTTCAAACCGAGAGTCAGCAAGACGCTCGAGGAGAAGGAAGCAAGCACATTTGAGTGAGCTTGAGACACAGGTCTTATTTCATCAATCTGTTTCTTATAATTTGCAAGCAGTACTGTAATTTTGTTTAGACTTAAATGACATATTTGTTACATAGGTTTCACAATTAAAAGTTGAAAACTCGTCATTATTAAAACGTCTCACTGATATCAACCAAAAGTACAATGACGCTGCTGTGGATAATCGGGTACTAAAAGCAGATGTGGAGACTCTGAGAGCTAAGGTAAGCTAATTATATATGAGACTCCGTGTTTAGAATGACTATTTTTCAGTTCCCTTCTGTTGAGGTTCATGTAGCTGTTATGCATGTACCAGGCTTGTGGAATTTGTGGTCGTGGAGTTGGCTTTCTCTCATTAGATTGGTTAAATGTAGTAACGGATTTTATTACCTGTAGAACTTGCTAGCTTATAGCATGGTTGGCACTCTAATCATTTTGCCTACTAACTCATCCAGGCTAGCTATCACATATCTTGAACTGCATGGATGATGCAGGCTTTTTCAATCATGAAGATCAAACCTGTTGATAGTCCTGATTCATGGTGACTGTGAACAACGAACAGCTAGTGTTTTATTAGATGCTTTCCTTGATGAAAATTCCAATGAAAATAGTTTTTATGGAAATTGTCTTCAACTATAGGTCCATCTGGTTAAATGTTTGTAAACATGCTAGTATATATACATACAGGTGAAGATGGCGGAGGAAACTGTAAAGAGAGTAACTGGTGTTAGTACTATATACCCGAACATCCCTGACATATCAACAAACGGCATGCCTTTTAGTGGGAGTCCGCCTGATGCAACTGCTGATGCTGCTGTCCCTATCCAAGATAACCCAAACCATTTTTTCCAGCCCCCATCACATGACCAAAGAATCAATACCTGCATCCCTGAGATTGCCCCTTCTCCAGTTGAGGATGTTGTGCATGGTGCTGTGGCTGGTGGGAAGATGGATAGGACTACTTCCATGCAACGGGTGGCTAGTCTTGAGCATCTTCAGAAAAGGATTTGTGGGGGACCAAGCTCATGTGAACCTGTGCAATGGGATGCTGCTGCTTGGGATCCTGAGACCTCTGTCGACAAGCAGCAAAATCAGGTATGAGGAAATCCTGAAACTGCCTATTGTTGATGTTGTCAACTATCTGTGCATTGTGAAGGAAATCTATCTCATTCTTATTTGGGATGCTGAATATGACACCATCTATTGTTTCTTTATCTAATGAATGGTTGTTCACTTCTGTCCATCTCTTTTCCATCTTTGATGCTTGTGTTGAATGCCAAGCAGCGTTTGTGCAATTTTCATATCTGGGAGTTCGTACTAATTTCCATTTATTGATGCGTACAAGCTGTTCAAACTTAGGGCCAAGTTGTTGATTGAAGTGATATGCGGATTGCCTTATTTTTGCCTTTTTCGTGTCTTAAGTCTTTGAAACATTGAATGAAAAAGAGGCTTTACTGCAGTTTGGATGTAAAATCAAAAGAGAGATAAAAATGGAAAAACCAAGGGGCTGTCACCTGTTTGGTTAATACCTGTCATTCTAAAGTTGATGCAGAGAAATATCATGCATAAAATTGGTCTTAACCCACTTTTTTACATGTATTAGAAGTTACATTTTCTAATGAACCCATGGACATTTGGTAAATACGTAACTTTGGTTATTTGCATATTTTGTGAAAATCATGGATTCTTGAAGTCCAAATACCTACTAGTTTGACCAGTCATTAATGTCGAAGAATATCCAACATTAGACACTAGCATTCATCCTTGTCTATTGAGAAAATGTTTAGAATCTCATAGTAGTTTGCTATTTAAATGCAATCTGAAAGGTAACTGAAAGAGGTAAAAACTGCTGCAAACGGTGAATGCCTTTGCCTGGCTTTATGATGGATTGTTATATTAAATGCTCTATAATCAGAACCAAAAATTTATATGCCAAGTTATGTACATCAATTGGAGACAGTTTTAAACTTGGTCTAGGTGTAAGAACAATTCAGGGCCTTTCTTGATGCACACAAATTGTGCCAAAAACCCTTTTCCCCTCGAGTGATTTGCACACTTTATTTGCCATGCATAATAACATTGCAGGATTTCTTTTTGTGCTATTTATTCTAGCTTTTTTTTTTTTTCCATTTTATTCAAGCCAAAATCTCAGGAGGGTGCCCTGGAAGGTAAGCTCCTAAATAGAGTAGCTTGACGACCGATGGAGTCCTGCAAATAATAGCCAGTTAAGTACTTAACAGTTGTGGTTGGAGGTGAAATTAGTTATATTGAGGATCTTGGGTTTTATGAAAGATTTGCATGTTTCCTATGGCCGGATGCCTTTCAGCTTAAAGAACTGCTTTATTTGGAAGAACTGTTAAGGGGGAACTGCAGCTTTAGGCCTCAAGGATTGCAAACTTCTTGGGAAAATGTAGTCTAATATATAACTGAAACTTGGGGTTGTTGTTTGGTCCCTTCCTTCCCAAGTTGTTTGCAGCTTTAGGCATCTCCTATCTCTTCTGAGATGGAATCACAGCCATCTTTCATATGCTTTATTTTATCAAGTGTTCTTCCTCCATCCATCTCATCTGAGGCTTGCTCATCATCTTAACCGATCCCATCTTTTGGCACCTTTTTTTTTCCTAAATTGATAGATATTGCTACTCTCTGGCAACTCAACCCAGCTTTGTTTATACTTTCTTATTAATAAATTGGTGGCTCGACCTCCCATTTCATCAAAAAAGAAAAAGAAAAAAGTATTGAAGACCATTCGCAGGCTGTGGTATGGGTAGATGGACTCCGTTTCAACACCCTCAAACTAAATATGCATGAGAGAGAGCTTGTTTAAACAAAATACAAAGCTTTTACATACAAAGGTGAGAGTTAAAAATGTTTGCAAACAAAACAGATCCAATTCAGCAATGAGGTATGAAAAGAGAGGTCTCATGTCAGCAACGAGGTATGAAAAGAGACCACTCGCAGGAGAAGTGAATCTCAACGGTCAAAACATTTTAGCAGTAAGAAACAATCCATCATCTTCTTTTTTTTTTTGGTAAAACAATCCATCATCTTTGTAAAGAAATGAAAGAGACGGTATGCCTCACCACCATCCCAAGCAAATACAAATATTCAGTGTCCCCTAGCTCTGCTCTCAATTCTCCCCAGCCAAATCCCTCGTCACCACCTCCGCTGCCATCCTCCACCTTCAGCTCCACCAGAAGTAGTGGCGCCGCTACCTCCGACACCTCCGCCACCTCCGCCACCAAGACCAACGACCCCACCTCCCCAGCCCCACAGCACCTGGCTTTCTCCGCTCAACCAAGCAGCTCAATTTCATGCCAATCTCCTCGATCCTTCTGCATGATCCTCTCGTCTGACACGTGAACCTCTTCTTCCTCTTCTTTCCATTATCGAACAGTAATATTATGTTAAAAAGCATTCATGGCGGTAGGCAATGCGGTGGTATCATCTGAGGCCTGATGGAAGCATTCATGGCGGTACCGCCAATGTGGTGAACCAAGGGATCCGCCAAAAGCTGGCCACCACCCGCCGCGCCGGCCCGGTGATCCATGGCGGGAACTCGTACTCCTGCTCGTGGATCGTTCTGTACATGAGGGCGAGGTTGGCGTCGTCGAACGGCAGCGGGCCGGCGAGGAGGACGAAGAGGATGATGCCGCACGACCACGCGTCGGCCTCGACGCCGTCGTATTCCTCCCGGCGGACGACCTCCGGCGCCTTGTAGGTCGGGTGCCGTAGGCCGTGTGGAGCCGGCCGTCGTCACGGAGCCGGTCGGGAAGCGCGGAGAGGCCGAAGTCGTGGACCCGGCCTTGAGGTTGCCGTCGCGGTCGACGAGGAGGTTCTGCGGCTTGACGTCGCGGTGGGCGACGCCGCGGGCGTGGCAGTAGCGCAGGGCGGCGATAGAGCTGCAGGAAGTGGCGGCCGGCGGCGGCCTCCGGGAGAGGTCTCCACCGGCGGCGTGCTCCATGACCAGATATATCTTGGACTTGGTCGCGATGACATCGTGGAGCTTGAGAATATTTGGATGCGAGAGAGGGCGCCATGACGGTGCCGAGGACTTGGGGCTTGTCGAGGACCTTGACGGCGACGCCTGTGCCGTCGGCGAGGGAGCGAGCATAGTAAACCTTGGCGAAGATGCCACGGCCGAGGAGGCGGCCGGGTTCGTATTTGCCGTGGAGAGCCTCCGGCTGGTGGCGGTGTATGGGCGGCGCGGGGACAGACTTGGACCTTCTGAGGTCCATATATAAGAAGGTGGCCTCTACTTCTCTCTCCCTTGCTCCCCTCCTTTTTCGGAATGGCTTTGTTTTGGTTCTTTCTTCTTGCTGGCGGGGGTGCGGGAGTGAGGGGTCGTTGTAAGTGGGGGTTAGTCTTGTTTATTTCGACGCCCTGATTGATCTATAAATAAATAAATAATCTTAGAAGGTATTATTTGGGTAGAGGAGGAAGAAATGTTGTTTGATTATTTTTGGGGTTTTTAGGTCATACTTGCTTTGGTTTTAGTTTTTCTTGTGAAAGTAGTTAAAGGGGAGTGGGTTGGGGATTGGAAGGTGAGTCCGCTTTGGTTCAAATTAATTTGGAAAACAATAAGATGGCCTCTTGCAAGAGTTGAGCTTTGGTTTGGTGTGTGCTTCTAGTTTCTTTTATTTTCTTTCCTAAGAAGGTGTTCCTCAAAGAGTTGAGCTTTTTTTAAAATATAGTAGATAAAGATACATCTCAAATATATCTCAGTGTAAATACATCTGGTAAAGTCAGAAAACAGTCTAAGGTCTGTTAGACCGTCAATAATAAAAATCCATAGATTGCCAGTGCTATGATAAGCCACAGGAGATACTACCCATGTTCCTCTCCATAAGGGTTTGAAGTCTCTATTGCAACTCTTTGTCGATACATTATGCAATGCCATATCGATGTCAGCTTGAAGTTTGATGAATCAATCAAACATATAGGGCGACAAGAGCTCAGCTTGCTCAGCTTACGTTAAAGTGCGAGAGCCTTTTTTTTTTTAAATTTATTGTCCTTACATATCTAGTTAATGAAAAATCGCAAACCTTTGATTAACTAATCATAATTGGGAAACTGATGTCAAGTAAAAGGAAAATGCTGTTCATTATGTAAAAGATTTATAGGAAAACGCCATAAAAGCTCACCAGTGATTACTGGTGCCATCACGGATCTATTGTTACAGCATAGCTCAAAATTATATACGCGAAGTGAAGAAGAAGGTGACAAAACCTTGTAAATGTGATTTCATGGAAATAGGCACTCTAATTCAGGCTCATAGATTTTAAGACAAGGTTAGGGTGGCTTCTGTAAATTACAATATTATAGCGGCTTATTTAGGGTTTTTTTTCTCCCCCCAAAGCGGATGTATCATATACGACGGATACGAATAATAAGTATCAGAGTGCACTGGGTAATCCCCTCTCTTCTAGCCACAGGATTTTTCTAGAATAGTTAGTAACATACGAGACTACTTAATTTGTTGCTTTATTGGCCTCTCGATGTACGTATTTTGTCTGTAAAACTATTTTACAACTGATTATAATCTAAATATTTTTTAGCAGCGGATGGTACTCATCCATTCTGCACTTTTTGCTGAATTTAACCAATAACTATAACCGAATCGTCGTCGAGCACGATAGCATAGACTTATAGCCCGCGCCAAGCATAGTATATGCCAGTCCAAGTTGCTCACAGTTTAACCCTAGAAATCGAGGCGCCGAAGATCTAGCTGGCTGCAATCACCCTGGCGGCTTATTCGGCTTATTCGTTTAAGCTGGTAGGAAGTAGGATGGTCCGCACTTGGACGGACCAGAGCATGCCTAAGATGGCCGGAAATTCCGGTTTCAAATGTGGGATTTTTTGTGTAATTAATTAAAAAGTCCTGTCGTATTAACGTTCTTCTTCTTCTTCTTCTTCTTCTTCTTCTTCGTTGCACGGGGTTACCTTCTCGACATTTTTGCGGGCAGGGACGCTCTCTCCCAACTGCCGCCGCAGCCACCACCTCTCTCCTCCTCCTTGTCTATCTCTCGCCGCCGCCACCTGCGCCACCACCACGATAGCCGGTGGTGGTGCTGCTGGTCGGAGGTGGACCACCACTCACCCGTGGTCTGAGGAGCACTCATGGCGAGCATCTTGGCCATAAGGACTTCCTCGCTTTGGGATTCATTCTCTCCCTAGAGGGAGCCAGAGTCCATGATCCTGACAGCGATCTCCTAGCCGAAGCTGGGCCACCGTAGAAGAGGGGGGCGAAGCTGCCCCTTCTGAACTTTTGGCATGGGGAGGATAGGTGGCGTGACGGAGCACGGCGACGGTGAGCGCGGCCACTACGGGAGCAGGATGGGATGGTGCGGTGGTGGGCTCGGAGAAGGGAGCCAACCGGTCGCCATTTTGCCCTTTAATGCCCTGATTTTTATAGAAAAAGTATATAAAAGCACTGTAGGAAAACCCGAAGAACCCATATTGGCGGCGACCGAGACCAGACAGCCGTCTTTGCTCGCAAGAGGAATAGCGGAATAGCGAGTGAGGAATTAAGGGGAGGCAGAGGAGATGTCGTCGTTCGGGATGTCGAAAGGGTTGCTGGAGATCGGCAAGTTCGCGGTGTACGTGATCGTCCCGATCGCTCTTACTTACGCCGTCACCGCCAACTCCAAGAACCTCCAAAAGATCATGGGCTTCGTAAGCAACGCTTCTCTCTCTTTATTATTATATTTCTATGCCTATCTATTCCAATTTTATCCCAGGTTGGTTGGTGGAATAAGAACACTAGCTTTCTGTTGAACGTGATGTGGTATGGGAATGGGCTTTTGGAAGAATACTCCATAATTTAGGGGTTCGAAAAACTATGAAGAACTAGTAGTGGTTTAATGGTGTACATTTACAGTGGATTGATTCATTCTACATTCTTAGGGTGAAATTTGCTTCGCTTCTAACTAATCACTAGTCAGACTGTGATCCCAGGCTTCTAATCGCATTCCAGGTGTTTGTGAAAAGGTCTGTTTTTTGAATATGAACTGATTTAGCTTTGAGTATTGGGGACTTGAGGAGTGCTCTGTCATTTGTGGAAAGGAAGGAAATTTTGAAGGAATGAGAAAGCAAGGTTTTGGTTAAGGTTGAACAGTGGTTGGCGCCTCGTGCTTGACGAAAGAGCCAAGGGATGATCTTAAAGGAGTTGCACTGGCTATTGATAGTGGAAATCGTAGGGAGGTGAAAGCTACAGGATAAAGGATGATAAAAATAATATTATTATAGTGGACTATATGTGCGACACCAGTGTAGAACTGATTACTTGAAAAAACTTGCGACTGTTAGTGAGAATTCTGGGGATCCCACAAAACATGGTAGACCTAGAGGGAAAGACATTTGATGAGATGGGGTGTATGGACCTTGAGAGTCATTTGAGGAGAATAACATGGAAGTAGTTTTTGGGATGAAGGGAGGTAAGAACCCTAGAGGCCTAGACCTGATTGCGTCTTGACGATGTTTGATAATTTGGGTATTCCATCAGAAAGCATAATTTTGTTTTGTTGTTTTGTTTTGTTAGCAAGATCTCATCATAGCAATTTAAATGCAAAGGTTTGGCCCCGGTACCCTCTTGCAAATAAGAAGGGACAAAGAATCCAATATGGAGAAAAAAAAAGATCTCAGCAGGCCTTTTTTTTTCTCTCCCTATAGGATTCGGGCCAGCCCACTCAATGCTTTTTTTTGGATATTTATGAATATAGGCCTAGCCTGTAGTCCTATGATCTTGCTGGTTGTATTGGCCCAACCCACGAATCCCATAGAATTTTCAGCCCAATCATCCAAACAGGCCCTTAGGATGTTGTTGACCATATTCTCCTTAACCCTCCAATTATCTCCAATGATCTATTGTGGACTTGAAGTCAACTTTGCTCATCAATCCCTTGTCTCCTTCCAATCTCTAGCAGGATCTCTTTTGTATAGTTTGACTCCTAGGTGGACTAAGTGATTTCTTTCTTTTCTATTGCTCTTGTAGCCCTCCTTTTGCACATTACATTAACTCCATCTGACAAAAGATGAAGAAGCGATAAGATAGAGCATATATCTATCGATGAGGGAGCAGATTTTAGTCATCTGGTATATATGCCAACAAGGAAGAGGCATCTTTGTGAGATAGCATAAGATGTTCTAGGAGAATTGTTTTTTGATATACAAATGGCTAATTATATTAAGAGAGCAACCTAACAATTGTTTCTGATAACCAATTTGGATTTATGCTTGAAAGATCGATAGAGGCTATATTTTTACTCAGGTAATTGATTGAAAAATGTATAGAAAAAGGGAAAGTATACATATGGTCTTCGTTGACTTAGAGAAAGCTTATGATAAGGTACCAAGAAAAGTAACTTGGTGGTCTTTAAGAAGGTTGGGTGTGCATAAAATGTATATTTAAATAACTAAGGACATATATACAGGAGCAATGATAAGTGTTAGAAATTGCTGCAGTGCCGTAAGTGTATTTCCAGTAGTTACTATGTGCTTATATCAAGGATCAGCACAAAGCGCGTATCTTTTTGAAGTAATTATGAATAAACTTACTGCTAATATTAAGGAAGACGTACCATGATGTTTGTTATTTACAGGTGGCATAATATTGATTGTTGGAAAGAGAATTAGATTAAATATTAAGTTAGACTAATGAAGGAAAACTTTAGAGAATGAAGGTTTAAATATCAGTAGAAGAAAGATCGAATATATGGAAGGTAAATTTAGCAAGAATAGAGATAAAGAGGTAATACTAAATAAAATTAACGACCAAGAAATACCACAAACTGACCGATTTTACTACTTAGAATCTTTTATACAAAATAATGAGGAGATAGATAAAGATACATGGAATAAATTAGAGCTAGTTAGATGAAATGGTGAGGTGCATATGAAATAATATGTAATAGGTGCATATCTTGAAGACTTGAAGAAAAAAATTTACTGCACTGCAATAAGGCATGTTCTATTTTAATCATGATGAAATATTTTACTCCCTTGAATTCACTACAGAATCCATGAGTTTCATGAGTCATATTCCTTCAAATATTCTCGATTTTGCATTTTTATTTTACTTGGATGCACATTTGACCTCATAATTCGGTGTAATTAAAAAACATGGACTTTCCATATCTTGATCCAGTAATTTAAAGAAGAAAAAGAAATGAAGAAACTTGAATTTTGAGTGCCTTATAGTTTGGACAGTTTCTTTTTTCTGAAATTGAAAAGAAAAACTGTCATCTTGCTATTATTTAAGCATGAGAATTTACTTTGCTTTATAATTACTTGGCAAGTGCTGATTATGTTCTGTATGCAGCATCAATATGTGGTATATCCTTTTGAGGGTCCTCGCCCCCCATCACCAGAGGAACTCCGAGAGATGGCTCGAAATGACAACAACCGTTGAGCTTGCGGTTTAACCATGATGGTAGTGATATTACATGTTATTATGTCATTTGAAACTTGTAGAGTTGTAATAAGTTACTGAAACTTTGTGAAGTTATGATGGACCTTTGCATTCAAAACATGAGGGTCATCTTCTAGGTTTCTGGCCTTGAAGGTAAGACTTATCAGAGGACTTCCTAAAACATCTACCACTTTTTTCTTGAGTAGCTTCCTGTATGTACCATGAATGACTGTGCAAAAGACTCCCGAAATTTTTCAAATTAATAATCTTATTTATAGCAGGCAGATGGCCAAGTCATTGTCAGAATGTTGGCTGGCTTTCGTGGGTAATTTGGTTTGGTAAATTCAGAAAGAATGCAAAGCCTAACCAAAATAGGTAGGAGAACTTGAAAATTAATATTAAGTAAAAAACGTAAAATATGCAATTTTATTGATCTATGGTGAATAAAGAAACAATTATGGGAGAGGCAATTGTGACATAGACAGCACTGCAACCGAAGATAATGCTATTAATATGTGATTGATGTGTCTTTCATGAATAAATGGTGAATAGGAATTGATGAACTATTGGGGTATTTCAAGAATAATTTGTGGACTGCATTGCTCGAAATGGTTCAAAGAATCATTCAGCTGAAAAAAAATTCAAAAATAGTTCACAAACCTTTATGGTACTTGAAATAATTTTCAATTATTAAGTCAATCTAGTTGTTTATCTGAAAGCTGATCAAGTTATTAAGCTTGAATCAGATATAATGATACTGATCTGGTCTAAAATTTTCAGAAATGCACTCAAAATCACCAATAGCTAGAAGCAAAATTGCATGTGGAATTTGCATATTTCTTTTATGTTTTTTTTTTTAAATTTTCTGCTTGAAGTCCAAAAAATTGATGTGTTAATAATTGACATCATTAACTCCTGAGCATCCTCCTGTCTTCAAGGCTGGTTTGTTGAGATTTTGGCTTAATTGGCTGATATTCCTCAAAGTTACCATACTTGAAGAGGCGGCTTCGCCGTTGGAACCGTGAGGTGGTGGGTAACATTTTTCGGCGTTTGGAGGGGGTAGAGTCCTCGATCGCCGAGTTGCAAAGGAAGGAAGACTCAGGAGGGGTGCTTCCGGAAGATGATATAGCTGACCTTCGGGGGCTTCTAGCGACTCACCATTCGCTGCTACGGCAGCATGAGATCTTCTGGCGTCAGAAATCCCGTGTGCAATGGGTGAGTGAGGGCGATCGTAATACCAGTTTTTTCCATCGGTCGACGGTCATTCGAAGGCAGCGGAGTATGATCCACTCTCTGCGAGATGGGCCCGGCCATCGGGTGGTGGGCGAGCCTGCTATCCGACAGACTTTACTTGACTTCTTCCGCGCCAGATGGACGGAGGATGAGGTGGCTAGTGATGGAGATCCCCCACTGAGGGTGGAGGTGGGCATTGGTGACGCTGAGAGGGAATCCCTGATCCGACCGGTGTTGGCACAGGAGGTCCAAGAGGCAGTCTGGGCCTTGGCAGCGGACAAGGCCCCGGGACCTGACGATTTCCCTCCCTTCTTCTTTCGGCAATATTGGGGTATTGTTCGGCGAGCTGTGGTGGAGGCTATCCAGTGTTTCTTTACCTGAGCAGCGATGCCTGAGGACTGGAAGGCCACTTTCATCACGCTTATACCTAAGCGTCAGGATGCTGCTGAGCCGAGTCATTTCAGGCCCATTAGCTTGTGCACAACCTTATATAAGGTTGTGGCAAGAATAATGGTGAGCCGAATGAAGCCTCTTTTGCCTGGCATCATTAGTCATGAGCAAGGGGCTTTTGTAGCTGGTAGAAATATCTCACACAATGTTTTGTTGGCCCAGAAAATGATGTGGGATCTTCAAAGAGCACCGAAGCGGCGAGGCTTGATGGCAGTCAAGCTGGATATGGAGAGGGCTTACGATAGGATCAGGTGGAGCTTTCTCCAGCGGGTACTAGAGGCGTACGGCTTTCACAGGCGGTGGATTGGTTGGGTCATGGGGTGTGTCCGGGGGCCAAAATTCTCTATTTTGGTCAACGGCACACCATCATCTTTCTTCGAGTCCACTATGGGGTTGCGGCAGGGATGTCCCTTATCCCCATATTTGTTCATTATCTGTGCTGATATTTTGTCACGTGCTTTGCAGCGAGTCTGCGCCAGCCGGGAGATGGAGGCCTTCACTCCAGCACCGGGGGCTCGACCGCTTTCCCACTTATTTTTTGCTGATGATTGTCTTCTCCTGACCAGGGCACGAGTTGCTGAGGCACGGGTTCTTCGCAGGGTGGTGGCGGACTATTGCACGGCGTCCGGCCAGAGAGTGAACTTCATGAAGTCAGCTATCACGTTCAGCCCTAGCACGGAGACCAGAGTCCGGCAGGAGATCCGGGAGATACTGCAGATACCAGAGCAGGAGGGGATGTTGACCTACCTGGGAGTTCCCATCGCTGGCCGGAGGCTACGAGTGGCAGAGTGTTCGGGCCTAGTACAGCGGGTCCAGAGTAGGTTGGAGGGATGGAGAGCGTCTTCCCTATCCATGATGGGGAGACTGACTCTGATCAGATCAGTGTTGGGATCCATGCCGATGTATCTCATGGCCAACTCTGTGGTGCCGAAGACGACTTTGTTGAGGATTGAGCGTCTTCTTCGGAGCTTCTTATGGGGGTCCCACAGTGGGGGCCACGAAGTGCATCTGGTGGCTTGGGAGCAGATCTGCCGTCCGACCGGTGAGGGTGGTTTGGGGGTGTAGTCCCTCTTGGAGAGGCGTGAGGCTTTCATTGCTCGGCACGCGGTTCAGTTTATGCTTGAGCCGTACAGCCTCTGGAGTCAGGTGATGGCAGCCATATATAGCCCAGGGGTCCTACAGGTGGCACGGAGGGGGCGCCGGGTTTCTTTCCTGTGGCGCGAGATTGGGAGGTACCTGCCGACCGCATCGGCAAACACCAGGTGGTTGATAGGGGACGGCAGGAGCATTGATGTGACCAGCGATCCGTGGGTAGACACCCTTCCTCTGCGGTGTTGGCCGACTATGGTAGATACAGAGGCAGTAGAGGGACTGCGGGTATGTGACCTCCTAGTTGCAGATGGAGCAGAGTGGGATGAGACCAGACTTCGACGGCTGTCTGGGGCGCACCTAGCTGCGAGGATTCGATCCCTTCCGTTACCAGGATGTGCAGGGCCGGATGTTAGGGTTTGGGGTACCTCGAGCCGGGCCAGTGTTAGGCTGGGAGACCTTTCCCATGTTATCCAGCCAGAGCATGAGCGGGGGCCGGATTGCACTTGGATCTGGAGGTCCGGACTCCATCCGCGTGCAGCCCTTTTCTTATGGAAGGTATTTTGGGACCACCTTCCGACGAGAGCAGTGCTGAGCAGGCGTGGCTGGGGGATCCCCGCAGAGTGTGGGACGTGTGGAGCTGAGGAGTCGGTGGACCATGTGCTTTTTCAGTGCACCTGGGCGAGGTCGACATGGCAGTGGGCCGAGGTTCCGCAGGAGGCTCGGAGCGCGAGGCTACAGTTTCTCCAGGTGATTCAGCAGGGGCTTGCCAGTCCGAGTACTCGGCTGGCGGCTTTTAAAGCGACTTGCACAGCACATCAGATTTGGCTGGCAAGGAACGCTCGTACTCTTGGGGAGCGCAGGGTGTCACCGAGGTTTGCTGCGGAGCTTGCCCGAGCACAGGCCACGGAGATCAGGCCCACCCTTTTAGATAGACCTTTGATAGCTCGGGACACCTGGGGTTCCCCCTCTGCTACGGCAGCTCCTCAGATGGTGTTTTTCACCTGAGAGCCCCCACCCCCGAGTTTCCTCAAGGTCAATTTTGATGGGTCGGTGCTGGATGGCGGTGTGCGGGGCGGTGCGGGCTTTGTCATACGGGGCCCGCATTCCAGGGTGGTGGCAGCAGGTGGCTGCCAGCTGTTCGACACGTCGGTACCAGGGGCAGAGCTGCGAGCTGCCTGGGCGGGTCTGCGTCATGCGCGAGTGGTGCTGCAGGCTAGTTCGATTATTCTGGAGGGCGACTCGGCCACGGTTATTCGATGGATTTAGAGGGGGCCACGGGGAGATGGCACAGACCACCCCCTGGTCCGTGACATAGAGATGATGATGAGAGATGGGAGGGTCCTTCGGGCCAAGCATGTTTTCAGAGAGGCCAATGGGGCGGCCGACTGGGTGGCGGCCCACGCGGCCCACCACTCAGGGTACACCCTTTGGTCAGGAGAGGGAGAGCTACCACTAGCACTCCGTGAGTTGTTGTATTTTGACTTTCTTGGGTGTATTCGTACACGTATTGTATGAAATACCCGTTTCAAGCAAAAAAAAAAAAAAAAAAAAGAGCAAAATTGCTACAGCTGAAGACTTAAAATCTACATAAGGCACTTTAGCTTCTTTGATTCTCATTGGGCAAACAGAGATCTCAATTGAACCACATTTGTGTGTTAAAATATTTTGTTTATAACATCGCGCGGTCGCTCATCTTTTGCTCCTCGGACTATTTACATGTCACCATGTCCAGTTATTTATGCTATTCAGAATATTGTATGTATATTTATCGGCAATCTCCTTGATTGATTCGTTATATTCGGCTAACTTATAGGCTAGTGATAGGCATAGATAATGAACTTAGGATGCTTACATTCAGCAAAACATATAATAACAATGTACATGTGATACTATAGCTTGCTTCTATTCCAAGTCTTTATACAAGTCATCAGTGTAGAGATTCATTTATCCTATGAGTGAAGGCTCTAACATGCTCCTATTCCAAGTCATCGGTTTAATCTCAACCCAACCCTAAGATACAAATTTCCAGGATCCGACATTAAATGAGCAAGAAGAACGCTATGTACATGGCCGGGAAAATCCTGTTCGATCAATGGCTTGGACACATCTTATCCAATAAAGCTGCTGAATTTTGACTAGCTAAGGCTCAAGGCTCGATCAAGGCATGGTGATATTTTCTAGAAAGTTTGCTCCGGCCGAAAGATTTTTCCAGCTGGACACAGCTTAGGTTGGGTCAACTCTGACCCGTGAAAAGGCAGCGCAGCGAATGTGGAATCCTAGGAGACCAAGAAATGATATGGGAGAAAAAGTTTAGATAGCTGAAAGGTCAAATAGTTGACCTTTTATGTTCCAGTTCGTCGGCTTAATTTGGAATTGATTGGTTTAGGAGAGTTGAAATCGTGAAAAAAATTCTCTGGAAGCTTTCATTTGCTCGTGCGTTCAGCTTCTGAATTCGATGTTCGTGATTGGAACACTGTCATCTCATACTACTTCATTTAATAAAAGAAAAAGAAAATTACAAGGGTGGAAATCAACCAAGAGCTGTTTTTTTTTTCCTTCAATATTTTTTGAGTATCAGTTTTTTGCCTTATTAATATAAACTTAGCCCATTTGCAATGTTTTGTGGTGAAGTCTTCTTATTTGGACGGCCAAATTGCTTTCCTGAGTGATCCGTCACATAGGCAACTGTGGCCAGCTTGCTTTCCTGAGTGCTCGGCCACATCACAAGGGCGGCTGTGGCTCAAAGTGCAAAGAAAGAGGGAGACACGCATGGCCATCTATATTTATCATAATGATATGTTGCATCTATTTCATGCACATAAAAATCTCTTGCGCGGCATGGCATAAGAAAAAATCATATTGCAACTTATATAAAATTAGTATGGCATGGTTGAATATTAAATGTCCAAGCATATGCACATTAATGATCAATTGAAAGACAATCAAGCGGCAGACCGGTTAGGCACCGAATGGAGACTTTCTTTACAAAAATGAAGACCTGATCTAACCGTAACTCGTCCACCCGGGTCCTAAACTCGGATGGCCTTGGGCGAGGTTTCTCAAGACTAAGTTTTTTTTTTTTTTTCTTCTTTAGAACTCTCTCCTTTCTTGGTCTAACCTAATTTGCAATTACATGTGTGCCATGTAACAAATGAGCACATCTCCTGCTGCAATCTGCAATAGAATAATTGTAACAAACCAAAAAGCTTCATCAGTGCCGTCCTAAGTTTTAACTTCATCTGCTGATCCTCTTCTCTTCCCTCATTATCCTGTGGAATAGACTATTCAATAAAAGGCTACTAGGGAAGAAGGTATCCGAGAGCTAGAGTTGGATCGGTCAACACCTCTTTTGTCCTTGAAGGCATCCAACTTCGCCTGCCCCAATCCTTGACCCATCCACGGCCCCACTCAAAGTCTATAAATTGGAGCTACTCTCGAGTACCCATTATTCCTCACCAAGCAAAACAGATCAAATGGCTTCCTCAAACCTTCTCCTTCTTCTCCTCCTCCAAGCCCTCCTCATCCTTCTCTCACCAGCATCAGCTGCTGGCTCCAATGTTTTCGCCGAATACATCGGGGCCGAGTTCAAAGGCGTCCGGTTCTCTGACGTCCCCATCAACCCCGGCGTCAACTTCCACTTCATCCTCTCCTTCGCCATAGATTACACCACCTCCTCCAACCCCCCAACTCCTACCAACGGTCGGTTCAACGTCTTCTGGGACTCTGCCAACCTCTCCCCCTCGCAGGTGGCTGCCATCAAGCGGGAGCATGGCAATGTTAAGGTTGCAGTCAGCCTTGGTGGAGATAGCGTCAGTGGTCAACCTGCATACTTCAAGCCTTCTTCTATAGATTCTTGGGTCGCTAATGCCGTCGATTCGCTCACCACAATCATCAAGAAATACCATCTGGATGGTATCGATATCGACTACGAGCACTTCCAGGCTGATCCCAACACCTTCGCGGAGTGCATCGGGCAGCTGCTGACGAGGCTAAAGAGCAATGGAGTCATCTCCTTCGCTTCGATAGCTCCTTTTGATAGCGCGCAAGTCCAGAGCCATTACCTGGCTCTGTGGAGGAAATATGGGCATCTCATCGACTATGTCAACTTCCAATTCTATGCCTACGATGCAAGCACGACGGTATCTCAGTTCCTGGGCTACTTCGCGAAACAGAGCTCCAACTATAATGGAGGGAAAGTATTGGTGAGTTTTACCACGGGTGGAAGTGGAGGGTTGTCGCCACAAAACGGGTTCTTCCGTGCATGCAGAACTCTCAAGAGCCAGGGGAAGCTTCATGGCATCTTTATTTGGTCTGCTGATGACTCCAAGAGCAATGGTTTCCGCTATGAGAAGCAAGCGCAGACTTTGTTGGCATCTTAGCCGGAGTTCGGACTTTTAAGCTATGGTCAATAAAGAAGCCTCGGAATTAGTGTGCTCGCAGAAGATGTTGTTATACATGAAGTGAATGAAGAAATCCTGTAATCTTTCTGATAAAACATCTTGACGTGAAAAAAATCTTTGTTCGAATTTAAGATCTACCGCAGATTTTCTTCTTTGATTCTAACGGTTCACTATAGGTCTCTGTTCATATTTTCTGTAAAAGTATGGTTCGATAAATTCTTTAATGAGGGGTCACCTATGATAACAAGTAATTCCTTAGCATTCAACTATAAAACAATACATGAATATAAGAGAATGGCATATAACCTAATGCGTATGACCAGCTTGTTGCAACTCACTACACAAACAAAGCTATAAAGAAAAAAAAAATTGAACAGCTTTTTTTGCTATCCTTTTCAAAATTATCCAAGATCAAACATAATTTGTAAGACAATTCATACTAGGATCAAGTGATTTTATAAGTTCATTGAATTGTAAGAATGACCAAGTCTTCTCCTAATATAATATTTTCCTGGATCAGAGGAAGCTAGAGAATTATTTCCACAGAGACTAGACAGATAAGCATTTTAAAGGGAGTGACAGCGCCACACTTCGTCGTACTTGCCACAAGCATCTATTGACGAATAATAAATCTTATATTTCTTCATGTCGGTAAGATCTTAATGTTTGGATGATTCTCAAGGCTAAAACATGAGAATGGTATATCTGATAAAAGAGTTACAGATGTCAGGAGAAATGCAAGTCGTTTTTTTTTCTTTTAATCAACATGTAATAATTGAAGATTTCTTCCGCTATCATTTTAGACGAAGCTTATAACCAATGAACTACACAAGGGATAGCCCTAGCCATACACAACATCCAAATCCTGGTAAAGATTTGATTTAAACCCATCTTTGGTAGTCATACCACAAGACTTCAACAGCTTAGTAACTTGGCACCATTGTGTCCAAAGTTTTATTATTCCACTACCAAAATAACAGCTTTGGTAGGCAACTTCAAGCTGTTTATATTGAATCGATCCATCCAAGGCATGACACGGATGGAAATCATTGGCTAGAATTCATATTATCTTCTATAATTAGCGATGTCATAGGCTTCAAGAACTTGCCATGAAAAAATTGGACATTAAACATGACGATAGAATTACCGCAGGACAGGCATAAGAGAGCACAAGCTTCATAAAAGAGAAGGTTGCTGGTCGACTGGTTGGCAATCAAGATTAGCATCATGTGGACACTTTGGAGTTAAGACTACCCAAAGGAACCATAAGAACCTGCTGTAAAATTCTGGCACATTGTTCTGCTAAGTTCTTTGACAGAGCATATTCTGAGCCTAGGCTGCATGACAAAGAATGCATGGTGGGTTTCAGACCTAGTAGAGCATATACGAAGAGCAAGTATGAGAAGCCATAGCTAACATTTTTTTTCTGGTTCGAGCCTCTCTTATTTTGATATCAGCCGTCAACTAAATAGCAAGCACCCATCCTTTGCATTGATGTCCAGACAAACATATGTGATCTTTGAGAGCAATAAACAAAAAGCTGCCCGCGCAAGCCTTAAAGACCTCGCAGCAAATTTGAGATATTTGATGAATAGAGAACATAAAACACAGACTGCTGTAATATTGATAAAAATATTGACAGTTCCGAAAAGTTGAATTGTAACAAAGAATATGAAGTATACAAGACATCTGTATAGAAATATGCATATTTCAGATAAAAAAACATAATAAATGCTTGCAGCTATTCGTCCAATTGCTTGATCCTTTCATCTCTTTATCATAATAGCTGAATGATCTGAACCGATTGGCAGGCCAAAGAATAAGGCCCATCCAACGATATGGATGATCGTCATACAGCAGATCTCCTGGGCACGGAAGCTGAATGATGCAAACTTCCTTCAGGCTTTGTCTTCAGTCTGATCTCGGGCGATTGCGGCCACCTTTACGAGGGTTATTATACAGCGGTAATATGGAACGAGCACCATGTCTCCTCTCGCAACACCGCCAGTATAGAAGCAGAATAATTAGCAGAATTCCAATGGGAATTGCCCATCTACACCAGTCAAGACCACATAAGAGAAGGTTGAAACGTAAATGCACTTAATTAAATCATGGGAAGCTTAGCTCAGTAAAATAAAAAAACATTATGATGCACATTTCTGTGCGTAAACTAAATTCGAATAAAAGAAGACTTAAGGAGAAGAATTCCTACCTATCCAGATCAAGAAGAGGGCTATAAACTATAGCTTCCCAAGTAGCCACAATAAAATGCCAAACAGGATTATAGTACAACGATTCTGGCGACCAGAATATCCTCGTATATGTCTCCAAGAAAATAAACATCATCCATGCACCAATCTCTAGCAAAATGAACTTGATGACAAACCGACCCACTACAACCAGAACGAGGGAGAAAGCCACCAACCAATTGAAAAGTCTGTTATTATAATCCTTGATGAAAAGAGAGCGGGACCTCCCAAGCATCTGAAAACATGCATAATTTCACAATTAGATGTAACCCATGCAATGGATACTATAAGACACAAAGCATCAAGGACATGCATAAGCAGTAGGATGCAACTCAGGCACTGGACAGGAAATACTGATCTTGTCTCAAACATTTTCATTAATGCATTGAGCTTGACATCTTAAATTATATCTCAACACAATTCATCAAAATCAGAAGCCACATGGCATGAAAAAGACTGTTCTGGTGTATTTGAACATCTCATTTCATGCAGTTTGTGCACTTTTTAAGGCCAAGAAGATAAGACCATATGAATTTTTTGTTGGGAAAAAAAAAAAAAGATATCTAATTGACCTTATAAATTCTTATTCTGGTTTAATTTTTCAATTTCCATTAAATATCTGATAGATAAGTTCCTCTATATGCTTTCTAAACCTTGAGAATAGTTTCCCCCTTTTCTTTTGATACAAAGAACAGTTGCCCTTGAGTTCTCTCGCATCGCCTTGATGCATGTCATTGGTACAAACCATATTTCCCTTCTGCTTGTTTAACAGTTGTTTATAGGAAAAATGACGAGATGGCGTGAACATAGGAAATCGGGAGAGGGAAATCCAACCTTCACAATCCTCTTCTCATAAGTTTCCTTTGAAGGCCCAACACAGTTTTTTTCAAAACTTCGATTGCACTGAAGAAAACCAGCATTAAATTTTGCCATAGAAGGAAGTCTCAAGACCTGAAGCTCATCCATCAGATCCTCGCACTTTGTGTACAAGGCCTCACACAATTTTGATGACTGATATTCATTTGCCATAAGGAAATTTCGATAAACCTGCATGTGAGATTACAACAAGAACAAGCTTTCATGAATATAGTAACAAATGTAAACAAATGCAAGCATATGGTTCAAATAAAGCAGAAATAAAGACACTGAGACCCAATATCAAATAGTTCAACATACATCTAAAAGTTTGCAGATTTAGATATAGAGCAATTTATATTCGCAAATTAATACTAAAGATACATCAAGCTGTCAAATATGCAAGTATGAAGCTTCCCAAAAATATAGAAGAAAAGTGACCTCTATGCGCTATCCTAGACTTATGCAGAAAATGAAATTACTGATTTGTCTCATGCATAAATCTGCCAAACCATACTATGCTTGACCGAAAGTACCCAAGTGCACCTTCTCTATCTCATCTTCAAGTTTTAGGACAGATTGTTTAGCATAATGGCGACCAAAATGCTGTTGGTCGAAGAGTTTTCTTGCTTCCTTTTCTGACTCATCATGAGCCTGCTGTAATTTACCCTCTGGCACTGGTAAACCAAACCTCTCCATCCGTTGACCGTACAGCTTCAAGCACCGTTCAAGAATCGCCTTATTAAAAACCTCAACAAGAGAACCTGTTGATGGAATTTCTCCCTTGTTCAAGGCTTCAAGAATCTGAAATGACCACATAAGCAATTACAGAATAAGACGGAAAACAATTTTAAGCTATATTTTAGTTTGAGCCTATATTTTGCTGTTATGGAAGTTTATGATTATACATATTTAATCATAATTGTTATATAAACAGGAGATTTAGTAATAAGCACAAGTTTCAAGAAAACAATACCTGTTCTAGAAAAGACACGAACTCTTTTCCACTCAGAGGTTTACCCTGCACAATTTTTGGACGTATAATGGATGTGACAAGTTGTTTCAACTGCTCCCTCTTCTTTACATATATTGGGTCAAGTTCACCGTCCTTCAATTCACAAAGCTTCGTTCTTTGAAGATGAGGCTGCCAGAAATTTTAACCACTTAGTTATAAGAATTTTGAGACATGGCACGAGTGCCATGGGATATCAACGTGAATCAACATGACAGAATATCAATTAACACCAACTTATGTAACACATAACATCCATATGCATTTCATGATACACACATATTTCCAGTTATGTACTAATCCTGGATCATGTACTAGGGGTTTGGTTCCACAGCTCAGAAACCACAGTTGACAATGTGTCTTATCACATGTTTACATGTTTTTATTCTTTTTTAAAAATTATTTTATTGGGGAGGGTGCGGGGGGGGGGGGGGGGGGGGGGGGGGGGGGGGGGGGGTGGTGGTGGGGGTGTTCGTGTGGATGGATGTTCAGCGAGGTGCATCCATGAGCTACTTTTCCTTGGCTTTGAGTATCATTTTTCACCAAAACTGTTGGAAAGGCCCAACACTTTTTTTTAACAAAAGAAGCAGAGGGGAAGGGGGCCTCGGTGCCAACCAAACGGTTCGCATTGAGTTCAAACAGAACCGGCCAGTTTGATCCGGTTTGGACCTTTTTCGATTGATTCCGATCGGTTCGGAACCCGTTCCGGCCGGTTCAGGGCTGGAACTGATTCCAATAGGCGAATCGGCTTGGTTTTCCACCAAGTCGGCTCGGTACGGGCCGAACCGGGCAGTTCGGTCCAGTTCGGCCTACCTTGCTTGCCACTGTATGCTAGACATAAAACCAGCTACCACCTGTCATTGTATGGACTATCTTGGCTGTTTATCTTGGGATGGACAGATGAAAATATTGTACAGATTTTCTTGGAGACCATAGCAAAACCCCCTTAACAATGTTGACAACTTGTTTATACATTACAAACAAAGAACCCTCGTGCAAAAAAACTCTTTGTTAGTGGGGAATTTAGATATTAGAAGGTTATCCTTGTTATCTTTGTTGGGGGCTAATGTAGACTACTATCCAATGTAGCAGCAGTCTCATAGGGCATGTACATTACATGTCAGAATTGATTGAAAATTTGCAAGATTCTTAGTAGTCATATATCAAAATTTTCCAGGCATAATTTCAACAACCAACATGGTGTGCCCATCGATTCTAAAATGAAGATATATCAGCTTGAAAATATACAACAATAATCAGAATATCAAAAGAAGCTGGTTATGAGGGAAGTCCAAAAAGAACAAGGATTTACAGCATCATCAAATAACTGAAGTATGTCATTTTTTTTACACATAGTATAAAGTATAACCAATCTTTATGAATTTCGAAACTTTTTAAACAATAAATACCTGCATCATACTGGCAAACTAAAAAAAGGCTTTTCTGGAAATTTATGAATCTTAAAAATACATAAGTACCGACACTGAACACAGCATTAGAAAAATCGAAATAAGAAAAACATACCTGTGGTAAGCTAAAGGCTGTATTATTATTACCCATAATCGCCAGGGACTCTCGAATTTGATTTACCTAAGTTAACAAAAAAAATGAAATATAAGATCTGAATACTGTACAGTCAACAACATAATAGGATACCTGATCAATGTTTTTGTCTCCTGCAATTACAAAAAAAATTAAAATCAACAATTGATATGATTTCGTAATATATCCACAGAAATAAAATGATCACAAAGCAGCAGATAGCTAAAACTAACCATTACTATTAGGGACGCGTTGAAGAGCTTCATTCACCATTTCTTGAACAGATTTCCCTTCTGTATCATCAAAAACAGAATTTGCTGAGTGAGTTGCACAGCTTTAACAATACAAGGTACATGCCATTGCATTGAAACAAAATTAAAAAGAGCAACAGAGCAATTCAAGCAATAAGGAACAGAGGGTAAAAACATCTCAAAATTAAACCAGAAAGAACTTCATTTAATAGGAGGCTTTATTTTCTGAAAGTTACATATAGCAACCATATTTCTACCATGTACTTATCATTGGATGGCTTCAAAATGATATTTAAATAAGTCAAGTTTTCAAACATATCCAGACAAATGTTATGTGTGTAATAAGATTTTGAAAGCAAATCATCTTGCTTATCAACAATTTTAAGAAAAGAGATAAATAGATTTTGTCTGCTGGTTGGTTAAAGTTATGGAGCTTGCTAAAAATTATACAACACAATTTAACCCATGTTATACAGCTAGGTGGTTGAATATGTAGATACACTGACAGACCATTAATGCAGAGTATTAAGTTTTGTATGGCCTTCATTAGTTGTTTCCCTTCCAAATAAAGGAGACCAGACAACGCACGGACTGTTTATTTTGTTTGTCAGCCTAAAATACCCTCTTCACACCCTCCCCCATTCCCTTTCATTGCTTTTCTCTCTCTAGTGTATTATTCATCCTCCATCTGATCTCTATTCTATGCATTTTTTGTTCTCTATATGATTTTTCCCTTCTTTACATTTAAAAGCTTTATCAGGCGCAGCAGTTCATAATCAATATATTCTTGTCCTTTAAAAGGATCATATATCCGTTACCTTTTTCTGATTTTGGAGATCTTTAATCTCTAAATTGCGTGAGTATGTCTAAGATTGTATAAATTCCTTTGATGAAGGCTGCTACTAATCAGCTGGTTCACCTCCTTTTGATCATACAAGTGGTGCCATTGGTTTCAGGGTACATGGAGCAATATATATGCTAGTCAAATTATGAGCTTCTACACCATTTCATGAGGACTGCTGCAAAACTAATGTTGTTTTCATGATTGAAGAATGATGTACAAGGAATGAACAAAGAATAACCCAGCCACTTTGTTTCCCCATGTGAAAAGATGAGTATTGTGATCAGGTTTGTCCTCTAGTTCCTATTACTCTCAGTAATAATTTTTAATGAGTAAAAATCATGGATGAGGCAGGTCAAATTGTACAACATCCTCTATTGAGAAGGATAGGTGCGATTAAGTTTTTTGTGATAACCAATGAGAGAAAAGTATCTCAAGGACTGATGGAACTATCTCTGTTGGTCTACAGATTATTTATAATTTTTTTTATATAATAACTGACAAGAAAGAAAAAAATGTCTACTTCTCATGCTCCTGAAAAAGGATATATAGAATTTGACAAGTGCAGTTGCAAGAATGCGTAGATAATGGCATTGCTTTGGAACAGCAAGGAATCATAGATAAGTTCCAATATTGTGTCTATGAAGAGGTTGAAAAATACAAGGGATACCCTGCCCAAGAAATGTATTTAATTGACAAAAATATGACCAATATTTTTTAACAATTCTTCAATACTTTTCACTATTCAACATAAGTGACTAAAGACAACAGTAATCATATAAGTTTGCTGACTATGTAAACTTCTATCAGCTTCTCAATTATAACACCTAGATCGCATGCAAACTAGACATGCCCTTAAAATGTTATTTTAACTTTTCCCCCCATACCAAATTTTCTGAAGACCTAAAAATTGTTTAAGATTTTAATAATTTTTCCAAGCTTGAAACACCAGAAAAAAAAGTAAGATAAAAGATCTATAGTTGATGAGGGTATTGGCAACAAGTTATGTAACAAATGAATGGCTTAAAGACACTCTGATAACACCAAAAAAGTAAATCATGAGAAGTTTGTCTAGGCAGAAAGTGCCTTTGAGTACCATAAAACATGGGCAAGAATCAAGGAAAGAAGAAAAAGTCACCAACTCCCCTAAGTTGAATTTTGTTCAAACTTGAATAATCAAAATTGTTTTGATAATTTCCATCATATTAAGTTGCTATCTCACTTATTTTTGTTAGATACTAAAACCTCCAAGGATGAAGCCAGAACTTGCAATGACTTGACCAAATTTGATGTCAATATTAGATATGAGGGGGAGGGGGGGATGCCTTCTGATACAGGAAGCTCACAAAGCAATTCACGGACCATGACATTTTTATCTTCTCTTTCTTGTTTCTTTTTTCTACTCTTTTTTTTCATTTTTTTCTTTAAGGTTGGGTTGACAGTTGGTGTTGGTTGCCTCAAGGTCTTTTATGAGGACTGTAGCATCTCACATCGTATTGAAGAAAGAACATATGAAGTCAAACCAATACAGATTGGTTGACTTACAAATAAGCATTAGCTACTAGGAAGTCCAGAAAAGATCATTAATGAATCTATTTCAATGTGTGATCCTTCCCTTTATAGTGATCTGAATCAGATTAAACTCTAAAAGTAGTAAAAATGATTTGCTCAGATATAACAGATTCGACCATCTTAAAGATATGCAAACCCAAATTTGAAACCAATTTAGTAGAAAGAATCACTTCCATAGAAAAGAAACCATCAACTTACGGAGGAAATCTCGCTGGATAAGCCATAAGAGCTTAGCAGGCTCAAATGCAACATCCTGTCCCTATACAAACAACCAAGCATTTTAAATATATAATTATTTAGACATAATATACACTTAACAATAAGTGAGTTTGGTAGGTTACCTTAACCCTATCAGCATTTGAAGGCAGCACAAAGTCAGGAAACTGGTTAGAACAAAATAATGAAACAAAAGTTGAAACTAAATGCCTCTGAAAAGAACACACAAACAGACCTTCCATAGAATTCTTCTGCAATTTCGACAGCAAATGACAGACGAGATATATCAGCCTCACGAATCTAAAACATAAAGCAACAACAAAAAAGGAGCCTGAGAGTTAAGTATAACTAACTTTCAACCTAAAATTAAAATTTTGGAAGTTACAAAATGCCCACTATAGGCCAACAAATTTTGGCCAGATAGAGAACAAACCGTCTCAGCCAGATTGTAGATAAGCACAGAACTCATAACTGTTGCCAGAGCAAAGATCCTTCAATGAACAGAACACAAATTGGATTAACCGCATGCACCTACACAAAATTCACATAACAAGTATCAACAAAGATCTAATATCAGAGCATCACCTATCATCATATACATTCGATTTCCCGACACTTTCAAATCCTTCAGTATCAAGGTACAGCACTGACACCTTTGTTCCATCGATAACCAATTCAACCGGGGTACCCCAAACCCAGATTCCTGCATCACAAATAAAAAAATAATTTATGCTTGTTAGAGAACAAGAAAAATTAACACAACACAATATTCATGAATGCTACAAGAAATAGCTTCAAATATGGGGAAATCATTAAAAATTATAAATATCATTTAACCTTTTGTCTTTGTATCACGCATATGTCCAACACCAAAACCTGCATGTAAATATCTATTAGCAGGTTAAAAGATGAATGATTAAACATCCTTACTAGTCATTTAAGGTTCATAAAGGGAGAGTACAATGACAGCAAGTGCACCTTCATCACATTGCAGCGAGAGAAGTTGATTGAGAAGAAAGGATTTTCCTGATCGGTACGGACCAATAACCTGAGATGGCAATTACAGCAAGTGAATGTTAAAATATTTGATATAATAAAACTAATGAAAGGTCCATAAAGAAGCAAAATTATACCAAATTCAAATGCAAAGATTAGGAACTCATCAAGACAATGTCACAGCAGAACCAAAATCATTAACAGAAAAAATGATGTTCCATCTAATAACTTTAGAGTAAAATCATCAATATTCCAGGACAAAAAACTACAATCTGAAAACAGCAAATAGCTTATGGAACTATGGCACATCCAGTAGTTGGGATTACCCATTCTATTGTAAGGAGAACCAGCTAATATAACAAGAGTGGTAAAGGAAACAACTTGCTGAAACAAAGACTTCCAAGAGAAATATTAAAGAATTGCAGCACCTTGTTAAGATGGATAACCTGACTGGTGGCTATCTTAGTGACAAGGCAAAACAAGGCATTTACATCCTGAAACCATAAGAATTAAGCTACACATGCTCAGTTCGATCAGCTTCACAAATCCATCTTCAAAAAATGATCCTATAAATGGCCATGTTGTCTGGTAAAGTTGGTATATGGGTGATTTAGTAAAAATGTCAAATTTGGAAGAAGAGGCATTGTGGTAAAAAGTACCTGAGTTTGAAGTCTACTGGGCCTCACCAGGTCCCCCAATAGCCCCTAATTTATTAGGACCTAAATAGGTTCAAGTGGAATGTGGTTTTACTGGGTTCATTCTGAAACCTCGTTGACTATTTTATGCTCGATGAGAATATTTTATATAGTCATTGGAGCAGATATAGGAGTACGGGTCACGGTATGTAATTGGAAGAGAATTCCTAGTAAATTTGATATTGATAAAAAAAATTTACATAACACAAGCCCTTGTGATGGTTGAAATTGTGGCTGGGAACTCAGACAGCTTATATTGGCTGTTCTTGAACTTGGTTATAAAATTTCAAAACAAAATACAGCGGCTGTTGCAAGTTTCCTAAGTTTCCTCTGAAAACAAGATAAAGTCACCATTAATAGGTAGAAGAATTCAGATGTGCTACTCTCTAATTCCATAATGCTCCAAAAGGGGGACTGTCTTCTGACATCATCTTCTTGCTGGCCACTAAATTGGGTATTTCAGAAGCATGTCAATTGATGTTGGTCAATAATCATGCAAGTGGAAGTCACAATGGTGAACAAAAAAACAACTCTAACTAGGTAAAACGGTAAATACTGGAACTTAGGGGACAAATACAGTTGATACCCTGGGGAATCTAACCTCCCAAGCAGAATGCATGAAAAGAGAAACCTGATGACACCAGTGACGTTTAAGAGATGATTCAGAGAACATTTTCCTTGCAAATTCATCCTTATGGATCTAACACTTAATATGCAATGCCAAGCATGATGAATTTTTGGTTCCTAAGTTTTTTTTTTTTCTCTGATTGGCAAATGGAGACTATTGGAATAAGGCCATAAATGCAACCATAATCATAAAGCTGCAATATATCTGGGATTGACTTTTACAATGTCAAGAAATCTGCCAAAAGTAATAAAGCTGCAATATATGATTCCTTTCATTCTCATTTTGAATGGATGATGGATTCTCCCATCTTTGCAGGGGGAAAGGTTACAAGAAATGATAAACAGATAATGACATGAGAAAAGTGCAATAAGTTATTAGATTTTTATTAAAATTATTCAAATGTTCTCACATTGTTAAGTACTGTAAACAATGTGTTGTTAAAAACCAATGCCTAACAGCAAGCCTGTTCTAAGATATAATTACAAGAGAACTTCAGCTAAAGTTACAACTTACAGCAACGGCGGCTATAGGGGTCGTAATTCTTTCAATTGCCTCCAATCCCTCTCTTGCAAGACGGAGTTTAGTATGATCAGGATCTGGCTCCAAAATTGGAAATCTATAAAAGCTCGTAGTCAATACACATTGGCCACAAAAAGTAGTTCTAGTCCAGCATTTAACCAAAAGAGTTCTTGACTTCAAAGTGCAGCAGCAACACTTATCAGCAATGTGGTAGCAAGGTGTAATATCAAATTTTGTTCCTTACAAATGAATTGACATAAGTGACAACAACAAAAAATTAATCAATCACATAGTTCAGGGATATGCAGGTTTCTAGAAATGTTAGCAGACAATGCATGCAGAAAACACTGTGCAGAAGTATTTCTGAAATATGCAAGTCCCAGTCAGAGTGTGCCATATTCTCTTAAAAGCACAAGCATATCAAGACAGGTGTCTCAGAGCTGCTTGGAATCTGAAAATTTAGTGACTAAGTCCTAGGTTACCAATGGGCACAATGGTGCAAAAAGGTGTATCATCTGTGCAATTTTGCTTGTTGGCAAAAGCATTGAGCTTATTGAGGAGTTAGTTGATGCAAAGAGACTTGTTTTTCCAAGTGGGCTTGGTCTGTCAGCATTAAAGGACAAATTGGTTAGTCCAATAGATGATTCAACATTGGTCACACAATGGAAAATCATGGCACAGAATTTGGTTCTCATTTGCAGAGATAGCACAATGCATGGAAAGAAGATAATATTGTTGTGAATCATTTTTTAGAGATGCAGTGCATATTACTTTTCATTAATCACAGCTTGTCTTGAGGGTGAAGAAATATTCAAATTTCAAACAGTGACAAATTTGAAATTTGGATTATCTTTACATTTCTTTTGGACTTTATGAGTTTCAAAAGTGAAGATGCAGTCCAGACATGGGACCACTTCCAAATCCTTAGAAACTTCCAAGGGAATGCTTTTTAAGATCCATGGCTATCTAGTAAATATATGTAGCAGTCTTCTGCACAATATCTTCATATCACAAATCACTCTAGTCAATGACCATCAATCCAAAAGCAAGAAACACCGGGCGTTCAATGTTATGAACTTTAATTCTATAACTCTCCAAGTAATGAGTACAATATTCTGCTTCCACCAAATTAAATAGCGCATTCAATTGTCTAATCCTTTTGTATTTTGACTAATTTCCAAATGAAAAAGAAACCAAAAAAACAACACCTAGGAAAAGATGAATCCAAATTTGCACAAATCTAAATTCACAGTCAAGTAGGACGAAAACTAACAGATTTAGATCATATCCGCACTCACTTCAGCATACAAGAAAAGATGTTAGAACATAAACATAAAACAAAAAATATATATATAAATTAAGCCAAATGAACTAATTCTCTGACAGCAAAAACTAATCTTTCCAGCCAACAATATCGCAAGAAAAGTAAACCGTGAATTCCAACAAGAACGGCTAGTAAAACTAATGAATTCCAACGCAAATTTCAAGAAAGTCGCACTTACGCCAGCCGGAAATCCTCCGGTTCAGAAGACCCACATGCCAAGAAGCAACAAAAGATCACCCAGATCGACAGAACCCAGCGCGAGACTCCCATCTCAGAACAGATGCAACCAAGCCGCGACGCTCCGAGCTAGGGCGGAGGACATGGGGCAACGGCGAGCCCGAGAAAGCCGCTTTCTTGGAGAGGCACGGGTAAAGAGATCTCCCGGCGAAGAAATCGAACCATAGGACAAGCTAGGAATCGGGAAACCCTAGTTCTCGTGGGAGGGAGAAGGGATCTTGGGGTTTCTTCGAAGAAGGGGCGAGGAGTGCGGACTCTCGTCGATAGGGGGCGAGAGACAGAAAGAGGAGGGAGAGTCGAGGACCTCGAGACCTTTCCGCATTAGAAATATACAGCGGACGGAGTTAACGGTAGGAAAGCTGGGTGCCCATGCCCTAAGATTCGGGAATTTTATGATGATAGGATTTAAAAAACGTGCTTTTGGAAATTGCAAAACAGATGTTGGAAGAAATATATGGAGTGAAAACTTAAAAACTGGAAACAAAAGGTATAAGAAATTTGAAGGAAAGCAAAATGATGAAAATATTATGAGCTTGAGTAAAATATTAGGAATCCATGAGAGGAGGAAGATGAAACATATTGATATATTAATGAGGTTCTTTTTAGTAAAGTATATTAGAGACTCTCCCCAAAAAAATATTAGATAATAGATGCACTTCTATTTTTAGTTATTGCTTCTATCGGATGAAGAGAGGAAGAGAATGATCTAAACCAAAATGGGTATATTTCTTGAAGATCCATATAAAGAAAAAAAACGGCCTTTACATATGAGGAATTGTTCGATATCTAATTAGCCAGATGTTTACGGAGAGATGCATCATAGTAGAATTGAATAATTGATGCTACTTTTGGTTGACCCTCCTAAAAAGAGGGTACATCGCAAATTATAAAGCATCTTAAATGTTCCTTTCGATCATTAGGGTTTTTGTTCTTCTTTAGGAGATGTCTACTCAGATCCTTTCGCTTGCATGGAAATTGAATCCTTTATTAATGGTTCAATTAAAGTATCCTATGGAGTAGAATTTATTACTAGAGGGGAGTTACATGTATATTTACATTTTTTGTTTGGAAAAATTCTTGTTAACTTCCTAGTTTTTGAGAACTATGATGCAAGAAACCTAGTTAGATGTTTGATGAGGACATGATCCAAATCTAGATTATTAGTATTAATATTTAATAACTTTACCAATTGTGCTAGTTGACATCTTCTTTTATGTGTCTTAATTTTTATTTATGAGAATATGTTAAGACATATTTAATGTCAAGCATTCTCAATAATTTTTTTGTTCTTACCATCCACCACCACCACCACCACCATCCCATTTTAAAAGAAGGTAGACAAAAGAAAAGACATTTCACGTTTGATCGTATATTTATGATTTTTGCAAATGCTTTCAGAGATATAGTTTCTCCGGTGTTTGGTTGATTCGGAGGCCCGATGGATGCATGTTTGATTATGGATTTGGTAGTTTCAATTTATTTTCTTGAGAGCTGATGCAACTTAGTTTTTGTAGTGAAAGGATGAAATTGCAAATAATATGCAGTTACATGGAGTGATTTTATTAGGATTATAATCCTTGCTGCTGATATTGGAGGGATGGGGTTCATGCAGTCCAATCATTCTTTGATTATGTACAATAACACTATGATCAGTTTTAACATGCTTGAATCTGCAAGGATTGACAGCGTCAAAAGGTTTGTGGTGTTCAATTCTGTTTGATTATCTTTGTAGATTCCAGGTTCAAGTATTGCTCGTCAGCATTTCTTTCTTGAGTTAGGTTCAACTATTGCTAGATTTTCAGTTGATATTGTCCTACTCCTAACGAGTTTTAGTTTGTCGTCGTGTTGCTTGTAACCCACCAAGTCTATTAAATAAGATGAGGACTGCAGTTTTGCTAATGCTGCAAACTAAGGTACGTTATCTTGGTACTAGGCTCCGTCTGGTATGATCCTGTTACTATATCAGTACGTCCGATATGGAGGACAGTTCGGCGTACCAAGTATCAGTATGCCTCTCTTATCATATATCAGTACCGAACTAGTATGGTATGTTACGCTCCATACCGTCCGACTTGGTATGGTGTGGCATATCTCTACAAACCTTTTGCCTTTTGTATTTATCTTCTTTAAAGCTTGTTCAAATGCTCATATGGAGTGATGTCTACATATCATGGTGCAAGCAAAATTATAAACAATAATAAGTTAACTTTGTAATAATTAATTGATGGTGGATAAGTTTAAAATTTTAACAGCATAAATTGGTAAACGTATAATTTTACAAATATGGATGTAATAATTATTCCTAGCAAATAATTGGTGCATTTGCTTCCCTTACATATTCTTGACTCTACTATTTCATTAGTGTGCTTTCATGCGACGAAATAGATGATATATTTTTGTGAGGACTAATAACTTAACCCTGCCCAGCTCTTCTCTTTTTTCATCTTTTCCTCGTTTAATTCTTCAAGATGCATTATAGGCAAAACCATTACCATGTCCATCCAAAACTGCAAACTATTAGTTTAGGGAACTATGGAAAGGCTTTTTCTTTCCCTTGTAGATTACAATTTCAGGTTTTTATTTAGGTCAATTGTTGGGTGCTAGTTTTGCTAATCTTTTTTCTTCTTCATTTCTGATGGCTAATTTTGGTTTGATCCATATTTTTCAGATTGCAATAACCTAAATAGGAGATAAACCATGATATTCCTTGTTTGAGTCTCCAAAACAAGAAATTAGCGTTACATTTATGCATCCATACACATGCATGCGTATAAAAATCCTATATAAATTTAAGGCAGCAAAGTTAAGCTATAATATTTTAATACACTTGTTTCATATGGCTCAAGATAGAATTTATTTTATGAAGAGTTTCAAGATACAAATCGAATGCCCATTCATAGGAAACGGGTGACAGAGCAATGTTCTAACTTCATTTTCATTAAAAAATCACTCATTATATCTTGTGAGTTCCCCATGCTAGCCATGTTTTTATCTCCATATTATGTGATCAGAGTTTTCTATCATTTAACAGAATTTTGAAATCAAGGGGCAGGATTTGAAATGTAATGAGTGTTTTCCAGGAAGTATATATTGTCCAGCAGGAAGAGTTTCTCAGGGTTTAAGGTCATTCGATGAGTTGCAGGTCACAAGTATCACCATAGGGGAACTGAACTGGGGACTCTGGTGTTTCTTAGAACAATAAGAAATCTACAATGAGTTATATAATTGAGTCTTATCTTTTTCTTTCTAGAAAATTTGCTTCAGTTAAGCATCTTTATCTCTGACCAGCGATAATTCTTGATTTTTTAAAAATTATTTTCAATACCTTTGGATAAATATGTATTTCAGATCTGAGATTGTGTCTGTTGTGTTTTGTCTTATTTTGAGTTGGAGGATTTGCTACTCTGTTTTCTTTGGACCAATGTGCCGAAAACAATGATGCACTGGAAAGTGAGCTCTTAAGAGATCTTTGTTCTTGTATGGAAATGTAATATGTCAGTTGTTACTCTATTTTTCAAATCTGGAAAGCGAGCTCTAGTTTGAAAGTAGAAGTTCTGCATATGGATCTTGGAGCTCAGTCTGGATTTTAATCTGTCATTTATTCCTGTCTTAGAGCATTTTTAGGGGCATAATTTTGTTCCCAGTGTATTATAAGCCTTTTTAGGCCATGCCTTACTCTGTCTAGAAATGGCACTGTGCTTTTTTTCCTCTTCCTCTTCCTCTTTTATAAGAATGGTGGAGAGTGTACACTTTATTGTTCCATCCAGAATGTTCATAGTCTTCAGACAAATCAGTCTCTGAAGAAAGCATCCTTGCAGTTGTCATGTTAAACTAGAGTAGTTTTATTTCTCTTGCTCTATTGCTGTTATCTTTCTGCAGGTCAAGATAGTTGTCTGGTCGTTTCCATAGAAGCTATTTTGCTGAAAACTGGTAAGTCATAAAACTTCAAAGATGTGCTTTATAAAAAACGCCAGTTGCCTTGCTCCTGCAGCGATCCGGATAGTTTTTCATTATTTGGGAGCCTCTAATCTGAGTTTTCTCAAGGCCAATTTTGATGACAATATGATGGATGGCCGCAATAGAGGGAAGCTGGTTTTGTCATCCGAGGCTCGGATTTTAGACCGGTGGGTGCTAGCGGAATTTTAGTCTTTGATATCTCAATGCCTAGGGCGAAGCTGAGAGCGGCCTAAGTTAGTATCACTTTTGCGAGGCAGGTCATAAGGACAGACTTTACTACTGTCGAAGATGACTCAGCCATGATTAGTGAGTGGATCCAGGATCAAGTGGGGACAACAATCGCCCAGCCGCTCTTGTATGATATTCTGAGGAGCTCGAGAGAGTGTGCCTCTCTGTTGGCGATACATATTTATAGGGAAGCTAATAGGGCGGTGAACTAATGTTGCACAACATTCTGGTGAGGTTTGGTAGATCGATGCGTTAACCAACCTGCTACCGCTCTGCATGTTTTATTTTTTGATGTTGCTGGATGTATTCATACCATATATCTATGACCTGTCCATCTCATCAAAAAAAAAAAGAAAAGAAAAATGTCAGTTGCCTCAGGAGTGAAGTAGGTGGCTTTAGATGGAGGATACAGGCGTTGGTCGGTGCAGCACTGTATATGGCCAGAGTTAGCTGTTTTCCATTTTGGCTTTGCTGAATGCGGATTACATGTTGTGATCCAATTAAATTTACCAAACTTTAACCACAAAGAATTATCTTGTGAACTCGGAATAACATATTGTGGATTTTGAAGGGACCTCCCGATACATCAAACAAGCTAAGAAACTGCGGCCCATTTATGAAGCTTAAAAGCCCATTTCTAAGTCATGGTCCGAGCATGGGCCTGCACATAGGCAGCAAACAAGACTAGCACAAGAATGGTCCATACCATGAAGCTCATGTCATGAACCATCTCAGCTTCTTTTTTTTTGGTTGTTGGTTCTTCTAGATGAATTCCCAGACAACAGATGCAAATATACAATATATTTTTCCGGTGCATAATTGATGTGGGGTTAAAACCCTGTCTGCAAAAATTCTCACATGCTCCTTTTGTTCAAGCCATAGCGTGCTCACCGTGCCAAAAGTTAAAATGCAATCAGATCTAATCATAGATATCACAATCAGCCTGTAATTAACTTCATATGGGTCTGTGATATGGTATACCTTGATCACACCTGTATCGTAGCCCAACCCAACCAAACCCGCCATACAAGTTAGGCATGTGACATAGCTCCATATCTTATGGAGCATGATCTAATGAAATATGCAAGGCCGCAAAATATATACAAAAACTTATAATATTGGAGATAATGTAAGCACTATTTTTTAAACAGTAAAATAGATTATGCTTTAATTTAAAAATATTCAGCCCCCAAGTTCTAATAACACATGAAATTGAGGCTGCAAATCAACCAAGTTGCTTGGTTCAATAATAGACCGATAGAGCTCGTTCAATTAAAAAATGCCCCGATACTCTAGGCTCACAAAATGGTTTGACTCTTGGGCTTCATTTGTGCTTGTTCGAGCTTGTTCAAATTAGAAAACAAGCGATGCTTGGACATTTGTTGCATGGATCGGAGGTGTTCTTCCTCCTTTATATGAATTCACCATTAGATATTTGAGATTTGTGCAGGTAGATGAATGATAAAAATTTGAAGTGATTTAAGATCTATCTATTGGATGATCCAACGCTGGATTCGTGCAAAGAAAAATGAATCCTTTATTTATGCCGAAGATACAATCTCAATCCTCTTTGTTCAGCTTGGCAGCGATCAACTTGTTTTGCACCCCATTCGATTTCGAACCTAAGGTAGAGGGGGGAGCAGGGGACCACGACAGAGTCATTTGTATGCAGTGGGAATTTTAGGAAACGAGAAGAGGGGGGGGGGGGGGGGGGGGGGGGGGTTTAAGACGCTTTTCTTACCTTTTTCTTTACTGCAGTACACCGTGAGAGGGAATCATGGAGCGTTGAGTTCTAGAGAACAAGAAAAAAAAAGGGAATAAAGCAAGGACAGATGTGCCTCCTTCATAGGAGCTCTACTCTTTTTCTTTTTTTACCATCATGAAATTTATTACTTTCTCTTTCAAAGAAATGTTTTGATAATACAAAATTTTCCCACAAAAAAATTACACGACCGACGCACAGTCTTAAAGCTGCTCCTCGATACTGTAGCTTACTTGATGCCAATTCCGAAGCTCCTACGATTTTTTTTTGTATAGACTTTGAATGTTATATTAGTATCATTTCTTTTTCTCTATTTCTTGGAAAAAATTAAGAGAACTGGGGTTAAGAAAGGAAGGATGGAGCTGTGGGGGTAGTTTGCTCCCCCCACAAGTGTCCAGGGGAATGATTGCTTCAGAAGGTGGGGGAGAGGAGTTGGTGGGAAGTTGCCTTCTGAAAAGCTAAGCATCAATACTGGTAAATTGGCATCATCACGGTTGTCATTATTAGGAGGGATATTGAAGAATCACTTATGGGAAAAAAACTTTTGTTATCATGGCTTCTATGGTAGAAAGTCGAAAATTAAATGGTGCCTTATATAATTGTTTATCTTCAGATGACGGTCGTCAAATATTGTACAGCATTCTGCAGTGCAAATTGTAGAACAAAATACCTTGAATCTGAAAGGTTAACGATCATTAGAACATGTAAAAGGGCCATTTATCTAGCTTCTTATTGTATTCTTTAAAATTAGAATATAATTGT
Source organism: Phoenix dactylifera (assembly GCF_009389715.1). NCBI lineage: Eukaryota > Viridiplantae > Streptophyta > Magnoliopsida > Arecales > Arecaceae > Phoenix > Phoenix dactylifera. The sequence continues at coordinate 4,061,475 of NW_024067666.1, read as the reverse complement.
CGCGACAATTATAAATACGTATTATGTGTGTATATAGTAAAAATAAAGATTAATCAAATGATCATGATAACAGAACATAAACAATAAAGGAACAACATCTTCACTCAAATAACTATTCCGCAAATAGATAACCGATTCTATAGCTGCCATAAAGATTTGAGTTTAAAATTTCATTTCATGAAGAAGAATGATAAAAGTTTAAAAGCGCAATCATTGTTTCCATTATAACAACCATGGTAACAAAAAAAATCAAACATATGATAATAACGTGCAACTAAATATAATTCAAGACCTAACCTATGGAGCATCTTAACAATCATTATTTGCTATGGCTGGCTTCTCAACAAAACAATGACCGAATAATATAGGATCGATCATAATCTAAATATCCACCAAATAATAAAATAACAATTGTAACATAATGAAGACGGAAGACTCATTAAACCGCAACAAATGACAACTCAAACCATAAAAAATATCGGTAGAAATTAAGGTTGGTCGAACCGATACAAAGATCCGTATCGATTACGAGTCAATCGGTTTCCAGTAGAAATTCATCCAGCTTTATTAATTAATATGGGAGCAAATTAATTTGAACAAGCTCTGAGATGCTGAAACCCAGCTTTATTGTTTGCCTCAAAGTTGCGGCAACCCCACTCCACTTTACTCACTCACGGCCTCTTATTTTTACCCCACTTTCAAAAGCTTGGGGAAAAGCGTGATCATTGGGCCAAGATTTCCAAAGCTGGCGTTTGTAAAAAATAAGGGCGTACGACGACGACCAAGACATTACCGGTCTAGACCGCAAATTACTCCTAGCCGGCCGAACCGGACCGATCCGGTTCAAGGATCAAAAAAAAAAGAGGGTATATAACGATAAGATCCGGTCCACTATTTGACTGTCAACTTATTAGTTTTAGATGACGGACCTCGATTATCAAATTAGAAAAAAATACACAAGAAATGGGGGTGGAAACTGGAAAGCTCACTCAGACTTCCAATCCCCGCATATTTTTGTTTTCCTAAATATAAAATTACTTAAATATTGGATAGAGATAAAAGGATGGAGAGATGGGAGAGACTTTGTTCTATTCTAGTCTCCCTTTTTTTTTCCCTTGTCCTGTTTCCCGTCATGAAACCGTCACTGTCGCTTTAGAAGCCAGGGACAGCATAAAAAATTATTTAATATAATGCAAATAATAAATAATAAATAAACCATTTAAAAATATAGCAGATGCCGGTCTCGCATGAAAGATATAATTTTATATTTATATTTTGATATTTATATAAAATATTAGATTATATTTTATAACAGTAGGTAGGAATATTAATATAGGACAAGAAACGCAGAGAGAATTTGTTATATATATCTCTTTTCTCTCAGCAAGACCAGGAAAAAGAAAAAAAAAACCGAATTTTTGAACAAAAACCCCAAAATTCGGGCTCAAAGGACGGAAGCCAGGCCGGTGACGACCTTGGTCCCCGGCTTCAGAGTTTTGGGCTTCACCTCCGGCGGCTGCCACGGCGACACCACGACGGTGATCTTCTTCTCCGCTGCCACGCCAGGGTTGGCGGCTGGGGAGCGGCCGGACTCGTCCTCGAAACGAAGCTCAAACTCGCCGGAAAAATTGACGGCCGAGATGGAACAGGGCGCTCTGCTATCGCCCCCAGACTCTGCCTTCCCGCCGTCGGACTCGTCCTCCGGTTGGGCTGTGATGACGGCGGTGGTTCGCTGGTAGGTGGAGAGCCACTTGGCCTTCATGTACTCCGGGTTCCTCCATGGCGGAAAGCTGAGGCCTTTCTTCTTCATGCTCTGCCTCGCTGCCTCCGAGACGACGGCGACGATCTGCTGGAGCCGGTCGGGCTTTCCCACGAAGACGGATGGAAGGGATTGGAGGACCGCGCGATAGTTCTTGGTGGACCGGGCGATCTCGAACTCCGACCGGAAGTCGACGTCCACAAGCAGCCGCTCGCCGCCGGCGACGATCGCGTCCACGTACTCGTACTCCCCTGCCATCAAGTCGTCAATCTGCGGCTCCGATCGACGGATAGGAGAGAGGAGGAGGGTTTTGAGAGATGAATACCGGCCGGAAATGAAGGGGTTTTCTCCCACCGGGACTTGCAGATGGAGGCGTCGTAGCCGAGGGATTGGAGCCCGTCGGTGACGATTCTCCGGCAATCATCTCTGTTCTTCCAGTTCTTGTTCTTCTCCAAGATCTTTGAGGCGTCTGCCAAGAGATTTCTCTCCGCGACGCTCGCGCATGGCACCAGGCCCTATCGAAACAGGGGTTAGATGTATTAAATTCGAGGAGAAATCGATCAAAAATGGGAACTTTAAGAAATAATTAAAATAACGGGACGATCGTGTTGAAATAATGGAGATCGGACAGAATAGGTGCTATTATAACCACCTTAATGAACTCCGCCGCGTCGCCGAAGGCTGCGGGAGCATCGCCGGCGCGGACGTCGAATTCGTCGTCGGAGCTGTCGTCGCAGTTGCCGTTGAAGCAGTTGCAGCGGCTCCGCGGCGGCTTCTCATTTCCCTCTTCTATGAAGCTCAGCACCATTCTATCCAGGCACAGCGAGCTTGGGTCCACCATCTCGCCATCGTCCCTCCCTCTGTCCTTGCCATCGCCGACGGCGGCGACGGCGAGCTTCTCCGCGGAGGAGATCCTCAGCACGCTCGGGAACTGCCGCTCGAAGAGCCGCTTCAGCCGCGACTTGCCGGCGGGCTTCGCCGGATCAGTCCGCACCGCTCCCTTCGGCCCGATCGGCTGGATCTTCATCTGAAATGGCATCCGCTTTCGGAGATCAAAACACCCGTTCTTCTACCACCGTTCCATCCCCGAACGCCCCCAGACTCTAAACCCCTACCCAAATTCGACGCCCAGAACACGAAATCACGGTACGAAGATGGCAAAATTCGCGATAAATGAGAAGATCCCACGCCGATTTCTCCCTTTACACTCCCTTACCACGAAATCACGCAAAGAAACTAAAACTAGAAATCTCTGACAACTCTTAGAACGAACCAAGCACCCATTAAAGTCGCAACCAAAAAAGACAAAAAGCGAAAAAAAAACGCAATCAAAGGCTCATTAATGAAAACGAAGACGCCATTAATGCATCAATCTCGCTGCAATTTCCCAAAGCAAAAGCCCAGCGATCGAAATGACGTCCGATCTCCATGAAGGTGCCACCTTTCCTCCTTAGGGTTCGCCGAACACGCTACTAGGGAAAGGTTCTCAAGGAGAGGAAATTCTCCGGCAAGCTTCCGGCGATCCGAACGGAAGTCCGGCCTGCCGGAGAGAAGATTTCTTCCATCAATTCCGGTGACGATAGTCGAGAATAGAGCTAGCTCATGGTTTGGCTTCGAAGGGAACGGAGTGAGGGGGTGCGGGGTGGGAGGGGTTTAAAAGGAGGTCGGGGCGCGGGCCCACGTCCGACCTGGCATGGATAAAGGCCAACCGCTGCTCCGCTACGTGGCCCGGTTTATGGAGCGGTTTTGAATCCGCTCCATGATCTCTCCACGTGTCCCCCCAACCGTCCCACAGCCCGACGCGCCACCGCTGCTTCTTGGTTCCGTGGGCCGTTAATTTCCCAATATAACCCGGGAAGTTGTACGGTATTTACGGCCGTACCGCGGTCGCACCTGGAACCAAGAGAGGGGCACATCGGGAAGACTCACTTGAGTCGGTTCTCAATTTCCCATGCCAAAATAACCCCTACAGGAGACCAGTATTCACGATCTCGGTTACCGCTTCGCTTAGCGATGGTATTGTGGGGGTTGGGAGCGTGGCCGTTTCGTAAATAAGTCGAATGTCATGGGTTCTATTCCTTCGACGAGGCGGTTTTACGGGTCCCCGGGTGGAAAATTCTGTATACCCTGACGCGCCCTCGTCACCATCGGCACACACGTCCGGCCTCCAAGAGCCATAACCGCTGGCTATTTATGCGGACGCCCGCTTGAAATGTGTGATCGTGCGGGCTTTTTGGGGCCGTCTGATGGCAGATTCTGATGGGGACGGGTATGGAGGAGCACGGCACTGAAGGTATAATTCGTTTCGTGTACCGTTGGGAGGGGCGAGAAAAGAGAGAGCAGTGGAAAAGAGGACAAGGGGATTTATTTGAACTTCATAATTGCATGAAAGCTTGCACCTAACAATTTGTTTGTAGCAGAAAAGGATGGATGGGTAATTGTGGGGATAATAGTAGTCTCCAACTCCACAAGAAAGAGGTCATGATCAATGCTCACCTAATAGGGTTGGATTAGGACGAGTTGGATGCATCTCATCCCTAGAATAGTATGGAGAAAAGTATAAACAAGAGTGTAAGCATTCTAGTGTCTTTTGCTTTCAAAATGGCATCATTCTTTCTAATAACATAGAAAGAAACATCATTTGGGCACATAGGATGCTTGATAGATGTAGATAGGAAATAATTTGATAGATTTTTGAATATTTTGGTTGATAGATGGGCTTCATTGATAGGTGAATCTCCATTGGATAAATTATATAGACTGGATACCATGTGCTGCCGCAGAATTCTGAGGTCGGTTTAATCCGAAGTCGAGATGTCCATCATTTTTGCATCACCATGTATAATGATTGAGTGTCGATAAGTCAACACAAAGTGTAGGTGTAGAGGCTATCTAAATTATGTAAAAGAATTTCATTTTTTTTTTAGAAAGTGATATATTGATATGGTTAAGTAAATTACAATTGTGGATGGTATATGAGACAATTTTGGTAGAAGTTGGCCTCAAAAAGAGTAACCTCAAAGCATCTCAAAGTGATGGATGGAATTGTGAAAACACTATAAATAAGACTTGCATCAATGTTTAGCATCTACGAATTGAGAAGTAGTTTCGAGTTTGGATCCAATAATTAGCATTCCTAATCTGACTATATTTCATAAAAGAAAAGAAAATACAAGCATATAAATACTAATTGGTCATGGGACTTGTTTTTAATTTTTTGCCACACGAGAATAACAGTGGAAGGCGCCATCCATCATTTGATATGTTTAATGGAAATGATTACTGATATCAAACATGAAACACAAAACTTCCTCCCAAGAAAAGTACAGAGTGACAATTAGACTTTAGCCCTATCTACGGTACAATTAAATCATTGTTTTTTAAGTGTATTATTGAATAAATAGAACTATAATAGGTACTCTTTAATTAGTAACTTAACAAGTCCAAAATGGAATACTGCAAATTTTCAATTGAAAGTGAGGCATCTCATTGAAATCTTTGAAGCCAAGAGTTTGTTTAAACCAGGTAGCATGAAAACACCTTGCAATTCCAAAACACAAACCAAATTGAGCGCCAAAAATCCACTTCAGCTAAAGGAGAAACAAGATAAAAAGCAATCTTATACTTCCACCTATCAATGAGATTGGGCATGAGTTCATCCCTGATTTGAGATGCTCGAAAGACTCTCATCTGTCGGTGAGGGACGACAAATTTCGACAAATTTTTAGACTTGCTTTTGGCTTGAAAGGTAAATACTAGATGCCTTGCTTAATTGATTTTCTAGCATTACCATTGATAGCCTACCTCCATGCTCTCATCCATCCATTTCCTATTAAATTCTAATTGTGACCTGCGATAGCTACAAATTCACTAATCACTATCCATGACCGCTTCCACGATTACATGCAGAAACTAACTCCAATCTTGATCATCACCTGGCTTTTTTTTTTGGTTCCATAAAGTATCATAGAACATCACTAATATTGCTACTACCAAACAAAATTTTGAAATATGGAACTTATATTATAAGAGAACCTATTAAAGATTGTAGTAGTTAGAGATTGTGATCTCGATATAGATTGTGATCTCGATGTAGATAATTTGATACAATCAGAGTTTGAGATTCGATGTGCTCGTACGCACTCTAAACACGAAGCTCTGAGCATGCTATGTATCACACATGGCTCTAAAATGAAAATAATTTCTTCTCTTCTTAGCAGCAGAGGATCAAAAGGGTTTAGTCATGAGATGCTACAGAACCAAAAAAAAATTGGGCACATGCCAGACCTTGGATTGCTATTGGCTGGCTGAACTCCATCCAAGGAGGTGAACCCCTAACTCCTACTAAACACTGGCTACTTCAAAATTACAGTCCAAGTTCTGGGTTAAATTTAAAATACCAAGAGAGGGTGACATGTCTAAAACAATACTTGAATCAGCAATGATTATCCCAGCTACCCAATCATGGACATGACTTTGTCATGGACCCAACAAAGCATAGTCCTATCATTCAATTTTTAACTATAATGTAGGAATCTTATCATGTAGGCAATAGTTTATGGTAGGTGAGAGTTTCCTATCTCTAATGGGAGAAGTTACAGATGAGGACTTCCATCATTGGAAGTTTTGTCTATGTTTGTGTCCTAATTATTTGTTTAGGACTGTTGTTTTAATGAAAGCTGACCAAAATGCTCCTTATCCTTATGTTTTTTTTTTAAAAAAAACATTAATCTTTCAGGTTATTAATTGATAAACATCAAGAACCAATGAGATTTGAAACCCTTTTATTTTCTCTTCCTCCCATCTCAACATAGTAGTAGGCAAATTTTGGATATCAAAGCGGATGCATTTTCTTTCATAACCAATTGTTTAAGAAGCAATTCTGGCTTTGATTTGTCATATTATAATTGATGTGGTAGTTTTACACTACTGAGAAAGGTTGAAAGGGCCATAAAACTAGGTCAATAGCAAGAGAGAGCCAATGTCAAGAAATTTTATTTTTCATATAACATGAAATTATATACATTGGCGTTATTGATAGAAGATTAGATTCACTCTGCTCTCTACCTCGATCGAGTTACCACCACCCTACCCTAAGATTTGTTTATATCCTAAATTATGAGGAAGACTAACCCTAATTTTATTATAATCTTAATTAAGTACCATCGATTACTAAGTCATCGAGGAACCAATGGTGGTTTTTTTTTATCATCATGGGTCCATTACGAATAATGTGTTTATTTTAGCAAGTTGGTAAACAATCAGATCCAACAAACATCAAACCTTACCCACTCCACTCAGTAAGAGATCGAAAACATATATTCTTCTTCTTGTTCTCCTTCTTCTCTGACGTATATCACTGCGAAATTTTCCCTAGTTATTCCAAGGTAAGAGGTCCAATTTTATACCGGAAAAGGAACAAAGAAAAGTATGGAGTCCAAATTATCTCTTAAAGTCAGTGACTGAGACCCAATTGCTTACTAGTATAAATAATAGTAGACTGCTGAATATTATAAAAAGGACTAATGAAAGCCTAACTTCCACTAGAAGCTCATCTAGAAAAGGGCTTATTCAAGAGATGGTTAAACTAGGGTTTGCTATAAAGTCATAGAAGAGAAGGGCTTATTCAAGAGAAGACCTCAATTCAACTGCCAACAAAGGCCCCAAAGCGGGCCCCATATGATATCATGTACTATATGGCTGCAAATTAGGTACTTTCTTCACCTTTTGAACCGGCTCAAGTACAAATCAAGTTTTAATTCAAGCTCGAGCCAAGCTTGAATTGATTTCTAGCTTAATTAAGGATTTACGAACTGTTCATTTAAACTTATATTTAGGTCAGACGAAAATTAGATTAGAATTGAGCTCGAAATAGTAGTAAAAAAAAATAAAACTCGAACCAGCAATTCAATCTCAAAATTAGTTTTAAATCAAGCTTGATGAGACAAAGGTTCTAACAAGCCCGGCTCATTTACACCCGTAGGTCTCTAATGTCACAATTCGATAAATATAAAAATGGACCCCATTCTCAAGTAATCACTATAAAGCTGAACACCAAAGCTTTATTATTCATGTTTAATTAACAATGGTTATTGAAAGTCTTTGTTGTGGTCCTCACACCCATAATATACTTCAAGAACTCACATCAAAGTGTTGTTTTCATGGAAAAAATATAAAATGCCTTAAAATCCTCTCTCTCTCTCTCTCTCTCTCTCTCTCTCTCTCTCAGTTTTCATCTGGATTTACACAATATTAAGGAAAGTGCCTTCTAAAAAAGGACATCATTTCTTGAGTTCAATAGAAAAACTATGAATCCACCTATGTACTGGTCTCTGAATTAACTTAACAAGGGCACTCCAATAAATGAAGAGGACTGTCCCTTCACAATGGCTGTTCTTGTTGGTCCACCAGTACTCTGCTTCTTTCAGAGAACTGGTCCATCAGAAAATGATGACACATTTCCTATAGCTTACTGTAGGAGCCAGGGTCTGCTTTACTCTAGGCTTATCACATACTTAGTTTAAAATGCTAAAGGAGGATGACAACAAGACCCACCCACTACCTACCTTTTTTTTTTTTTTTGCCTTGCGAGAAAGCTATATATCCTTTTGTAAGCTTCAATTGGAACAAAGTTGGTGTAACATCTATTGCACCAAGTGCTAATTGAAGGTTAGGAGTGATTCGAGCTGGTTTGTCGCCACCGATTATATTTAGTCGTTCGATAATTATCTTATGCTTTAGCTATATGTTTTCTCTAATCAATATGTTTTGAGTAATGGTTGTGCGGTCGGTGCCGATACGGCGGTGGATTATGGTAATGCATGCAACATTATAATGCTATGTTACTGCTATGAACTATCTAATGTTGGTGATGAAATGGGTGACCACCACCTGTTATTTGTTTACAACCTTTTCCTTACAATAAGATTAGAGATGCTTCAGCTTAGAAAACACTTTGTCCTTTTTTTTTTGGCATAGGAATTATTTGCTCCATTTATATTTAGGCCAGCTATACTATCTTAACCATTAGCGCATTAGATGACAAAGGTTCGTTTTTAATTTGTGATTCGACCCTTCAAGCATGTCATATGGGTGGAATGAGTAAAAGCAAGTAGTGAAGATATCTATACTGTCTTTTCTTTTTTCCTTTTCTTTGGAGCTAAAGTTTTATATTTGCTTTATAGTGAAATCAAGGAGCATATCGGCCTTCAATGGGAATACAAGAATATCTCTGCAAAAGATTAAATCTACTTTGATCTTATAGGACCAACAACATTTGGCTCTCCAAATCTAGGTTGTTATATAAAACTAAGTGTAACAACCCAGGACCTCACCCAAAATGGCTAGTCGGAAGGTATTATTTGGGTTCCTTAATCTTGTATAAGTACCCAAGATCTATCCAGCGAATAACCGATGTGGGACTAAACACACGCCCGCACGGATCCTTACAACTGGACTATCAGAGCCCAAATAATACCTTACGGCTAGCCATTTTGGGTGAGGTCCTGGGTTGTTACAAATGGTATCAGAGCGGACCCGGCCCATAACCTATGTGGACTAGGGGATACTGCAGCACGGATCCATTGGGGCTGACCACGGGTCAATCGTGGTGTTTGTGATTAGATTTGAATAAATATGAACTCTTAGCCTGACGAGGACGTCAGGGCTTGAACGGAGGGAGTATGTGAGGACTCGTGCGGGCGTGTGTTTAGTCCCACATTAATTATTAGCTGGGTAGATCTTGGGTACTTATATAGGATCAAGGAACCCAAATAATAACTTCCGGCTAGTCATTTTGGGTGTGATCCTGGGTTGTTACACCAAGAATCTAAAAATTGTTCACAAAGCTCTCTCGGTTGCATCTCTTCGACCAAAGTCATTACATATGGCGTGCTCGCATGATGTAAAATTTCAATACTAGTTTGTAATAATTAACCTAGAATTGAGACCTTCCTAGCTTAATACTTTTGAAGCCCAAATAGAAGTCGCCTTTTGTTTTGTTTCGCAAGCATTTAATAAATTACTTTATTTATGTAGAAAGTTGCAATTTAGATTTGAAGTTCACTGCACAATGGCTTTTTTTTGGTGCAGTGGACCAAAGGGAAGATTTTTTTTTTTTTTTTTTTTTTGTGTGTATGTGTGTCACCGAGAGCGAAAAACCTTGCTACAATATTATGAAAGCAACTCCCCGAGCATGAGCGCTAATCAAAGAGGCAAAATCAGTGGAAAAGTTGTCATTCCAAATTGCTTCAGATCATTCTATACTTGCATGATTTGCCAAGAAACTAGTAACCTGGTCTGCTTTCCGCATACTACGCTGATCGGAGAAGTTAGGCACCTAGAGACCTAATGTTTGAAAATTCAGCTGATCGAAAATAGTTGCCATAGATATCACAATTTTCTTCACGAGATTTTCATCTTAATCAAAGGAAGCATCTAGGTTATCCATGTAATCTTTTTTTTTTTTTTTTGGTCCAAGGTGTTCTACATAAACCAAGTCAAAGGGCTGATTAAATTCATTAGTGCAACAGAATGCACTGAAAGGAAGCGTTTTTACCATAATCCAATACCGGCATCATGGTTCTACTACTTTTTCATTCAAGATTAAACTCAAAAAAATTTGCAAACAAAAATAAAAAAAAAAGTATCATATTTCCAACCATATCTTGTATTCTTCTATATTCTTTTTTTTTCCATTTTGAGATGGCCATAAAAAAAAGTCCTAAGATCATTGTCGCTTTATGGGAGGTTTCACATGAGCTCCTCTTCGGACAAGATGGCAGAAGTCTAAATTGAGGCATCAAGGTAGAAACTCTAGCATGACACGTCGACCGGGACTTCACCACGATGCGCCACGTGGGCGTGTCCACATCCTAACGGTCGAGCAGAAGGTGACGGTTAAGATGATGATGTCACGGTGCAGACTGTAACGTTAGAATTGTGGGTCCCGCTCGGGTTCTCTCCGACGATCTGGACCACGCTATTTAAGAGAGGAAAAAAGAGAGAGGTCCGGGTCAGAGACTCGCAGTATTTTCTTTGCCGTTTCCATAGCTTTTTTTTTTTTTCTTTCATCTTTTTCTTTTTCTGATTCACGGTTTTCGCTTTCCGACTTTGGAATGCTTTTTCTGAGGCTGCCGTTAGCGAAGCTTTTACGATTTCTGTCCGCTTTCACTCGAAGCTTTTCCCCTTTGAGGATCTGCTCTGAAATGCGTGTACTTCTTAGTGCTTAGTGGGAACAAGAATCCGATGCATTAGTGTGGCCATGATCATACTAGATAAACAATGTTCGGATACCTAGTTTTTGAAATGAACCCTTATGCTAAGAGGAAAGCACTCAAACATGATGAACTATTAGACAAGATAAGTTAGCAGTCAAAGACACCCCTATACCCCTTAGGACCCTGGTCTATGTATAAACCAGGGTATAACTTGGTTTAAACCCTTCTCTTATCCTCTCTATTATTAGAGAAAATGATCTATTTAGGTCTCCAGAAATACAATGCATTACATTGTATTTTATTATTTTGCTTAAGTAATATGATGTTATAAGATCAAACTACAAGCTCATTAAAAATACAATATCATATTATAATATTGCAGTATAACGTATATATAATTTTTACCGTACTGTTGTATTGTATCATATATGATTATATTCCAGACTAGTAGAGATTTGAAGCAAATTTGTCTCCTTGGATGAAAAATCACCTTTTCATCCCCTTATTCTGAAGTAACATCCAACCAGCGTTTCTTATTCCTGACAACATCCAAACACACAAAAAGAATAACAACGAATCACCACCTAACACCATGTTTCCCAATGAAAAATTAAAAGTTTGTACTTACTTGCAGTGGTATAAATTAATACCTTTGGTATTACTCTTTCTCGTCCCAAAAACACCCATGCCCGATCTAAATGTAGCCGAAATTCCATGTCACTTGGAGACAAATTTTCATCCCAACATATGAAGTCAAAGTGACCCCGAAACCAACATGACCATTTTAATGTGACTGAAACTCCTAAATCAAACCTAGACAAAACTGTCAAACAATATTTAGCACCCATGGTACCATAATCCGCAAAAATCTAGAAGCTGAGCTTAAACCCATACATGTAGTGGCTGCATGGCAACATAAAATGTTACATTGCCTTCATTTAAGCCAAGGTAGTTGAACACACCACCGACAGGAAAGGTGGTGATCCAGAGAACGGCCAATGGCTGAAAAATTGACACCATCTTTCATACCTTTGGGATCCCTTTCTTCCGTTATGAGAGTCGACATCCTGCCATCTAACCTAACGACAACTCAGGTCAGCTACCACCTGTTTCATCCCATGGGAAAAGCTTGGTAAGCAGTATATTGCATGCGAATTATAACATTATGTACCGAATAACATCTCAACCATCCGAAAATATCATTTTTCACAAACCATGGTTATGTTACGATAAGAAGAAAGAACATATCAGTCATTAGATATTGGGTCCTATAAATCCGATGACATGGTTGGTGCCCGAACAAATCTAAAACCCTGCCTTAGGTTAGGTTAGTTGTGTTGGTGTTCATCCATCAATTATAGGTGGATCTTGGGTTAGAATATTAGCTTGGGGTTCTTTCATACGTCAAAAGAAACATCATTCCTCTGATGAATTTTTTTCATCTGTTTCCCCACTACAAAAAGACACAGCCAACCCAAGAACTATTGCAAGCCCAAAACTCTTGAGGAGCACACCTTAAACAATTGAGAGCATAACAAAGTAGAAGGCCCGTGAAGAAAGAAACGACAACCAATAAATTACTCCAAGTACAAAAAGATCAAATTATTCTGAAAGTTTGGTGCCAATGCCAAGTAAATATGCATGCATCTGGATCAAACTATCAATAGAAACCAAAGGCTAGAGACTCAACTTCCCATGTCCTACTCAAGGTAGAGAACAGAGATTATTTGGGAAGAGGTTAAGACTTGAGATGGGAAGAATCAAATAGTTATTGGACACAGATAGGGGCGACATGAATCAATCATAGGTCAACATTTCAACAGCCTCGGAAGCCCCACAGGAGGTGAAGTGATTTGCACGATCAAAAGATATTTCCTGATGCAAATACTCCGATACATTGAACCGTGCTAAGATGTCAGTCATCGTGACAGAACTCTCAACCATATTCTGCTATGAAAAAGAAATATCATGCCCCTGGTGGTCCCACCTGTCTTAGGGAACCACCATTCACTAACCTACAAGACATCGTAAGCAAGGAAACAAAATATCTAAATATGGCATACTTCGACCTTGCTGCAGAAGTGCAAGATCTCAGTAGTGTTCATTGGATCGGAAGGTTTCTCAAGTTTGGGTCAAATACTGGGATGAAAAAATTACATGGCCCTCATCACACCACAACATTTGGACAGATCAGGAGCTAGCAGATTATTAGCAAGATAATGACATGACAACCCCAAACATCACTGTAACCAAAATTCAACAGCTCCTGCCAACCTAACCTCAGGAATGTCACAATTAATGATGTCCCTGGACAAACTTGAGCAGATAAATACTATAATGGGTTAAGTAACATCCAGTTTTGTTGAAGAACTCAGCTACAGTACACACACCAAGCTAAGGTAGCAGATATTTTTCATAATAAAACAAAGCTTCGCATATCATGAAGTGTTCGTACATGTCGATTTTAAGAAATACGAATAAGAATATAGAAGCAGAAGATTGCAAAGGAGATGCAACTATGGTCGGAAATTCAATCTTCATAGATCGTTGGCTACCGTTGATGAATAACAAACTGATGTAGTTTGGTACAGCAACTTCTTAACTCTTCAAAAAGTTGGGGGTAAGCTTTAGACAGCTAAAAATGAAGGGAAAACGATGCAACAGATAGCAGTAAACGTAACCCTATGGGACATTCATCACTTGAATCGACTGCAGCATATCAGAGAGGGCAATGACAAGGTCGCCGGACTGGATCATTCCCCTTGCCTTGAGCAAAGAGAAAGTGCGATTCAGATTGCTTTCCATGTCATCGGAAAAACTTAGGCGGAAGGGAATCAGACCCCACTGCAGGTTCAGCCGTCTCCTTACGGATGTTGAAGTCGTGAATGCAAAAATTGGACAGTCAGGGCGGCAGCGTGAAAGAAGAGAAGTCATGTGCCCCGTCTGTGTGTAGACAAAGAGCGCATCTACTCCCAAATTGTTAGCTGAAAAGCATAATCAACATGATCAGCAATAAGACATGCAAGGAAGATTCTACTGCCAGCTTCTGAGCTCCAACATAGAGGACATTCATCAGTGTGTGTAAAGATAACAGATAGAATGCCACAGCAAGCTTATCATCATCATCATCAAAATAGAAAGAATCAACATGTAAAATATAATCCAGCAGGGGGCAAGCCTATGGCTTATGGTATAGGTCATACTGCAGCAAACGGTAGTTGAATATGAAAGCAAATGTAATCACAATACCCTTGAAATGTGTGTAAGAACCTCCTGCCTTGTTGATGACACCGTAATTCTTTTGATGGTTATAGTTTTTTTTCTTGATAGCCGACAGTACAAAATATGGTAAATCAAAGTAGAATGATGCCATTTTAGTCATCAAAGATACTTAATATCTGGATGATGAAGAACAACCAGTTTTAAACGTGATTAATTGGGAAAAAAGAGGCAGGTGTATGGTCCAAAGATGGAATTAAGTATTGTTTTGTCTTGGAAAGAGGTTCATGATTCATCTTCTTGAAAATTTGAGTGAACATGATATACTGAGATTGCAAAATGCCTTGGTGAAGTCAAAAGGAACAACAAGTTTCATAAAATACATAAAACTTTGCAAGTCACTTTGAAAAAGAAAAAACTTCATTGCCGAAAGAGAAAAAATATTGGGTGAAAACCTATGATGAGAATTTGAGAATAATACAGAATTACAGCATCATTGGAGATTTTCGTGCCTAGGGATCAAGTTGTGGATGCTATTGTAGACATATTGCACTGGAAAACAGCCAACACGAGAAAATAAAGGACAAGTGACTCCATGAGGTTCAGTCCACACTGCAAATGCAAAATCATATCCTTGACCTATAAGGCCAAATGCTCACTGTTTTCAATGCGAACGATGCAATGGTTGACTTGTGAAAGTGACAAAACTTCAGAATGCTCATTGAATAATCAACACAATTCACAGAGTCAGGAGTCAACATGATGAGATTGCTTACCCATTTTGGCAGCTGAATTGCAGATCTCTTCTGAGATTTTGTCAGAGAAAGAAGATGCAACATCTGGGAGCTCCATTGCTTCAAAACGCTTCTCTTCTCTCCACCACCTTTCAATCCTTAGGCTTACACTTCTAAGGACGGTCAGTGCCTTATCTGGATATTGACCCATGGCTGACTCGCCAGAAAGCATCAGAGCATCAGCCCGCTGCCGGACTGCTTCAGATACATCAGCGACTTCAGCTCTAGTTGGTGTAGGATACTCAATCATAGACTCGAGAAGCTGAGAAGCTACAATGACAGGTTTGTTGAGCTGCCTGCACAGTTTAACAATTTTCTGTTGTGCCGATGGGACTTGTTCCAGTGGAATTTGAGCACCTAAGTCTCCTCTGGCCACCATCGCTCCATCTGATGCACGGATGATCTCTTCCAAATTTTTCAAAGAGTCAATACTCTCAATCTTTGCAATTACCGCAATATCACTGTCGAACATATATCGTCATTCATGTTAGGAATGCGGCGCCAGTACAAAGAAAACAGTTCATAGGAACGAGGAATGAGGAGGGAGTTGTGAAAAAATCATCTTTCTTCCATTTTATAATTTGTTTTACTGTTACACCTGATGGTAAACTAGTGAGCCTTAAAAGTTTTGCAGATTTCCAAAATGTGCAGATCTCCTTTCAAGTTTCAAGGGGGTATAATCAAACAGAATCTTGGTCTGAAATACAAAAACAAAAATCACGCCTTAAGAAATACCTAAGGCCCAGGTGGAGAATTATGACATGCATGGTGGTTTTAATATCAGAGAACACAACCAGAAAAAAGCATATTGATGGCTGGTTCTGGTAAATAAATTATTGTTTGTCATAAGTAAAGAGAGGCTGTTTCCCTATTGCACTGGAAATGCCAGCCCTGCTGCTGACAGGAAATGGATGCAGACAAGCTGCTTTCAAATTGGCACTATACTTGCCAGCCCTTCCAAAACAATGATGAATAATGGAGACCATCATCCCAACACAGGACAAAAGGACAAGATAAGGTCTTAATTATAGTTCCTACCAGCTATCTGATAAGAAGTCAAGAAGGATGCTAAACTATCAGACAACATATATCAATGCTAATGACTTGAAAAGGTAAAAAATTCAAGTTAATTAACGACTGTAAGGGCAATACATACTTGTGAGTTAATTATGGGTAAATGAGCTGATGATACAGATATATTTACTGAAAAGATTCTGATAAGCCCCATATTCCTACAATCACACGATATACAGAAAGAACAAAGCCCTTATAACCTATAATACAATGTCTGCATCTGTAGAAATATCCCACCCCTAACAACCTGTATTTCATCCGAACCTACCCCAAAAAAATTAATTTTGGATCATCATCACAATTTTCTCACGTAGGAAGTGAAATATTTGGGATATGTATCTTTTTTGATGAATTGAATCGTGACTTTTGCTATTAAGACAAGCATACACATGAAAACTGAACAACTTGTACTAGAATAAAAGAGCACTTTTGGTATCAAAAATACAGACAGTTCATGTTAGCAGATGATTTTAGCTTTTCTTAAACTGAATAATGCACTGAAATGCACATGTGCAGCATGTATCTAAATCTGTACGCATGTTTATCTTTTTGCATACCTAATCTTTTTTTCTGACAAAGGCCAATGTTATATAACCTCATGTTTGGCCATTATTTTGGGTCAATTAAAATTTGGGCCCTAAGTTGATTTGTGGACAAGCATAGAAAACAACAGTATGATGCAGTTGCAGAGTGCTTGACAATGCTGCTAGAAATAGATAATGCACAAACTTAGGTCAGAAAAAGGGAAAAACCACATTACAATATGAACAGGTGCATAAGAAAATGGCAGAAACTGTGGCTGCAAAGAATTAAGTTAGTGATGACAATGCAAACTCCAGACCCATGCATTGATGCCCATTTCCATCCACAAATATTTAGGGCTTGTTTAGATTTTCCTACAGGATTGGGTTGAAATCCCGTAGGATTTGTGGATTGGGCTAATACAACCAGCAAGATCACAAGCTACAAGAGGTCTTTTTTTTTTTCTCCCTATGTGATTCGGGCTGACCCACCCTAGAGCTATTTTTGGATATTTTATGAATACAAGCCTAACCCAGCCTGTAGCTTGTGATCTTGCTAGTTGTACTGGCCCAATATGTGAATCCTACAAGATTTTCAGCCCAATCCCATAGGCAAATCTAAAAAGGCCCTTAAAATGCAGAACATCCTATTGCATTTTTCCCCTAGACATATACTGTTACCATATTCAACATGCCCAATCTCGACAATCCTGCATATAGTTATTTAGCACATGATTAGTCATATCACTTATATGTCATAGATCCATGGTTCATTGCCAAATCCATAGACGCCTCTCGTATGTTTCATCCTATTGTAATGAAAGTTTTTTGGTTAAAGGAGTTCTGTTTCAATTTGGCTATCTGGCTAATCATTTATGCCTTAACAATAAATGCAATTCCTACATCAAAGAAAGAAGAATCTTCCAGCCCAAAACCATGTGCAGAAAAGATTGCATGCTGGTGGCGTACATTACATAATATGTTTACAGTCCAAAATAGAACATCAAGTGCCCCAACAAAACATAATAAGATGGCAAGGCATCTATACATCAAGTAGTAGATGCCCAGAAAAGGTCTGGGGGAAAGGAGGCAACACAGACATGGGCTAAGGCATGCAGCAAGTTTGTGATTATGAAATTTCATTGAAGCAATGGAAAAGCACAGATGAAGAAGCCTGACCACGGCTTCATTACATTTTGTGGCAACTATTTCCTCTGAATGAGAAAAACCTAGATAAATTGATGAGATAAGTCCTTCCTGTTCCTAATCTCTATTAAAAATATCTAACAGAAATATACGGATAATACGTATAAAGTGATTAGGAAACTATGTTTGTTCAAATTAATCATTATTGAACACAAAGTTCTAATGGTTGAAAAAGAAAGGAGTGATTTCATAGGGATTTAGAAACATTTACGGTACATAAAATAACTCCATCTAACAATAATATCTGAACATTTCTGCATGCTTCTATGGCATAGAAATAAAGCATCATTATGAGCACTAGTTTGAAACCATTTCTTAAAGCTGATGCAGAGTTTATGTGCAGAGATTGTTGATAATTTGTGAGTCATCGACGACTTGAAGTATCGGAAGTACTTTGTTGAGAGCTCTTTGCTTATAAAGATTTGTGAAGGGTAACAGCCCAATTTCTTGGTTTCTTTTATAACATTTGTGGTTACTTTCATGCTGCCCTAGTTTGCAGTATGCTAGGGGAAAAAAAAACTCAATGCATTATGTGAAAGAAAAAAGAATAGCATTTTAACTCAATTACATACTAGCTAAACAACAGAAGACACTTGGATTTAAAAATCAAACAGAAATTTGCAAGAGGAAAAATTAGAACAAGAGAGAACCTTATCCATCATCATAGTAAAGATGGAATAGAACTTACCAACTTCATTATCATTGGTGCAATCACTAAAGCCAGGTTGAATTCATTAGTTAATTGTAAATAAGGCATCCAGAGCATAGTAAAGTGAAAAAGAGAGCATAAGTATTGAAGTATGTACCAATTGCATAAAATGATTAAGGACACGTCCATTATGCTTCCCATCGCCATCCAATGGCGCATTAGTAAAAGACTATTTTCTTGTCCAAGTTTTGGAACAGCTTGGGAAGATAAAAGACTACAGAAAGCTAATAAGTTAAATTGTCTGTGACCAGCAATTTTTCATCCAATTCTGTGCTAAAAATGCTTGTGATTTCAACTTGATACTTGGTAAATCCCGACAGTGCATTTCTCACTACCCTTCCAATAAACAAGATAATTAAACAGAGGGAAAAAAAAATAAAGAAAGCCTTTTCCAGTTACCTGTCACGACTCCGTGCAGCTATGTAGCTTTTCAGATGATTAATGACTTCTGCAGACTTGACAAATGAAACTGCAATAAAATCCACACCCTCAGCAATCCCAAAGTCTATGTCCAGCCAGTCCTGTGGAGATTCAAAAGCAGGAGGTATAAAATGCAAAGTTTTCCTAGCATTTAGTAATCCGCCAAAATTAACTCCTTTTTCCATTCTCTTTATTTCTTAGATTCTTCAATCAATTAATCAGCTTGTCATGCTGGTAACATAAGGGTGGACCTGTACCAGCATCAATCTTCTTTTTTGTTATCAATAACATTTGTTAGTCTGAACATATCATAAATTTAAAATGTATAAAATTCAATAAATCAAACAAAAATATTGGTTTATGCCAAAATTTTCATAGTTATTTCTTGGGCTTGAGAACTCAACCTAACTTAAAACTGTTTATAGGCCATTTTCCTGAAGATATTGATATGTCATCCCATAGCATGCACGTCAAGAGTAAAAAACTAATGGATATAATAAGTAGTGAACAAAGAGCATAACAAGTAAAATAGAACAGCCAAGATCAAGTTTTCTTAATGCACAACAGATCAGATATCAAGCTGCAAGAGAGCTTGTTTCATTGGTTAAACTTGATAAAAATGAAAAGGCCCAATGACATGCATAAATAGCAAGCAATTGACAGAAGGAATCAAAGATATCTACCAAGTTCAGATGGCTTGATAATAGCAACAAAGATTGACAGGTTTGAACCTGATCCAGAGAACACAGAAAAGGAACAACCACGAATTACCTTGGTGGAAGTTATTGCAAAAAGGTTGACAAGATAGTGTCGTAGAGAAGAGAACCTGCTTTATATGTAACACGAAAAGAAAATAATGTGCGTGTTATGGACTTGGCTGACATGTACTTGAACCCATGCATGCCAAAGGTTGACCAAAGGAGCAAAGAGGTTCGACATTAGGTTTGGTTCAAAGTCAGTTCTCAAATGCCACTACAATAGGAAATAATCCTGAAGATCTAATTAAATAAGACTTGTATCAATAAAATCGAAACAAATTTGAAAGCACCGGACCTCAAGATCAATCAGAGATCTTATTCCATCAAAAGACATATTATAAGAAATATTCTTTACTTCTGCAACTATTTTCCATATTTTCACCAAATCAAATACTATCATATTATGGAGAATATTCTTTTTTCCTTGTTTGTAGAACTTTTTACCTTTTGAGCAAGAAACAAATGAAGATATATTTGTGGGTAGGTTCAAGGGAACCTACAATTGTAAATAGGAGTGCCAAGCCATTATAAAGGACATCTTGAATTAAATGAAATTTCTAGTTCTATGCTCCAATATTTTATGAGAATTTCTTTATTGTTGCTTCTTCCTCCTATCTTGCTATTTCATCGTTGGGTAGATCTTCTTTCTCAAGGAAAAGATCACCATGTGCACTATTTTGGTATTAGAGCAAGTTTGGTTCCTTGTGGTGTTTTACATCGACAATGAAGCTACGGTTCACCGAAGAACCCCAACTCCACAATACCAGTGACTAATCCAAGAGACGTGGCTATCTAACAGTTGTGAGAACAAATAGCGTAACTATAAGTGGAGCATGATTGTGCAGTCAGCCGTGATCGTCCTCTTAGAAATCAGATCCGAAGGATGATATATCATCGGATGCATC
This sequence comes from Phoenix dactylifera, assembly GCF_009389715.1. Taxonomy (NCBI): domain Eukaryota; kingdom Viridiplantae; phylum Streptophyta; class Magnoliopsida; order Arecales; family Arecaceae; genus Phoenix; species Phoenix dactylifera. The sequence continues at coordinate 4,040,892 of NW_024067666.1, read as the reverse complement.
TTTCAAGCATCTCATCAATCCTTTCCACCTCTGTGCTCTAAAGCAAGGAGCCAAGGACTAGTTCATCCTCCCCCAGTTGATTAGCGTCTTGCAAGATTGTGATAGACTTTAGCATCAAATACAAACTTCTTGAGTTTCACGAGAGGCTCAATCTAGAGAATTTCCTCAAGTGGATCATCATCGTCGAGAGGTTCTTTGAAGCTATAGACATCCATGATAGCAAGAAGGTGAAGATTGAGGTCTTGAAATTACAAAGCTATGCATATGTATGATGGGAGAATATCTAGTGTTTTCGAGTGAGCATTGGAAAAATGAAGATCACTGATTGGCCAAAGATGGGAAAGTATCTATACTACAACTTCATTCTGGTAGATCACTTTTACTCTTTTTACCAATCTTATATGAATCTAAGATAGGACGAAAAGAGAATCGTTGACTACACAGAGAATTTTCAAACTCTCAACTTTGGTGGCCTCATAAAGACGAAGGAACTTGTGTAGCTCATTATCTTAATGGTTGCGAGTTTCGATCTATGATGAGATTGCTGCCCATGCCATATGGCATGTGAATGATGCCTATCGCAAAGCCGCTATATATTAAAAATAATCCTAGAGATCTAATTAAATTAAGTTTGGTATACTAAAATATACCAGGTTTGGAAGGACATGACATCAAGATGAATCAAAGATTTTATCCACTCAAAAAGTAGGTTATAAATAATACTTTATTCCTGCAACTGCTTTCCACATTTTCACTAAATCAAATCCTAGCGTATTATGGAGAAAATTATTTTTTCTTAAGCGTAAAACTTTTTTATCTTTTCAGCAAGTAATGAATGTGAACACATTTGTCGGTAGGTTTAAGGACATACAACTACAGGGGCGGCTGCCTATCCATTGTAAAGGACATCTTGAATTGAATAAAATATTTAGTTCTACTATCCATTGTTCTATGAAAGTTCTTTATTATTGCTTCTTCCTCCTAGCTTGCTACTCTATTATTAGGTAGATCCTTCTCAAGGAAAAAGATCATCGTGTGTACTAGAAACTCACAACAATTATAAGAGACATGAATTGTTTAACATCCTAACATTCCACAAATAATCATCACTAGAAAACTCTTTCATGCATGTTCTTGTACAAGTCAACGGCCATTTCAATTATATCCATTATATTTAAGATGAAGAGGTAGCATTCTTAAATCAAGAGGCCGTAATACAGGTAATGATCAATATGTTAACAAGGAAACAAAAATGAGATCCATGGAATGAGTACTTAGAAAAGTTAAGCGATTTCAACATTCAAGCACAATATTTGATAAATAGTTTAACAGATTCTTCCACTTAACTTACGTTTTAATATTTTTCAAAGATTTTCAGCCAGTTCGTAAAGATGTGCCCACCTTAGAAGAAATTGTGGGAAGCATGGCGTTACGTTCCCTAACTAGACTACCATCCCGCCAAAAGGTCAAATTAGCCCGTGGTAACAACAGCCCAGGATCAGTACAGCGACATTTCACGTCTGGGCCAATCTTCTCAATCACCTCAAATCGAACCATTCCTCCATCCACAAGAAGTTCATCACCCACCCTCACATCTGTAATAAATCCAAACAGCTTAAATTTTAAAAATATGGCAGTGATAGAAAAGGTAACTAATGCTATCTCTAAGCAAAAAATGGTTCACGCCATAACCTTCAGTGAAGCCATCATAGTTCGCGTGAATGGTTCGGTCCGGAAGAGGTGAATTAAGAGCTCTAACACTGAACGTCCAAATCTCACCATCCTGCATAGCATTGAATAACAACTAACAGAGTGCATGATGAACATGCAAAAATATATCCAGCATTCAAATCATATGTTTCATGATTAAAACAGATGCACACAGGACAGAAGTTACAAGTAATTTTAGTTTGATAAGTCTAGCTTCCAAAAGCAAGAGCATGAAGTGTGACATAGATAGAGTAGGAAAAATAAAGGGCCATAAAAACTTGAAAAATAAAATTAAGGTGATGCACCCTTTCTTGCAAAAATGAAGTCATTTCTTATAATGGAATGAATGAACTGCATTTGTAAGGAAAAATCAACTAATATACCTTAATCCATTGAAAATGGAAGGCGATATAAAGAAAACAATATTTCCAAGGTCTAAGCCCTCTATAGGTTCTCCCTTGTATTGCACAGAACACCCCATTTATAAAGTTTCCTGAGCCGTGCTCTAGCTTGTCACCAGAACTATGATCCAGGGCCACTAGAATTTATGGTCAATTGTAACAAAAGACGTCATCATAATTGATAATAAACTTTCCATTGTTCCCAACTTTCTCTTGGTTTTAATTTGTAAACTTAATTTCTGGACAGTTTATATCAATACAACTAGCCATCTCTGGTATGGTGAAAGCAGGTGATGGTATCGGTGATCCTTGAAGTATCTGGCACTTTAATAGACTTCCAACTCCAGCTTTCAAGTTAGCGCATAAAATATGGGAATACAATTACTTATCAGGAAAAAATACAAATGAAACAGAAGTTGATGCACATCATCAGCATTTTAATTCATGCCATCTAAACAAACTATAAAGTAACATGACACCTAATTAGAATATAACACTTAGATTAAATAAAAGTAGTTAAGCTATTATAAGTAACTAGTGAACAGAAATGGATCAACGGAGCCAAAATTGGGCATCCAAAAAGCAACCAAGTTTATGCGTTAAAAAGAACTACCGAGAATCCTCACCTCGGCCTTGGCGGAGGCGGCGCCGCCAAGATCACCCATATGGATCTCACTCCCCTCGGTGTCCATCATCACGGCGACGGCGAACCCCTTCTCCTCGTTGAGCCGGCGGACCTGGCGGATGACGCCGCGGTGCCAGTCGTGAGTGCCGTGGCACATGTTGAGCCGGGCGACATTCATCCCTCCGACGGCGAGCGCCTCCAGCTGCTCCGCCCCACATGTCGCCGGCCCGATCGTGCACACCAGCTTCGTCCGCCGCGTGCTCCGGAAGCCGTTCTCCTTCATCTCCGCCTCCGTCACCGCGTCCACGTCGATCGCCGCCGCAGCAGTGGCGGCCAAGGAGGAGGCGCTGATGCCGTTGTCGGAGGCGAGGACCGCCGGGCCAAGATCCGGCGCCGGGGGCGGGGAGGTGGAGGCGCGGAAGATCTCGCGGTGGAGGAGGCGGCGGTGGTGGGGGAGGGAGGGGAGGCGGGGGCGGAGGAGGCGAGGCGATGGGGACGGGGAGGGAGGAGCGAAGACGTGGAGGGATCGGGCCATATCTTGGCTCTTGGGCGAAACCCAAGAGGACGGTGCTCGCTGGCGGTCGGCGGCGGAGAAACAGAAGGGCTGGAGCTGGACGGAAGACGGAGAGTAGTATTTGTAGGGGTTCAGGGAGCGAGAGAGAGAGAGAGTATGTGACGGAGCTTACGATGGGGTACGAGTTGCGGGGTTTCGGAGCCGAACTTCGAAGGCTTCGCCGGTGAGAGAGACGGATGAGGAAATCTTATGCGACCGAGGATATTCCATTATATAATTTTAATCTTTGAGAAGGGTTTAGACGAAAACAATGAAATAATGTCGGCACGCGCTGCACCGACTTCTCTTGCTGAGTCGGCAAAAATAGGTGGATATTGCTTTAAGAGGTGCGCAAATGATCACCAGCATTACATGTCGGAGAAATCTGTAGTTTGGATATTGACAGGGATCCAAATGTAAAAAGGTAAAGTCCGAACGACATCGTCCATTTCTCTACACACAAAAAAAATAAAAAGAAACTTTAAAAACGCAATTGTGAGCATAAAAAATTATTTTTTATGGAAATTCAAAAAATGGAAAATTTTGAATGAGTGCAGTTTTATTTGGACTCTTCAAATTTAAGCAAAGCGACTGTTATTAAGAAAATCAACTCTTCTTAATGAATTAAAAAAATAAACACCAACACCTGTACAATTTTCTTTTCTTGGACTCTAAGAAAAGAAAATAATACCACAAATAAATTATTTTCTATGCACCAGAAAAGACAACCACAAGCACAAAAAATTCACGCACAAACAACTTTTTTTTTGTTGGATTCTTAAAAAAATAATACCATGAGTAAAAAAATTCTTGCACAAAGGAAGTCTAAAAAATTTTGGTTTCTTATTTTTTTTTGGAAACTTAAGTAAATCTATTTCTCTATACTCAAAGAAAGAATAAAAAGAAATTAAAAAGAAAAAAGGACGACCGTGAAATTAAGCAAATCCACACAAAAAAGGAATAAAACAAAACTTTAAAAAATACAACCATGTGACCAAAAAATATATTGTTTTATTTCTTTTGAAAAGTTTAAAAAATATTTTTTTGTCTGTATCAAAAAAAAATGTATGAATTATATTTTTATTTGGACCCTTCAAACTCAAGCAAACTCCATTGTCTACACACAAAAAAGGATAAAAATACACAACTAATAAAAGACCACAAGTAAATCGACTCTTCTCCATGAACAAAAAAAAAATAACTGCACTTCAAAAGTTATTTCGGGGCAAAAGAATTTTTTACTGTAAAGTCATTTGGCTGTCAAGATGCAAGAGTCGTTATAAAGCTGTATCATGGCCGATCTGGCTATCGATAGTTATCATGCACTACTAAGGCCCTGTTTGGGGGAGCTGTTGGCAGTAGAGCTGTTAGAAGTAGAGCTGTCTGAAGTAGAGCTGTTATAAAAAGCTATTTGCTGTTTGGTAACTATATTCGTAAAGTGCTGTGGTACTTTATTTTGTGTTTGGTAAACAAACTGAGAAAATACTTTTGTATAACAAAATTAGCATAAAGGACATTGCATAGTATTATACAACAGAACATAATAAAACATAACATAAATTAATACATAAATATACGATATAGTATAATATTATTGTAATATAAAATAATATTATGTTAATATAGCATAATAGTAATATAATTATTAGAGTAAATTAATATTTGGTAATATAACATAATATTAAATTATTTAACATAACATATTAATGTATTATGATATAATGTAATATATATTATATTTATAGTATAATACAATAATAAAAGTATAAAATATTATAATTATTAGTATAAATTAATTTCTCATAATATAACATAATATTAAATTATTTAAAATAACATATTAATGTATTATAATGTAATGTAATATAATACAATATTTATAGTATAATACAATAATAAAGGTATAAAATATTATAATTATTATTATAAATTAATTTTTCATAATATAACATAATATTAAATTATTTAAAATAACATATTAATGTATTATCATGTAATGTAATATAATATAATATTTATAGTATAATACAATAATAAAGGTATAGAATATTATAATTAGTAGTATAAATTAATTTTTCATAATATAACATAATATTAAATTATTTAACATAACATATTAATGTATTATGATATAATATAATATGATATTATATTTATAGTATAATACAAAAATAAAGGTATAAAATATTATAATTATTAGTATAAATTAATTTTCCATAATATAACATAATATTAAATTATTTAACATAACATATTAATGTATTATGATATAATATAATCTGATATTATATTTATAGTATAATACAAAAATAAAGATATAAAATATTATAATTATTAGTATAAAATAATTTCCCATAATAATTTTCCATAAAATAATTTTCCGCGGTCCAGGGGCTCTTCTTCGTGGTCCACGCTCGAGGAGACCTTAGCGTGGGCCGCGAGGTTGATGATAAAAAAAAAAACAATAGATTGATTTTGGAAGGTATGGAAAATGATTAAAATTTTTTTCTTCTAAAATGTGGTTCAAGAGATGCATACAAAAATTGAAAAGAAAAATACCTTTTCTTACGGAAGGGAGTCTCACGGCTAGGGTTCTTGGCTCCAGCAGATTTTTAGGTTTATAAAGGGACAAACTATGTAATTATGTTATTTTAATATGGGCATTTTTATCAAAAATACAGCTTTCCGAAAAAGCTGAAACAGCTTCCTCCCAAAAGCTCCAAATTGGAGCTTTCTCCCAAAAGCTGTTTTCAGCTTCCCGCAAAAGCTGAAACAGCTTTTTGAAAAATTTACCAAACACAGTTTTTCATCTAAAAGTACTTTTGGAGGGCCAGAAAGTGCTTTCTAGCCCTCCAAAAGCTCCCCCAAACAGGGCCTAAGAGTTCAAATCAATTCAAATCTAATCACAAACACCACGATCATTCCCGTAGTCAGCCCCAATAGATATGTACTGCGGTGTCCCTTAGTCCATATAAGTTACGAGCCGGGTCCACTCTGATACCATTTGTAACAATTCAAGATCTCACCTACAATGGCTAGCCAAAAGGTATTATTTGGGTTTCTTGATCCTATATAGATATTCAAAATCTATCTAGCGAATAACCAATGTGGGACTAAACACACGTCCGCACGAATCCTCACACTACTTTTCCAAAAGGCATAAAAGCTAGCTCTACGGCTTATGGTCAAGGAAGTATGACCAGTGCCTTGATAGTTCATAAGCACAAGGTTGTGAAGACGGATTGGAATATTGGATTTCCTTCTCTGCAATGGAAGATTGGATGAAGTGAAGCTTAATTAAGTGGTTGTGATGCAAGCATCCATAGATGCGGTATCTAAAAAAAGTAGCAAGATTCGCTTGTGCATCAAAACACTATATCCTACAGATACACATAACAAAAACATTGATATAGTGATATATTGCGTATCTTATTTGAGATATCAATATACAAAGGTTTGAATACTCCAACATGCCAAATATAGATCCAAGAGGCCTATAAGAAGATGAAGGAACTGCCTCCAAGCATATGCAAGAAGCATGAGTGCAGCAATCGATCCATAGCCTTCAGGATTGAATTGGTCATGAAACGGCTATCCTCCACTAAGGTTCAGAGTCTAATCCCATGCAAGGTAGAGAAAATTTCCCCTTTTTTCACTTATTAAATATTGCAAGCGGTTGCAATTTAGGTTGGAAGACTCTTAACATTGGAAATGTAATTTCCCAGGTTATTGTGTTTATAAAACTTCAAAACTTCATGCGTGTTGATCTATTCTGAAAGCAAATAATAGTTTGCTGAGAGGTTTTTAAAAGCCAAAAAGGTTAATGGAGGAAACTCCGAGAGAATCCGGTCGACAAACAACTAGTATCTAGTTATCTTCTTACATTCATCATCAAGTGAAAAATCCATGCAAAATGAAAGAAATCTTGTTTATCTACAAGTGACCTTTTCCCTACGTTATTTTTCAAATTAGACTTGGCGACTCAATATGCGAGATTACTGAGCCACTTCGCATTGCCTTCCACTGACAAAATCTTCTCTTGCTGTCTGTGTGCAGGCCTCTAATTCCCTATTGGCAGGATCCATAGAATGCTCAAAGGTGAAATGACTGAGAATTGCAGCAAGGCTGCTCTACTTCAGTGCATAACAGCAACAACTCTTACAAATGGGGATCAGAGGGGAAGAGGAACTGGTCTTCCTTATGAAGGACACAAATGCTAGCTAAAGAGGCTGTCATCTGTCACGCCCCGGATCCGGTTCCGTGACACGGCCGTGCTATTGCCGACTACCGCCCACAATAGCACGCAGCCTCATACTTGGGTAATAGGGTAGTCAAACCAACCGAATCTTTTCATATGAAAGCATTCTTAGTACAACATGCTGGTCAGTACCCAAATACAGAGCTTCTACATAATTTATGTACACAAAAGTATGCTTGCTTTACCCCAGAAGCCCTGATACCAAATTAACGTGTCTCTGGCAGCTATCAGTGGTGAGGGTCTGAAAGAAAAAGTAAATGAACGGATATGAGCTACACGGCTCAGTAAGTAATCCTGCATAATCCTACCGGATCAACCAGTAGACTAAACATGTAAATCAGGGTTTGAGAAGCTGACATGCATGTTTATCTAATGATCATCATGGCATAACATGTAAGCAATTTAAACAAAGCAGTAGTGCAAATCACAAAAATTTTCATAATATATGCATATGAAACCGTGCCCCCGGCATGCCGTGGTCCTTTTTCTCTCGGATGCTACTGCGAAGTCAGACTCGACCACTGGCGGGGCCAGCTCAGTTACTATTCAGCCACTGGCGGGGCAGGCTCAGTTACTATTCAGCCACTGGCGGGGCAAGCTCAGTTACTATTCAGCCACTGGCGGGGCAGGCCCAATTCCAACTCAGCCACTGGCGGGGCAGGCTCAGTTACTATTCAGCCACTGGCGGGGCAGCTCAGTTACTATTCAGCCACTGGCGGGGCAGCTCAGTTACTATTCAGCCACTGGCAGCTCAGTCATTCTCAGTAGCATCTTTGAGCCCATTATAGTGCCTCTTGGCTAGATAGTATTTCATTATACTAACTTGCATGCATGATTAAAATATCAGCATCCTCATGTTGCATAAATAGCCATAGCTTCTGGGATCATGCAAGTTACTTATGCATTGTAACATATCATGCATGAAACATATGTACTTAAAATAAATGCTTAGGAAAACATTAATAACATGACATGATCTATAATAGGATTAGAACAGGTTACTTACATTCTTCACTAATCATGCATACAATTCAAATTGTATGAAAAACACTGGTTCATCTTATAAAACGTAATACAAGATCTACGATAGGATTAAGACAGATTACTTACTGTGATTCGTTTTCTCCCAAGTTTCTTACGTCCTGGTGACGGATCCTGAGTCACCTAAAATCACATTATAATGAGCATATTATTTCCTTTTACTTGCTTGGATTCTATCCGAAATTTAGCCCAAGTCTAATGTGTTCATATTGGAGCCTTGATTGGGTCCATATGGTTTAATTGGCCTTCTAATTGGTCATTAGGCTTAATCCCAAGTTTAATTGGGTCCAATTGGGTTCAGATCCCACTCAATCCCTCATCCGGGTTCACCCAACTAGATTGGGTCCGGTTTAATTGGGTTTACTTAACCCATTTCAATTTTATATATATATATATACACACACATATATACATATATATATATATATTTATTTATTTAAGCTTAACGGGTTGCGGGTTCGGATCCGACCCGCAAACCCGTTACTATTTTCCTTTCTCCCCCCTTCTAGAGGCTTCCGCCTCTTCATCTCCGTTGCCTCCCTCTCTCCTCCGGCTCTCTTTCTCCCTCTTCTCTCCTTCGTTCTCACCGGAACCCACGCCTCCGGCCGGTCCTCCGGCCCCCTCCTTCTCCTCCGGCCAGATCTGTGGCCTTCTCCCTCTCGGTCACTCCCTCTCCTTCTCTCTCTCTTTCTCTTTCTTTCTTCTTTGTTTTCGCCGAGACCCTAGCCTCCGACCCCTTTTGTCCCCCCTCCGAAACCCACTGTCTCCTCCCCTTCTTCTCCCGCAGGCAACCGGGGAGACGAGGCTCCCCCCGATCCACCGACCGAGGCGGGGGGTTTCCCCCCGGTGCACCGGCGGAAGGGAAGGCCAGCCCTTCCTCCCTCCGAAGTGATGCCGGAGAGGGGAAGGGCTCGGAGGTGGGTCGGGATCCGGCTTTACTCGAAAGCCTCCACCCGCTCCGTCCACGGCAAGGCATGGCCGGAGGGGATGAAGCCTTAAGGTCCGGTGAGTTCATTTTATATTATTATTATTTTTTTTTTTCTTTTCTTCTGTTTCCTTCTCCCCCTCTTTCCTTTTTCTTGTGGGAGTCTCGCCACCACCTCTCGGCCGGCGGAGAGGTGGGGCTCGGCTGGGGCTGGCGGCCTTGAGGCCGCGTTGGTCGCCGGCACGGCAGACCCGGCGGCCCTTGGCTGCCCCTCAGCCCTAGGGCAGCCATGGCCGGGGCCTGTCACCCGCAGGCCGAGTCCGGCTGGGCTCGGCCCGGGTGGCGTGGGCTCGGCTTGGGCCGTTCTCAGGCCGGCCCGCGGCCTGTTGGTCCGGCCCGCAGCCTGTGGGTCCGGCCCACGGCCCTCCTCCTGTTCTTCTCTCCCGTGCCGGTCTCCTCCATTCTGTGCCAGTCTCCTCCCCTCTGTTTCATCAGTGAAACAGAGGGGAGAATACCCCACAGAGGGGTTTCTCCTTGCTTTATGATTTTATTAACAGGGAGTCCATACCTGGTTTTAGTCGGGTGTAGTCGGGTGTAGTCGGGCAGTGCTTCCTCCCTGGTAGTCCCCCCTTCTTCAGAGCTTCAGGGCTCCTTGGCCTTAGGCTCCAGGGCTTCGGCTCCTTCTCTCTTTCTCTCGTTCGGTGTTTAGGGGGGTCCGTGACTTGGGGTTGCCGGCAGAGGCTTAAATAACTGATTAGAGGATGAAACCCTCCTCTGAGACGTCCCATCCTCTCCTTTTCTCCATACTCCGGGACTGGCCGCCGCCCCCCCTTGTCTCCGGCGCGCCGGCATCGGCTGCCAGCAGGGGTGAGGGTCACCCTTCCCTGTCAGTCTTATCCCTTCGTATTTTAATATCTTCCCTGCCGGTCTTATCCCTCATAAGTATTATAATTATACTGCCTACAGTGACATTTGGGCCCAACCCTTAGCTGGGCCCATTTCTTATTGGGCCTAGTAGGTTGTGGGCCCGGACATTACATCATCCCTCACATTCATCTGGCCCTTATAAAGAACTCATGTCATTAAGAAATGGATGCACAGTTTTCCAGGGACTTCATGTTGATTTGTTCATGGTCCAAGACTTATAATCAGCTTTATTTTGGCACTTCACCTTCATGGGCTTTCTCTCACACATCCGTGTTTGGTTCTCTGATTGAACCATGAGCAGTCGAACTACATTGTAGGATTCTTCAACATATCTTCCTGCCTAATTTTTTAAACATTTTATTTTCTGATTTCTATGAATATATTTATACTTGTATTAAATAATTTATCTGGTTTAAAAAATAATAATAATTACAATAACTTGACTTTTTGATTTGTTATATCCGTGGGTATGGTGGTAGCAACACTAATGCACTGGATTGATAAGATCTGCAAGGCACATCTAGTTGATAAGATATGCAAGGCGGATCTCACCGATGGATTGTTAAGAGAAGAGGGTGGAGAGAAAGAGAACAAGAGAGAGCGTGAGAAAGGGAGGGAGAGAGAGAGCGCGTGAGGAAAAGAGAGGCATGAGCAGGAGAGAGTACGTTGGAAAATTTCGGAATTGTTATTCCTCTCCTCAATTGAAAATGATTACAACTCTTATAGGGGTTGGGCACCCCTATGCCAATTAGATTTCTATCTAATTTGGACTCTTATTATAATGGAAAGACAATATGCTTAATTGAGAAAGACAACCAAATAAAAGATAACTAATTGACGTCCCAATAAAGAATCTGACGCCTCCTATGGTAGACGTGCACAAGTGGAGGTGGCTTCACTAAGAAGGACAACCAAATAAAAGACAACTAATTGACTAATTTCGAATTAAAGCAGTTAAGATCTAATTTTATCCCAATAAGAAATCCGAAGCCTCCTATGGTATATGTGCACAAATGGAGGTGGGCGCAAATTCTAGCATCTATCACGAATCCTAATAAAATTCCCATATATTAGTTCGAATGATGATTTAGATTTATCCAAGTTAAGGCTGCTTGCTAGCATCGAAAATCATGAGAAGAGAAGATACACGGGACGCCCGTTACAAAATGCTAGAAAAAAAGAGAGGGAGAGCCGGGTGGGGATCATCAGCATTGGAAAAGAGAAAAGATGGATATAAATCCTTCCAAGTAGAAAACCGTAAGCGCTATTATGCAATCAACAGAATGAACTATTGTTAATTCCAGCTTCTTTTTTTTTTTTGGACATTTTTAGTTTAGGTCTACCATGATGACTGATCTTTAATTTTTTATAAAAATTTCTAATGGGCAGCAAATATCCCAAAAAAAAAAAAAGAGGAAGGCTGACATCTAATTATTATAGTAAATGCTATAAATAACAAAGATATCAAGCATTCTATGATAGCAAATCAAGAGCTTCCATGAATCCACCTCCTTTTGCACCAAAAACTTGCACAAATTTTTTTGGTTTTGCTTATCACTCGTTTGTAACTAATAACCCTGATTTTTCTCAAAAGCAATCTACCGCAGCCGGCCCATTTTCAGAACCAGCAAACCTGACCGTTCATATTCTGATCATCAAATAATCACGGGTCCAAATCTAATCATCTCCTCGAGATGCACTTTCGGCCGTCGATCGCATGCAGCATCTTAGCCTCTTATACGTGAGAAACAGCAGCACTCGCAAATGTCCCGTATAATAAAAATGGACGGCCACGATCACATCCCTTTCACTATAAAAAACTCGACTCCCCACTTCCTCGCCTGTCCCCCATTCCAAAACCCTAGCCTCCCAACCCTAAGGTCCCCTTCCCTTCCCCCTCCCCACGGCCGCCATGACCTCCGCCGTCGCCGCTGCTCGTCCTCTCGTCACCGTCCAGCCCCTCGAGGGCGACATGGCCACCGACGGATCCAACTCCGTCTCCCTCCCCGACGTCCTCAAGGCCTCGATCCGTCCTGACATCGTCCGCTTCGTTCACGCCAACCTCTCCAAGAACCGCCGCCAGCCCTACGCCGTCTCCAAGCGCGCCGGCCATCAGACCTCCGCCGAGTCCTGGGGCACCGGCCGCGCCGTGTCGCGTATCCCCCGCGTCCCTGGTGGCGGCACCCATCGCGCCGGCCAGGGAGCCTTCGGCAACATGGTTCGTGGCGGGCGCATGTTCGCACCCACCAAGATCTGGCGCCGCTGGCACCGCCGCGTCAACGTCAACCAGCGCCGTTTCGCCGTCGTCTCCGCCCTCGCCGCTTCCGCTGTCCCCTCCCTCGTCATGGCCCGTGGCCACCGCATTGAGTCCGTCCCCGAGCTCCCGCTCGTCATCTCTGACTCCATCGAGGCCGTCGAGAAGACCTCCTCCGCCATCAGGATCCTCAAGCAGATTGGCGCCTTCCCCGACGCCGAGAAGGCAAAAGACTCCCACCAGATTCGCCCCGGCAAGGGTAAGATGCGTAACCGCCGCTATATCTCCCGCAAGGGCCCCCTCATCGTGTACGGCACCGAGGGGTCTAAGCTTGTCAAGGCCTTTCGCAACATCCCCGGCGTCGACGTCGCCAACGTCGAGCGCCTCAACCTCCTGAAGCTCGCCCCCGGAGGGCACCTCGGAAGGTTCGTCATCTGGACCAAGTCTGCCTTCGAGAAGCTTGACTCGGTGTTCGGGACCTTTGAGAAACCCTCCGAGAAGAAGAATGGCTACGTCCTGCCCAGGCCCAAGATGACTAATGCCGATCTGGGCAGGATCATCAACTCCGACGAAGTACAGTCGGTGGTGAGGCCTATCAATAAGGAGGTGAAGCGCCGCTCACTAAAGAAGAACCCGCTGAGAAATCTGAACACTCTTCTGAAGCTGAATCCTTATGCCAAGACTGCCAGGAGGATGTCTCTTCTTGCTGAGGCACAGCGTGTCAAGGCCAAGAAGGAGAAGCTTGACAAAAAGAGGACCCAGCTCCCTAAGGTATATCTCTCTATTGGTATTTCTATTGCTGATCTTGTTAAATGATCGCAATACCCTAATTACATTGTTTTGGATTATGATTTAACACCTCGATGCTTTTTGTAATCTGATTTATATGTGTGTTGTTTTTTCTAATGTGTAGTTAACATAAGCATGTGCCTGAGTAATGCGTCTCTGATTTCATTGGTTGGCTATTAAGAAATGATTATTCATTACAAAGATCATTATTGACGGAACTTTAGAGCCATTTCCTTTGTTTCTTGCTCTGTTTCCCTATTACTCGGTTTTGGAGTTAAAATTATATAATGTTGGACTTATTATCCAAATTTTCCAAATGCCAATGACGGGTGCACATCCTTTTTCTCTAGATGTTTTTGTGTTTGGATGTGTGCGGATGCATAAAACAAATATTAAAACACTGCTGAGGACGCATCTGATAAGGGTAAAATGTGGATGAATGCCTAGATTGGTGTGTTGGATGCTTTTTTAGAATATTTATCCTGGAACTTGTGCCAAATATATAATTGTATTGCCCCCATTTAATGTTATGTGTTCTTTGTTGTTATACTTATTGTTAATATGAGGCAAATCTTGTGAGTATACTCATCACTATAAGGTGCTTATGCTTCTTAATTACTATTCTTTTGCGGTTGCTCTTTTAGGTTTCACGACAAATATTTTCCAAATATGTATTAGCTTAGAAGATATCATTTTGGAGGTTGAGTTTAGGTCAGTATGTGGACATAAAATGTTTTCATCTTTCAGTTGTCATATCTTGATTCATAAATTTGATCAAACCAGAAGCTATAGGTTTCCTATTGGTTAAGATAGGAAACCCCATGACCAATATGTTGTTAAAAGTGAGATTCACTACGTTAGATCATGCAAAGTGCCAGTGTCTCTCATATTGGGAGAAATTGTTTTTATTTTGTTTGACATATTTTTGTATCAATCTTTTCAATAGCGGATGATGTAAATTGATAAATAATATATATTTTTTGTAAATTGACATAAATCTCAACAAGGTCTGTTGCTTTTTCTTAATAAAAAAATTCATCTTCTTTTGAACATAGTTTCTTTATTTCTTTGTTAAAACATTTTGATCGAACTTGTGCAGTATGAAGTTGCAAGTTATGAATCGTCTTACTTGGACACTTTAGTTTTCAGGAGTTTATGGTTTCGATACTGTTGGATGCTTAGACACAGCATGAAATTCAGGATTCATTCTGTAGACCTTGAGGTGTCTAGCTTTAAGGACACATTGATAAAGTGGTCATGCTTCATCTCACCAGTTTTAAGTGTTTAATATGAGATATTCTGAAACTTTATACTCCTGGGATGTCTATCACAACTTTTTGTTGATGTTTTGACCAAAAAAAATACATAACTAGACTTTTTTTATATAAAATACACCATTAAGTAGTAAAGGGTACATGTTTTTTTTTAATTATGTGTATTTATGTAATTTTGTATCATGCTCTTGGGATGCTGTAGAATTTAACATGCTGGAGCACTGGGCAGTAAGTGTTTACGTCACAGTGGATATAAGTCATCTTATGCTTAAATCATTTTAGTTTCCTGAGGAATCTGTTGAAGCATGCAATACATGATTGTGATCTGGGAAGCAGATGTTGGAAAAATGTCTGATGTTGCTTGGAGGCCTGTGAATCAGTTCGCAATGGTTTCCTGATGCTTTTACAAGTATTTAATGTGTTCTTTTGCAGTATTATCTTATTTTCAATGAGTTTTTTCCATGCACGTTTTCTGATGTTTTCTGCATTATTTCCAGTTTAAGAGAAGTGAGTGAAATCTGTTTCTATCATGTTCCATAGGCGAAGTGGCGAACCAATAAGTTTCACTGGAAATAATTATTTTATTTTTTACACTATATAGTTCTTGCATGCTTGATGGTGTTATGCTATCATTATTTTATGTGGCTTTGGTTAAACTGATCCTTCTAGCCTCTTGTATGTGTATTTAATTTTATTTTTCCTTTAGATTGTTGATTGAAATGAGATCAAGTAAGAAATGAAGCATCACAATATATCATTAATACCAAGGATATTTGAATACTTATTTTTTGTTTCTTATGTTTGAAGATTCCCCCCCCCCCCCCCCCCCCCAAAAAAAAAAAAACTTTTCTTTATCCTTTTAAATTGATCTCTTTCCTAAACTTTTCTTTTAGTTCTATTTTTTTGATTTGTGATTCATTTATGTACTTTACTGTATGGTGTTGCGTATGTTCTTTGTTTTGTTTCCAGTGGAATATGTTTGTGGTATGATGTGTCAATTTTGTATGCGCAGGAAGAAGCTGCTAAAATCAAGGCTGCTGGGAGGGCCTGGTACAAGACGATGATCTCAGACAGTGACTATACTGAATTTGAGAACTTCTCTAAGTGGCTAGGTGTTACTCAGTGAGCAGTGCTAGTCGTCGTTAGTTTTTTATTTTTAGTACAACCTTGTTGGAATTTTCCATCGGATATTGTTTTTTGTTTTAATTTGTGTTCTGCGTTTGAGAAAAGGTCGTTTGCTAAGAAGTAAGAACTCTATTAAGACTTGTGGGGATGCCTTGTGACCTTACCCTATTTTGTTTGCTTGACAGGAAAGTTAGGGTTCATGAATTTAATTGAATGTATGGCTTATTGGTACTTTCTTAATTTTCTGTTTTGGCACTGCTTTCTCGTTTTGAATTTTTTAAAGAGATGTCCTGGTTATGATTCACGGTTTGCCAACATTGGCAGCTTCCACCACCCCCACGCCCCCCTTTTTCTCCCCAACGTGTTTGCAGCTTATTAGGTATCCTCAGATCCACGAATAGCCTATGATGTGTTCATTATTGCCATATATTTAATTGGCGTGTAAGGCACTTTTTAGTTTAAAGGTCCTTTTCATATTTGTCAGTTCTATTCATCTGTTTCCTGCTGGTTCTGATAATCTTCCCTTCCAAAGACTTGTACCAGGCGATAGTTCTTTTGTCACAACTTCTCTTGGATCTGTCTCGACATTCTTACACTGGCAGATTGATGAAAGTCAAATAAAAAAAAATTTTCATTGTTTCTCTTGATAGCTTACACTCTCCCTGTAACTTTTAACTCCATAGATTGGTGGATATGAAACTTTTTACAATTCTAAACAACAGTGCTATAAAGGATGTGATTTTATTGGGGTTGCTTAAATGGCTTCTTGGATCTTCTATTAGCCTTTTACTGGGAAGGAACAGCTCTAATCCATAGCCATACAGATCAAACATAGACTTGGTTAAATTAGATTGGTTAATTTTATGGATATTCTATTTTCGAGTGTTCTTGTTCGGATGATTTCTAGATATTACTTCCAGTTTTTTCATGCCTTTTCTGTGTCTTCCATCTATGTTAGGTCTTGTCCCTATTAAATCTCTAGTCCTTATGTAAATTCATTACTCTTTTGTAGCTCTTTCAGATCTCTTTAATATTTTCCTATGTTACTTTTATATGTTTCTAAGCAAGAGTGCGCCAAATTAAGAGATTTGATGCTGGTTACTTGAAAGAATATATGCATGTCATTAATGTTGATTATCTGGGCTCCATGAGTTGAGCATTGGCATGATTATCAGGGCTTGGGAGAACTTGTTCCAGGCATGCTTTATTTTGCCTTTGGCTGTTATATTGCTGGGGAAGTGGGGATCGGGCAATTGATGACTTGGTATTTTGACTGGGCATATCTATAACCCTACGCTTGATTTGTATCAACTCCATGCTGAATCCAATTAGGGCTACATCTGTTGCAGTGATCAGATCCCAATTGCTTTTGATTTGAATTTAGCTTTAGATCTTTCTCTGGGAATAATTACAAGGAATGGAGAGAGGTGGGAAGCCATCTTGTCTCAATCAATAAACACTTACTGTGAACTCTGTCTGGTTTTGATTATCCCCATCTCATCCATCAACGCATTGTGCATACATGTATAGCCTGTACATGTACGGGCATGCATATCTTATCCTTGCACCGCCATGCTGTTGGGCTTGGAGAGAGTGGAGTGCTTGTTCCTGTGTGTGGACTTCAAGCTGGAAAAGGATATATACCTTACAGGCAAGTGTATACTTTGTCATGTTTTGGTTTTTGTAACATATGAAAGTACTGTTAGTAGTTCAAGGCTAATTTTGGGAGTTAACCAAAAAAAAAAAATCCCAACCGCTAATAATGCCATCAAATTTCTACAGAACAAAAGAATGCCATCAAATATATATATTTTTAACAAAAAATGTGGCATCTAATAATTGGTTGATGACTTGTATTTGAGGTGTTTTTCCTATCTTTTCTGCAGCCACATGCAAGTTTATTTATATTGCCATATCTCCGGCATTATTGATGAAACTGTCTTGTATTGATTGCTTGAAGTATCTTTCAACCTAGTATGATTTTATCTCTCATGTGGGCTTAATTTAGAGATTTATAATCATGCAAAATTTAAGTTGGATCCAACACATCAATCTAACAGGTCAATAACCAAAGAGCTCAAATTAAATTGGAGATATATGTAAGAATGTCATCCATGTGATTTCGTAAGAAAGTTTATCCGCAAAAATTACTGAAAATTGTGTAGATACCATCTTAACATGAATCTCTAAGCCATTCATCTTCTCTCTCCCCGCAGCCTAAAGCACAAATCCAGCTTAGATGCCACCTTTGATGTTAGAGAGATATTAAGACCAAAAGTTTTTGTCAATCTAAAATAATTTTCTATACCTTCAATTTTTTTCTAAGACCCCAGGACAATATTCTGATAAGAAAGTTGATGAATGATTTTTAAACAAGACATATAGATTCTAGTTAATCTAATAATCATCATGCACGAATGTCAAACTATTTCGACCACTTTATGAAGCCCTAATTTTGATTAAGCAGCCCGATCAGAACAAACACCGACCATCAGATAGTTCTTTGCCTCCTATCTATAGTGATGCGTCCGCCATTCATTCATCATCGCATATTGATCCGCATGTGCGAATCTCAACACGTCAACCCATCATGCCGCTTCCGAATGCGCACGTGAGTTCATTTCACGCAAATTCGAAACCAGGTCTGGCTACCGCGTCCTCCCTTTCCCACCCAAGGGGCTTTCGTCCTTATCATGCGTGGGAAAGGCTTCGTGCATCCTGATCCGGTTTTCTGCGGGCCCCCAGGGGTTAACGGGGCAATAAAACCAACCCCCCTTTCGGTAATTTCCTCTCTTCCTCCCCTTCATTCCCCACCGCTCTAGCGTTTAGCCAAACCCTCTCCGTTCGGAACCCTAGAAATCTCTCCCGTCCCAATGGCTCCCAAGAGACGAGTCGTCAAAACCGTCCGCAAATCCACCCCCAAATCCAAAACCCCCGCCTCCAAATCCAAGTCCCCCGCTGCCGCCGCTGCCGAAACGCCCGTCTCCGAAGTCTCCCCTCCCTCCTCTGTGGCCGCCGAGACCCCCACCTCCGAATTTACCCCCTCCGCCGCCCCCACGCCGGCCGACGCCGAAACCCCCGCGAAGGAGCCCGCCACCACTCCGGAACCCGCCTCCACTGAAACTCCGGCCTCGGAGCAGGCCGCCGCCCTCGAGGCCACTTTGGGGGCCTCCGGACCGTCTGCCGCTGAAACCCCCGCAGCGGAACCCGCCGTTTCGCCGGAGAATGTCTCTATGCAGGCCTTTGAATCCGAGGCCTCTCCGGAGGCGTCCGGACCGGCTGCCGCTGAAACCCCCACGGCGGAACCCGCTGTCGCGCCGGAGAATGTTTCCATGGAGGCGTCTGAACCTGCGGCATCGGAAACCCCTGCGGTGGGACCTCTGGAAGCTGCCACAAAACCCACCAGAAAGACCACCCGGGTGGTAAAGGTGGTGAAGAAGAAGATCATCAAGAAAAGAGTTCCAAAGGCATCGCCTGCGTCCAAAGAGGAGGAGAAAGCCCCAGAAGCAGCAGGAGACTTACCGGCGGTGGCAGCAGAAGAAACCCCTGCCCAGCAGCCTGAATCCGAAAATCCTAGTTCTAATGCGGCAGCTAGTGAGGCTCCTGTTCGGCAGGAGGATGCAATGGAGACGGAGAATCTTGATTCTAGAGAGGAGAACAAGAATCTTCCAGCAGAACAGGATGGGGGAGAGGGAGTGGAGGCGGCAACGGTGGCTGCTCCTAGAGATGAGGAAGCAGGGATATCAGAGCGGCAACGGCGGAGGAAGACGGAGATCTTCATTGGAGGGCTGGATAGAGATGCGAAGGAGGAAGACATAAGAAAGGTGTTTGGGAAGGTTGGAGAGATTGTGGAGGTGCGGATGATGATGGATGGACAAACAGGAAAGAACAAAGGGTATTGTTTTTTGAGGTACAAGGAGGCAGCTCAGGCTAAGAAGGCTGTTGCGGAGTTTGCCAAAGTGGAGGTATTTGCAGTCTTTGTTCTTTGCTGCGTGATTTTTGTTTGCAGGCTTAGATTCTGGTTTCTCTCTGCTTTCAGTTTTACCCCCTCCATCTAAACTATTTTGGAGCTTACATAATAGGTTAAGAATGCCATATTGTGCAATCATATGTCCATTTACCTCTATACAGCTAATATGTTGAAGTTCAAACTTCAAATTGCTTTCTTGCTTACTTTTGTTCCTGTTGATATATTGGAGTTGTTATAACAACTTATTAATCTCCTCAAGGAAACTTGAACTCTTAAATTGATATGTGATTGATGAATGCTGTAAAGCAATTGCTCTAATATCCAATATCATGACTAAAGTAGTTTTACTTGAATTGATTTTAATGGTTCTTGCAAGAACGCTTCTAGAAAACTATCATCATATAGATGAACAAGCCTGTCAGTTTTTGTCTGTATACCCAAAGCAGCACTGCTTCTTAAGATCCACCTATCTTCATGGTTCGAAAATAAAATTGAGTATAAAATTTGTGATTCTTGCCATGATAGCCAGACATATCCAAGGTTAAATGGTGTTCTAGGCCGACTTTAAATGAGTTATACCACTTACCATCATGAAACATAAACAAAAAACATTAACAATCCGTTCTTTATGGGGATGGACAAAGACAATATGAACTCCAAGCAAGATTTGCTGTACTGGTCGGTACTGTACCATACTTGATATACTGTACCATATTGGTACCGAATTAGTATATTGTACCATATCATACCAACATTCTGTAGAATGAACTTTACTGCATCATATCGCATACCAATATTGTCAAATGATGGTACCGGTACGGTGTCTGGTATTGAGATGGCGAACCTTAACTCCTAAGCATATATAGTGAAACCTTTGGAGTATGCCACACTGGTAATGCAGCCAAAAGAAGGATGAGGAGATTAGTTAAGTCCATAAATGTGCTTGCATAGCTTGCTGGACTTTTTCTGAAGTTGGAGACCAATGGATATGATCATAATATATACCTCCTCATTAAGATAATCATGGAATGCCTAGTTCTCAATTTTGAGTGAGCAAGTATTGGAGTGAATTCAGGTATGAGAGCAGGGAATTTGAGTTCTCTCTCTCTCTCTCGAAAAAGAAAGAGAGAGCGAATATGGGTACAAGATTCCAAAGAGATTTCAAAGCAGTTGCTTTAAGAATTGGAGTACAATATTTGTGGACTGATGCGGATTGGTTGTACCATATTAGTAAGGTACTAGGTCTATCACACACCTTGGTTCATTATTATACTGACACATGGTATGTGCCTAATAGATCTGTTCAACGGGTGGGCTAGGTTGGGTTCGAGTCGAGCTCAGTCTAAGATATAACTAAAAGAAGTCGGATCCACACCCTACTTGGCCCGGCCTCTGGGCCTACTTTCTAGGCTTGAGCTCGGTACTTATCGCCTTTGGGCCAGACCTCGAGCTTCCGCCATCTTGTTTGTGCCTTAAGTCTTCAGGAGGTCTTTATGGTCTCGGATTGGAGCCTGTTGCTGGTCTTAAAGAGCCATCAGATCTCATCCTCGTCGGTGGAGGTGCTGGCAAGGCCGCACTCCTCGTAGTGGAGCTCGGTCTTGCAACCATATTGGCATCTCTAGCAAGGTTGAGGCGGTAGACAGGGTGGGACATGAGGTCATAGAGATTGCTAGAGAGGTAGAGGTGGGTAGAGGATTGGAGGAGATGGGGGTCGACGTTTGGAGAGTTACAGGGTACGGGACTGGATGAGGCGATGGGGGTCGATGATCTCCTAGTGAGCACGACGGAGGAAGGGTTGGAGGGTGATGACACTGGAGCGGACGACGGTGAGGGAGGACTCACTGTCGCGGAGGGAGGGGTGGTGTGTGTGGACCTCATGTTTCACTTGCTTCTCAAGATCCGATGCCATAGGATTCTACCTTAAGTCTATGCCTCCTTTGGCACCTATGGTCTGCACCTCCTTTCTGGAGGCCCCACCAAGCTGTCTATCCTTCATTGTTGATCCCACAAGAAAGTGAGAAACCGTTGAAGTGGATAGATCCTAGCACCAAGGACTGCTACAACCTCAAGTACAACAACTGGGGTCGTTGACGAAATCGAGAGGCCGCTGGACGATGCTCGATGGCCAGAGGCGTTGTCTTGGTGAGGAGATGCCCTCAATTGATGTCGAACACCGAAATCTATGACCTAATGGTGGGCTAGGGCATTCATTTGTGATATATATTATATTTTTATAAGATCCGCATCTAGCTGGGCTAATCTAAACTCGAGCCTGACTTATTTAATAGGCAGGCTCATATTTTAGGCCCGACCTGGTCCGTTAGGCTAAAATTCAAGCTCAAGCCCGTCCGAAATGTTCCAGGCTTGAGTGGACCGAGCGGGCTGTGCGGCTCATGAACACTTTTGCTATGCCAGAACCAATAGTCATACTATGTTTTAGTATATTACTATACTAATTTGTACTATTACTAGTAACCTAGCGGTATAGGTATTGAGTTCTAGTATGTTAATCACTGAGTTGGGTCATCCTTGGTAAAAGATTTTGGTTGCTAGCATCTAATTATTATATTGGTTGCAAGGTTATAATTATGATCACTTATTTGGGTAGTCTAATGCAACCTATAGGGTTGTGTAATGATTGGCATTTGCTTTGTTCAACTGTATGATCCCACATACAGTTATGTTCGCATGACTCATTTTTGAAGTGCCTTTTCTCATTAACCTAATAACTTTGTTGATAATTGCTTATACTTGTAAAGATGATTAATATCTTCTACCCTTTTTATTACTTTCAACATCATCTGCTTCATGCAATACCATCATCATTATTGCTTAATTTTTTTAATACTGTTAGGTGGTTTAATTGTTTTAAATTAATGATGCTTTATATCATCAAATTTGGTATTTTATGGTCCCTATGCACTTTGCTTGGGTGAATCATTTTGATGTGTTTGATTTAGTAATCTGGACTCTTCATATTGCCATGAATCTTGGTGACATTCTGATTTTGATATTTTGATATGCAATTAAAGATTTGTGGGAAGCTTTGTGGAGCTGCAGCTCTTGAAGGGAATGATACAATATTTCTTGGGAACATTGACAAAAAGTGGAAAAAAGAAGATGTGAGTATATTCCTCATTTTTAAATAACAATTTCTTTGTAGTTGTCAATAATACAAATAAAAGCTAGAATATGCTGTTATTTAATGACATGTCCTCAAAGATCTGTTCTCTGGCTGAGTTATTTTCTTTCATGTTATTTGATGAGCAGGTCATCAACCTATTACAGGAAATTGGAGTTGAGAAGATCGACACTGTCACGGTCATGACTGATCCTAATAATGCAGATTCCAATCGTGGATTTGCATTTCTTGAACTTGAAACTAACAGAGATGCACAAATTGCGTACAAAAAACTTCAGAAGAAAGATGCTTTTGGAAAGGGTCGGAATATTAAGGTTGCTTGGGCTGAGCCATTGAATGATCCAGATGAAGAGGAGATGCAGAAGGTCTCCCCACCTTTCTCCACCTCTCCCTCTCTCTCTCTCTATCTTTCATCCACATCCCTCCCTATTTTCCCGTCGCTTGTGACGGCTTTGATAATTTTAGGCCATAAATTATGATGTGTTAGAAGTTTTAATTTGCTCATCAGATTAAAGTGCATATCACTCACTGTGCTCTACTCCATAACATCAAAATCTGTTATATAGTTATTGCACCTAGAGCTTACAATATGGCTTTTTTCGTGTACCAAGCGGTTCTGTTAATTTGGTACATGGTTTTAAAAATTGCAAGTAATTAAAACTGTTGTATTTGTTTTTTTTTGTGTGTGTCTTTTACAAGGTTTATACTTTATATAGCAACGAAGACTATCGTTTTCTTCTCTGAATGGAGCTTTATGTGTCATAATGCACCATACTTTTTTACTTATGGCTTATGACTTGGGATTTAGAACCATGGCCCCACAATCACGCATGCACAAGGCACAGGCATGTTAAAATTTCTGCTGTAAATTATGCTTAACAGTTTTAAACACTGTAATGTGGAAGTCATTTTGGGTTTTTGTCAACTTTCCAATTCTGTGTCCAATTATTATGGGCTAATTGTAACAATTTTCCTTCCATCTTTGCATTATTCTTGGATGTTGAATAGTGTTCAGATAGTGAACTGTTTATTAGTTTGTTCAATTGTCTGATAGTATAAAGTGATGTGGTCTGCCTTAGGCATGCACAGAATATGTTCTCACCAATAACTGCTTTTCTCTTTCCAACTTTTACTTTTCACCCGCAGCAATTTGGAGCAGATATCCATTTTCACTTCGGGATCTTATGTGCATGAAATGACCTCTTAAAGGAGACCCATTAGTCCCACAGAAGAATTTTGTTTTTATGTTTCTGATGTCTTTGATTAATGACTGACAATTTCTTGTCAAATCTTTACTGTATTGATATGGTGATCCACATATCTTGCCTTTGTTCAGGTAAAATCGGTTTATGTTGAAGGTATACCATTATCTTGGAATGAAGACAAAGTGAGGGAATCCTTCAAAAAATTTGGGGAGATTGAGCGTATCGTCCTTGCACGTAATATCCCATCAGCTAAGAGAAAAGATTTTGCCTTTGTTAACTACACAATGCGTGAGGCTGCTGTTTCATGTATCGAGTCATTTGATAAGGAGGAAATAATTGAGAGTGGCTCAAAGGTTCGGTATTGATCTATTGAATGATAATACGTTATACCCCCTTTTTGATTGATTTTAGTGGTCACTTTTGTGTTTCCTTTGTCCAGGTAAATCTTAAAGTATCACTAGCTAAGCCTGTGCAAAAGGGTAAACAGAACAAAGGAGGGTCAAAATCTAGTAGCAAGGACAAAGAGAAACCCAAGGCAGTCCATCGTGAGTCAAAATTTCTTCAAGCCTCTGTGCTTCTATTTGTATCGCTGAATTGTTTTTTAATGTTTATTTATTGAGCTGTTTTGTTCTTCAAATCAATGCTCCTGAATCTTGTTCATCACCTAAAGAAATTAATACTACAAGTTAGTTCCTTGTGGTTATTAGGTCCAATATTAGCATTGTTGTATCTTTTTGATGCATGGTTTCCCTCTTATTGAGATTGTAGAATTTCTAAGAACTGCTGATACTGTTATTCCAACAGAGTGGCCATAATGAACCAACATTACCCCATAAATATGCGGTTGTCTATTTAAATCTGTTTCATTTGATTGCTCATTCATTGTAGCAATGAGTTGTTCTTTTTCCAAAATATCCACTCAAATCTCCTTAGTTTTTCAGCATGTCCTTTCATATTTGAACCCAGGTTATAGTTTCTTCTTGTTGAGCCACTTTTTCCCTCATATTTCAACCACTTAACATTTAGTGTTGATCTATGCATCTAGACATCATTGTTTTGTATTCTCCATCTTATGTGCAAGAGGCATCCATATTGTGCAATCTTTAACTTATAAGTATTTGATCTTGTTGCATTTTGTGTTAATCTTGAAACTTTATTATCATATGAAAATTGTCTTTGTTGGCCTTATTTACTCATAAGGAATCTGAAAATTTGTTATATATATATGGTTGTTAATGTGATCTGGATGGCTGGATGCAATATAGGTGTCCGTTATAATGCTACTTGTAGGGGTGTAATTTAGTTGCAAGCTGACCCTAGTTCAAGGTTGGATCAACAGTGCCCTAGGGCTAGCTTGGTCTTGATATGAGCTAGGCTAGCCAAGCTCAGTCTTGACTCATCTATCATCTGGCTAGATTGAGCTTAGCACAGTTGGGCTCACTTCAAGGTGAGTGGAGCATCTAAATGGCAGTGAGAGGAGAGGTGGATGATGCAGGTGGAGATGAGGGGAGAAGGTACTTAACATCTCAGTTTCGATCATCTTTGTCATCATAGTCATTGTAGTTATAGATCTTGGCCCCATTATGTACTGTTGATGAGTGATTGAGAAGAAGAAGAGGAGGGGGAACGACCTTGGTGCAGATACCACTTTTGCCATGGGTTATGAAGGAGAAGATTAGGGAAGCGGAAGAGTTGAGGTTGAGAGATTAAAGATTTGGGTATGTCGGGTCTAAAAATGGTGGATGATTAGGGGCTTAGGGTTTGCATTTGGGAAGAGAGAAATGTTGAGAGGAAGAGGGCTTACGCCTTTGTGGCTCTTCCTATTTGTTAAGTGACATTTGTATCTGTTCTTTGGCTGTTTGATTGTTCCATCCCATCTGCTGCCTTTTTTGAATTTTCCTGTTCTGTACTTTGGGTTGACTTACTATTTTCGTTTGCTTGCTTTCTTTTTGTTCCATCTCCCATAACACATTTTTTACATGTAGTATTTCTATCTTTTTCTGTCACTTATAATTTGCAGTTTATTGGCTTCTTCTACTATTTCTTAGCTTGTATTATCAGTGTTATATTATTCGCACTACGTGATCAACTCCCCCTTGGCAAGTTTCTCTATCATGTAGAATCCCTAGCTATGACTGCATTCCTTGCCTGGGAAGGGTATGCAGCTTCTAGATAGTGTTGAAGAAGAACACATTGGTTTGATCTAATTATTTCTACTGTCTTGTTGGTTACGGGCATGGCCATGTCCTTTCTTCAGTCAGTAGTGTTCTTGGCATATAACATGTACCATTGGCATCTTTCTTAAGTTAGTCTATCTACGACTAGTTTAATGAAACTTGGTTTCAAGTTCATTTTTAGTATGTCCATCACCACAGCAAACTTGTCAGTCTAAATGGTAATTTTATCAGATTAGTAGTTTCTCCCTTATACATGCCTTCCAGGGTTGCTTATAATCCTTTAATTTATTAAACTTTCATAGAACCAACATAGTTTTTGATGTGTTGTATCACATGTTATATCCAAGTAAATTAGAATTATGTGTAGATTTTTCTGTTTAAATTCTTGCTTTACTTGCCCAAGCAAGAGTTTGATGGTGATATACTGGTTCGGCAATAGTTTGGTTCTAACTGAATCTTGGTTCCTGAACCCTTCCCCATAACTTTGGGGCATGGTTAATTGTTTTAATTCATTTGTGGCTTCTGCTACATCACCTATATACGGACATCCAGATGAAGTAAATGGCTTCTCAGTTTTGTTACTATTCAACCATTTCTTTTGCAGCCAGTAATTCTTTTAGTTAAGAATAGAATGTGTCACACAGGTAGTTCTTATTTAATTAAGAATAGAATGTGTCATACAGGTAGTTCTTATTTAGCTAACAGGCTGTAATAGTATGTTGTCCAAGTATAAAGAGTTCTCCTCTAGGAGAAACTGATTCTGATGTATTCATAATCCACTGTTTTAGGAGAAGTTTTGCTTATAAAGTTTTCGCAAGTAGTCATTTTTAATCATATCAGCACTAATAGTTTTAAAAAAATCTTTTCTAATCATTTTTCTAGGTGAAACAAATGTCACTGCTTCTTCCAACAAGGGAAAGCCTTTCAAGGGTGCTCATAATACTAGTGGTGGGGATAAGAAATCTTCTACAACTCATGAACTTCTGAGTGTTTTGAGGGAGCAGGCCACTTGGAAACAGGGACAGATGGGTTATGCTAGAGGTATGCTTTGTGGTGAATGAGCTTTACACATCTTTACAAAGCCATTTCCTTATCATTTAATGGGGATCTTACTCGATGATCTTCTATTGTTGTATCATTTACTTTGGTCATAATTTGCTTGTTGGTAATCATGCTTATGTCTTGTTTCATGCCTTATTAGTTTCCACCTGTTTCTAATTCTGGTTGTTTATAGTTGATAGGAAGAAATTTTATGGTGTTGAAACCAATGTTAGAAAATGATACTCAATTTTGGCAGTTGGGTAACCTTATAGTGCAAAAGCGGTCGATAACCATGAGTTTCTTTTTGAGTATATGTTTCTACTTTTTAGGAATTCTGTGAAATTGTAAGTGTGATCTCTTGGGAATCTTGCCAGTCTTAAGAACAAGCTTCAACCTTTCTTCCTGGTGCTCAATTTTCACTATTGCATATTTCATGCTTAAATGTAGATCACTATTTTTTAATATTATCTTGCTTCAACTACTTTTGTTCTTTCTATTTGTCATTTGTTATATTTTTTTCTATAACTTTATTTCATGCTGTTTTCTTTTTCAACTTTCTAGATCCACTTTTTGAAAATTATGCTTTTTTTTCTTTTTTTTTGGGCGAGCCCTTCCTTTTTTGGAGGATTTCTGTAGTGCTGACATTTTAGGGTACTTGAATATGACATGATGCAACATAACGGGACACTCCTGCAATTTGGTATTTGAAGGACCTGTTTGTCTACCGAATTGCTGGCACTCGGTGCAAATTTTGGAGTGTCTTGTTTCATAAGTTCAAATTTTAGATAAAGATAGGTTCTTAAATTTCTATGTAATTTATTCGTAGTTTTATCTCTGGTCTAATATTAAGTTCTGAATTAACCAAAGGTTCCATTCTTAATTTGCCGTCTCTCCATAATATTTCTATATAGCAGTTGTTATTTACATCATTGTGCAGTTGTGAAACAATTAAATGATATGTTTTTTTTGATGTGCGTCATGATTTTTTTTTAACATTTTTATTGTTATTTACAGAAGTTTATGGCTTTTGATTGTTGCTTCCAGCTTGAAGACACTGATGCCATATAGCCAAAGATTACAGACAATACACAATACCTAAAAATTATGTTACATGATATTTTTTTTCTTGATTTGTTTTCTTTATCTTATTTTTCCTTCATTTCTGTAACTTTTCTTGACTAATATTTTTCAGAATCCTGAAACTCGAACTGTTGAAACTGCTGACCTACAGGAACCAAAACTTGACAGGCTTTGCCCAGACTGAAACAGAATTCAATTTTCACAACCTTGGTTTTTAGGTTGATTAATTTCATATGTTCTTTCTAGATGACTAACAAAGGCAATTGGTAAATTATCTACTATGGGTGCTGTGCTAATGTTAAGCTCATCTTTGTCTTAATGCCACAAGAAATTATGTCAATTTCTGGTGGAGTTAAGATCAGCCATGACCTTAGTAAAGGACGGTCAGAACTGTTTTATCAACTTATACATCCTTGCTATTAGATCTTCCATGAGAAATATTACAGATGGCTGTTGGTTGACCAACTCGTTTAATGCTTGTTTAAAATAAATGGTGACTTAAAAAGCTTGTCCACTCTGTTGGATCATTCTATTATACACAAGGCATCCTTCTTTTGTAGTTTTTAATGGTGTCTATGGAAATTTAGTAACACATCCTATATTCTTTCTTTCTTATAATCTGTATTACAATGACTCTCTTTTTACTCTCATTGTGGATTTGAACAAAATGCTTGTTGCTTTTCACGAGGAAGGTTCCCAATCTAACCTGCTTATTATCAATATCATTTTCTGTTCATTTGCAATTTGGCATTGAATTAGAAATTCCCATTTATAATGCTTTTTGGCCTAGTGGGTTTATTGCCTTAAAAAGTAACTACCTTGTTTAGTTTGGAAGGATTCCCTATTGTATCAGAATTGTTGGCCTTATCTGAGACCTGGTTTAGCATGGAGCAGCATTAGGTTAATAATGTTGGTGATTCTTTGATGAACATTGATTTCTAATTCAGCACTCAGTGAACATGGCAGTGGTTTGTAATTTTTCTTCAAGTTCCTGGTATCCCCATAAACAAGTTTCTTGGAGTTCATTTGTTTCTTTTGGGTTTATAGTGCCAGGTCCTGCTGTCCAAGAATATCCACATGTGTTACCTGGAGGAAAGCGTGGTTTTTCTGCAATGGTAATTCCTGAAAGCTTGTAAACATATGCTTTCTTAAGAAATCATCACATCATGCTCTCAACAATATGCCTGATTGTGCAGGGAGATGATGCAGTGTATTCGGATTTGAGAGGCTATCCTCGTGCCCGACTTGAGGGTTCTTTCCCAGTTGCTGGCTCAAGGTCTCTTTTTTAAAATTTTCTGAAACTTATTTCACATGAAAATTGCAATCATGATGATACGTTGTTTCCCCTTCATTTCTTTCTGTTACATCAATTCACACTCAGTTAATCTTCTGCTGTTTTAGCTATGGTGCACCGCCCCCCGGCACTGGCACGACTGGATCTTCTCTGCCATACTATCAGCGTCCTGCGGCTGCTGGGTATGCCAGTGGTATGTTTTGGATTTATGCCGATGTTTTTTTCGTTAATTTTGGTATTTGTTTACTGTAATCAAATATTGTTCTTTTGTGGATTATCAGGTTCCCTTTATGGGACTTCTGAGTACCCAAGCACCCTTCAGGTATTGACCTTAAAATTTTGCGAAGGAAATTTTATTTGTTGGATTTGTATTGTTGACAAAAAGAGAGATGAGAAAACCTAGCAAGCTTACACATTTTGGCACATACATGGTTCTAAGAGTCCTTATGAGTGATGACATCTTTTTTAAAATCTTCCAATTTCATGCTGTGTGTTTGTCCTTTATCTGTTTTGATACAACAATTTTCTATTTTTGTTCCTCCAGACGAGGCAAGGAGCTCCTCCATATGGAAGCAGCCTGTATCCCAGATGTAGGTTCTGTTTGCATGCTACTGACCCATTTGGATTAGTGTAGGGCTCATCCTCTATATTCATAGAATATTTCCTGGATCCTTGTTGAACCTATTTTATGTTTGTGTTGCAGATTGATTGAAATACTGGAATATATGCTCTCTCTATTCAACCTTGCAGCAATCATTTGGGGATACTCTGGTGCGGTCCCCCCTGAGAACTTCAAACATATATATTTTTGCTGATAGGATGCGGCAGTTTCTGATACAAGCTTCGATCAGCTTAGCCATTTTGTCTCTAAAGCTTTTAAGCTGTATCTATCAATGCAATCAAAATTACCCTATTTTATTAGCACCTGGATTTTAGTGCTCTAGTGAAATTGCTATGCGTTTCTTTTGTTCCTTTCCTTGATATGGATACATTGACCATGCTGGGTTGTTGATATTTGCACATGTTTCATGCTCTTTGTGCTTGCGATTATTCTTGCATAGGCGATGATTGAACAATTATACACTATTTGGTCAAGTCTTGTTTTGCTGACTTACACAATATAATGACAAAGCGAATGGTAGGTTGGTTATGTTTGACTTGTTACTGCCAAGCCTTTTGGTTCGAAGGCCTCAGTAATAATAAAAGTTTTGTATGGAACGAATGGTATTTGTTGCTGAACAGTCTGGCTGGGTTAAAAACAATTTATGTTGAGTGATTTCCAATGTCTATATACTCGGTGATTTGTGGCATTTTTGAAGCAAATTTAAGTGTGAGATTTTAGAATAGATTGCTGTTCTTGAAACTTGTTGAGGGGGAAATATTCAACAATTCTTTTTTATGTTTTTTCAAATGATGAATTTCTCAGATGTTTTTATGTGAAGCTAAATATGCAAGGGCTCCATAGTCATGCTTGAACATCACTGACTAACTCCTTGTCAATCTAGGTTCATTTCAATATGAACAATAATACAGACAATCCAATTGACTGCAATAGAATGATTATATTACAAAAGAAGGTATTGGCAATGGATATATTTAATTTAAAACCTTATAAAAATTTTAAACATTTCCATTGATTTTATTTATTAAAAAATTTTAAATTTTGGAATTTAATTCTTTGTATTTATTGTTAATGGGCCATAGTAATTGCACCTGTTAAAGAAACTAAAAGAATTATGGAAATGAGTTCGAATGGAAGATAAAAATCTGTTGATAAATGAATTTTAATTTGCTGAATGTTACTTATGAGATCCTGATTTATGTAATCTGGTTTGAACTTGTAGTCCAAATAATTCCATGTCATGACGTATCTGGGATAATCATATTC
Source organism: Phoenix dactylifera (assembly GCF_009389715.1). Classification (NCBI taxonomy): domain Eukaryota; kingdom Viridiplantae; phylum Streptophyta; class Magnoliopsida; order Arecales; family Arecaceae; genus Phoenix; species Phoenix dactylifera. Next base: position 4,009,213 of record NW_024067666.1, on the reverse strand, counting down.
AGTGAAAAAAAGAATACGTGTACAGAATACAGGATTGAAGTGAAGCAGGATACAGGAATATGAATGTGACTTCTACATGTAGTTTCCTGAAGCTGGACATGGTTACAATTGAAAAGCTTATCAGGGTTATTCGCTGTATATGGTTTTTATGGCAATCATGATCTGATTACGGCAGTAACATTCTGGAATTGTTCATTCGGATGCTTATGTCCACATTATAGATTCCTCTGTGCCGTTCACTGAGGATCCTAAGATGCTTTCTCTGGGCCATCATCAGTGGCCGATGGTGGACCACTCTCTGAGATTAATGTGGCTTTGGTAAGGGAGGCAACTTGAAAGGAAAACTTGGACGAACTTTTACCGAACGCTCTGAATCCCCCCTCTCCATAAGAAACATAATGCGTGTTATGGACTCTCAATACGGGGAAAACACTTATGAAAACCCTAAGGGCTCATTTGGTTCGCAGGAAAAAGAGGGGGGAAAGTGTGGTCAACGGGAAAGTAATGAAATGCCTCTTGTTTGGTTGGAGTTTTCAAAGGAGAGAGATGGGAAAGTTGTATTCCCATGGGAATATGATTCCTACATTTCATGGGAAAGTCTTTCCCATGAGAAACATGGGAAAGTTACTTTCCCATGAGGTGGGAATCACTCCTTTTTTATTTTTCCCAAAAAGACCCTTCAGCATTAAAGAGGCATTAAAGACCTAATTTTTATTAAGGGCATAATAGAAATTATACATAACTTTCCTAGGAAAGTGGATGGTTAACCAAACATAAGTACTTTGGAAATTTGTCACTTTTCCATGGTTAACCAAACATGCCAAAAATACTTTCCTAGGTATCCTCTTCCTAGAAATCTGATTCCCAGGAATCATATTCCTAGGAGGGAAAATACTTCCCGCGAACCAAACGAGCCCTAAGTGAAAGCTGGAAGGTCCGTCTTACCACGTTAGGCAAGCTTCCAGGGTTTGGTTCTACCTTTGTGCAATCCTCCTTTTATTAAAAAAAAAAAAGGCACTCCTGTCGGCTGGAGGCTCTGATGTTTTTTTTTACTGAGGAAAACAAAAAGTACTCCGAGAGACGGTGAGTGTGCAAGCATTAATTTGACAATAAATTTAACTATTAGGTAGTTGTTGATAATCCCGTCCTCGTACCACCAAAAAAAAAGAGAAGGATTTGTTAGATAAATATTTAATCATTTGTTTATAAGGTACAAAATATCCCAGGGACATGGGATTCAAATGTCAGTCACGACCCACACTATCCTGTTAGTAGCAAATCAAATGATTTTCCATCTTTGCGCTTGTTTTCCTGAGCGCATAATCCAGGCTGAAGCACGTCCCAATCCATCACCAAGAGAGATATTGTATAAAATCTAAATCACAGAAATTTAACCAAAAATGTTATCCAAGGTGAGAGCTATCGTTACAAGAAAAGTCTCTTCATGTTGCATGAAAGATGTGGGATTTCTTCAAAAATCTGGTCAATAATACAAGTTTTATCCATTCACGGCTATCCTCGCACCCTAAGCTGATCTCAGCCACCCCACCAGTTATATCTTTTTTTAGATCTCTCTACAGTATTTTTACCTGCATAGATTTCTCTGCAGTAAAAAAAAAAAAGATAAATATATAGAAGTCATTGTTGTTATCAGCCATTGTCGAGCCATGGGCCCTGCCAGTTTGTTGATCGTGATCCCGCTACCCAACAAAACCCCGCTGTGTCTATCTCTTGTCGACTCCTTTTTTTAGGTATTTCCGTGGTGGCGCAACTAATTTAAGTATATTATGCTTTATATAAAATTATATTGGATAAAATTAGGAAAATAAAAAAGATGGCGGTTTTTGTGTTCTAAAAAAGCTGGGAAGCTAATTATGCGACGATGGATATTTAAAAGCAAAAAAGAAGAGAAAGAAATTCCCGTTTTTTAATTTGTATTTATTTTTCACAAGTTGTTCCCAATACCAGCCGATATCCGGAGCTAACCAACACGCCGTTTTCCTGTTTTGTGCTGTCCCGGCACCGAAATTAAGCGTCGGGATCGGCTCCGGACCGCCAATCCAGTCTGCCAATCCGCCCCAGGTCAGTCCCCAATTGGTTTCTTGCATTCTTCCCGTGTTCTGTTTTTGTTTTCAAGCAATTTGGATGGTCAAAGATTGTTTTTTTATTTTTTTTTGCGTTTCTTGCCTGAAATCGAGCTGTTCTTATTGTTCTTTAGTCCAAATCTTTGATCTTTATGTATTGTTTTGGTGAAAAGTCTTTGTTTTTAGGTGATTCTTGCGATGTTTCGATCAAGAATGTTATGGGTTGTGTTAGAAGCTCCAAAAGATCCCTCTTTTTTGGCCGAATGGTTCTTATTAGTTCGAGTCAAGGGTTCGTTTTGTTTTAATGTCCTGTTGTTTTCTTTTTCTTTTCCTTTTTTTTTTTTAATTTTGGATCAGTATATACTTTAGTAGTTTAACTCTATTATATGGAAATTGGTTGGTGGGCTAATACCCAATTTCTTCTCTCATTGGTTTCTAGTTGATGTTTTGGAGAATGGTCTTTGGGATTTGTACTATTTGGTGTTGATGCGTCACTTTGACTATTTTTAATTCCAGTTCTGTTTTGCATTCCAGCTTTGTACTTGCTTTGATTTCAGCTTTCTGAGTATGCCCTTTTTTTATAGAAATTTCTAATATTTGGTTCATTGTTAAAAAGGTTTCTTTCTGTTCAGGGGAAAGAAGTCTCAGTGTATCAATTGATTTTGTTTTGTTTAGATCAGCAATCAACCTTCTTGCCAATTCTATATATTTAGTTTCTGAACAGAAGGAAATAAAGGGTAAAAGCTGATACGTATACAAACTGCTCATCAGGATGACAGGAATTCTCTTTGATCACAAGATCTGAAGACTTTGGGTTTGGGTTTCTTCTAATGCATGCAGCTGGTTTTGTTCAGGTATCAACTTGAACTGTTGACTTTGTTGCTTCTCCGTTTCTGTTAAGTCCATCTATTGCTGGATCTATGGTTTAGTAATACTAATAACAATTTTGAGCATAATTACTTTCTACAGAGTTACACTGCTTTTATTAGTTCATGTGGATTGTGTAGGGTTAGGCTAACAGTATATTATAAGGATGGGGTTCAGAGAAGGGAACAAGGTGGAGGTTATGAGAAGAAATGAGGATCGTTATTGCTCTTGGATTCCTGCTAAAATTTCTTCAATACATGGAGATAAATACAGCGTCAGATATGACCTATTTCTGACAGCCAAAGGAAAGCCAGTAGTAGAAAGTGTGCACAAGGAAGATGTTAGGCCTTGTCCACCTCCTGTTCATGGAAAGGAGAGATGGATTGTTGGTGATGTAGCCGAGGTGTTCGACCTCCATTCATGGAGGGTTGGAAAGGTTGCAAAAGTTCTGAACAGCAATAATGTTGTCATCAGACTCTTTGGCTCAATCCAGCTTAGAGAATTTCATGTCTCTAGTCTAAGGGTTCGACAAGCTTGGCATAACAATCAGTGGGTCGTGATTGGAAAGGTAGAGGACCAATTTCCACTATTCTTGAAATCTCCTTTCACCCATCTGTTATCTGCTATCCATTCTATCATTCTGACCCTTTTGTTGTGATTTTGTGATTAAATATTGTTCTTACATTTTATGATTTAGGGCAACTGTTTATGGTAAAAATTGTATCACTTTTCCATTTATTGAATTTCATAATTTTGTGTTCTGAATAAAGCTACTTCTGATTCATCATGTTTGGTGATTGCTTGCTATTATGTGTTGCTGATCCTTAAAAGCTGTATTCAGAAGCATGATTTATAGGGTATTTCTTCAAAGTCCATTAATTCTCATGGATTTTGAAAGGCAATTTTGTGTTTTACTTTTTACTTGTTAGTGTGTAGTCCCAAATTTGTCACAAAAAAAGAACTTGTACTACACATCTAGCTCATGATCTCTGTCTTTGTCAGACCATCATGACTTTGCTTTCTTGTGTTCTACACATTGGCATTTTTGGGTTTAGCAGATATTTGCAACAACTGCATACCATGCTACATTTGGACTGCATTGCTTCTCTACCTTTTGCTTTTGTATGAGTTTCTTTGACACTGTTCTACTACTGTGTAATGCGCTCTATCATAGCCATTAAGCTTAAGGTCAATGCCTCAATGGTAATGTATATGTTGCTAGGAATTTAACATGGCATGCAGTAAGCAGCATTTGTTTATAAGCTTGTCACCTATCCTGTGTTTTAAAAGTCATTATATGGCAGGAAGTTCATTTTCGAACCCAGAGCAATATAACCTCTTAAGTATCTTAAACATTTCATATTATTATGTGACCTTTATGTACCTAGTTCCTGCTCAGAAATTTCACATAAGCACATGAAGCTCTTACATATTTGATGACATAAATCTTTTATTTTCAGCTTCCATGCGGTAGCAATTGATAAAAATAAAGAACATGGTTGGACTTGGACATGTAATCATGTATACACGAACAGCTTGATGCTAAATCCTTCAGATGGTTTTACTGACATAATAATGGGATCTTCAGAGTCCAGTAAACAAAGTCTAATTAGCGGACCCATGTGTTTACACCCTAGTTCTGGCATTCTATTAATGATGCTTGGTGGATGGAAGACACTGACCAGTTCTGGTTCCCACTTCTCATTTACTTTCTTTGTCCAGGGTAAATTCTTGTTGCGTAGGACTGCATATAAGAGACATTCGATCCAGAAAAAGAAATACATCCTCTAAGGCTGATGCAAAAGATGCTAACAATAATATATTGGAGATGGGCATGGTTGAGACCCAAACCTGATGTTGAGAGGAGACGAGTCTAAATTTTTCCAGTCCAAACTTAGGAAATGATTTGAGTTATATGAACTCTAATTTAGCCTATTTTGAACTATCTGCCTTTTGTCTGACATTGGCCAGGTTGGGATCAGTCCCACTCAATATAGCTGAATCTCTTGGTGAATGAAGAGTTGTAATAGTGCCATTTAAATCTTAGAGTTTACAATTCAAATATCAGGACTTAATATGGTATATACAAAATATTCCATGTATATAATCTTATTTAACATGCAAGGCGTCAATGTAACTATCCGTAGGGAAACTCCAGATTGCATATTTCATAAAATGTCAACAGCATATATTGAATATCATGTGCTTTGAAGCCATCTTTAAGATAAAATTTTCTGCTTGTGACACAAAAATAATGCGATGCAAAGCAATTCTAAAAGTAGTCTAGAATGTGACAATACTGAAGCTATTAATTAGTCAACAGCTAATCTGTGCTATTAACATCAAACTTAGTTTAGTCACTGTGGCTCCTGTGATTTTCAACTGAATACCTTTTTGCCCTGTATGCTTATAATTATTCTTATCAAATATCATTTGGCAGTAGACATTACCTATGTCTTATGCTTATAATGGTTATGACCATACCCTTTTTGATAATTGTATTCTTAATGATGTTTACTACTGTCTCAAAAAATATTTCAGTCACCTCTTGCATTCAGATTCTGGTGGCTGCAAATAAATCTTTAAGTTCAATTTTTTCTTGTGGTAAGAATATTCCTTTTGTTTACTTTATTATCCTGTAGGATTAATGGTTTTGTTTACTGATCTGGTAAATTCAAAAGGAATTTGAATTTGCTCCTTTTTAATTTCATAATGTATCCCTCAGTAGTTATTTATCATTGGATGGAAAAGAGTAATGGAAATTGATTTCTGAAGATTGTAAGCATGACCTGGAAAACAGCCAGTCCTTCTATTGCTTCCATTTTGCAACTGTTATGCACAAAGAAATTATCAATTGTTATTCTAATTTATCTGGTTAATTGTGTTCTGGGTTTCAGGTTAGTGGAAAGAAGCAATTTATCAATGGCTACAACTGTTCTAGCTCCAAATATAACATAGACTTAGGTTGTGAAGCACATGGAGGTATATCTGAAGATGCTTGCGCTGGACAGAGATATGAGCAAGAAGATGATCATTTTCGCTCTTTTTCTCCTGCAAGAACTGGAAAGAAGAATCTCAATTCCCACTGTATCTTATTACCAGATGTTGTGGTTCAAGGTACAGGAAGGAAAAGGAAAGCAAACCCAAAAGTGGATGGATCTTATCAGCTAACTACAAGACCACTGCCTAGAAAGGTAGATGCTGTTCCTTTATCAAAAGATATGATGGATGAGAATTGCCAGCATTTATCCACTAAAGGCAGAATAATTAAAATTTCTGAGATGGTTGTTAGTAAGGAGACCAATAATCATGCTATGCATCCATCTTCCATACCTTTGCAAATTATTGAAGAGAATAATGCATGCTCCGTTGCTAGTTGTAGTGGTAACAACTTACCAGAATATACTAATGAGAATACGAGAAAATATCCTAGAGATATTGCCAGTAGCTTTTTTGATGATGCCATGTCTTCATGTCCATCTGAGGCTGAGAAAAAGTACCGATGTGTTTCTGAAGATGAATTAGCTGCCAACATCCATGAATTAGAACTACATGCATACCAATCTACTGTGAAGGCTTTTTATGCTTTGGGTCCTTTAAGCTGGGAGCAGGAATCACTTTTAACAAATCTTCGTCTCTCTCTTCATATTTCAAATGAAGAACATTTACATCAATTGAGGCACCTGTTATCTGCTTAAACTTCTTGACTCCCACCTAATGATCCTCATCTTTCAACAAGGTCAGGTAATTGTAGAAATATCTCTAACCTTCTTTAAGGATCTTTTCCTGATGTACTTTGTAAATCATTCTGCTTTGTAGTTAGTGTAGGAGTGGTTATAATAGTTAGAATTTCTGTGAACTTGGAAATTCTCGGACTGTACTGTTGTTAGTCCTTTTATGTAATGTATGTAAATGTTCCTAGAGTAGTCAGGTACTGCTTCTTGCAATCTTTCAGAACTCTGTGCTTCTAACTTAGCTTGATGGCTGGTTAATTATAATACTAAAACAATTCATCTCATCATTGAAGTAACTTTTCCGTTGATTATGGCATTATGCTAAAGTTGCTTCTGCCAACAACCTACTTACAATTCCACTTTGTGAAAAAATGGCATCAGATTAAGTTAACCAATTGCATTAATGAGAGCTAAACTATTTGAGTTGCTTAAGCATCAGAAGCAAGGCTGTTCTCTTGCATAGCTCAAAGTTATCAGGAGTATGAGAATTTCACATATTTTTAAAGTGTGTGCAAGGGATATTTTTTGTTATCTAAATAGAATTTCAGCTATTTATCACACAAAATAAAATATGTATTTTCCTTGATACATCAATAGATTAAATGTCATCGCGAGTTATTTATTTAGTTATATTAAGAGGGTAAGCCTTGGCGCAACGGTAAGGTTGCTCAATTGTGATTTGGAGGTTATGGGTTCGATACATAAAAGTAGCCTTTTCGTATGCAGGGGTAAGTCTGCGCATATCCAAGCTTTCCCAGGTCCTGCAATTGTAGGAACCTTGTGCATTGGGCTACCTTTTTTTATTTATTTACTTATATTATAATCATGCTTTTGATTTTGCATATTTTCAAGAAGAGGAATTATCAGATCATCAATTAACAGTTATATGTATTTGTGATGTCATATTTCAATATGATGAAGTGCATGTTGCTACCTGTGCAAAATGGACAGATGCTGGCTTTTGAGAGGTAGTGTAGTGCTAAGAGGAGGATAATTCTCTTTCTGAGAAAATTTGAGTTGCTTTAATATGGTTGGATAACGAAAATAAAGAGAAAATCCTCTTAAAGATTTCATGAATAATGCTTCAGACAACTACTCACTTATCATCCTTCTCCCTTAAGGGATGTATCGCATTGCCCTCTATAAGGATTTTTTTGCATTCTTTTGTGTGAGTGCTGATACTATACCAGGCGTCCATAGTTCCGCTATCATATGCTGATGTCCACTAGATGTTTTTTTGATCAAAATCTCAACTAAATATGTGGTTTAAGAAAAGTCCAAGACAAGTGAGAAATGCTTGCATGATTTAGTTTGACATTTGTAAGAAAGTTTGTTCGGGCTGTTCTGTTACTCAGGCAGTCGACTGAAAGATTTTAAAGTATGGAGATCTATATGGTTGAAATTACTTGGAGTACACAATGCGAAGAACCGTGAAAGGTACTTGATATTCTTGATTGAGAGATAGGCTGCAAACCATGGGATCAAATGTACCAGATCTCAGGACCTAGACATCTCTCAAATGTCCCTTCAAAAAAAGAGCCATCTCTCGCATGGTCTCTCAAATGTCGGAAAACTGCAAGAGTGCTGAAGAATTTAATAATAATGTTGCAAGAATAAAAGACTTAGAAGAAGCAACAAAAATGAAAAATGGTGTAAATTCAGGATAGCTAGGCTTATGACCAAAGTTGCTGTTTCAAGCTGTTTGATTAGTGCATGCCTTCTGCCTATTTTTCAGTTTCATGGAAAGGTCCATATTGTTCTCCAAAAAAGGGGGGTCCATATTTTATTTCCTCATTAGCCTAGGGTTTTGGGTTATATTGAATGAAGGTTCTCAGAGTAATTGAAGCTGATTTTTATCTATTTCAAGAAGAGAGGTGTTGATTAGTCTACTCATCAGTCTCTTATGAGGCTCAAGAAATTGTTGTTATATTTCATCATTAGTGGGTTTGGAGCTTTATTTATGCTTCTGAAAGCAAGATTGCATGAACCCCTCTGGAGCTGGCTATCTCCTACTTGGTGGTATTGCAGAATAGGTACCCAGTTGTTACATAAACCCATCATAGGCATAAAAGAGGGAACAGCCATGAGCATGAAAAGTACTTAAATTGTTATATCTCAAGGCAATTTGCAGTCTCACGAGTAAACAACCTAATTGTAATACTGTCCAAGAAACTGATCAGTATAAGGGTTCGATGTGTTATTTCATAAGGTTGAATGACCTGTCTATAAGGTAATTGTTGAGGAGGCATGTAAGGTAATTGTTGCACATGTACGTATACAAGGAGTGGGCTAGATGCTAAACAAAATTTCTTGTTCATGCTACTGTAGGATATAGTAATGTTTGCCTTGTCTATTATCCAGTTCTTTACTGTTTCATCATGCAAGCTCATCTTTAACATAGGACTTTGCCCATAATTTCCTAGCACAAGATTTATTATCATCATTATATTCAGCTGTATGTTTGGATCCATGTAAGCCCTCCAGGTTTTGATAACAGAGCTTTAATGCTTACATAGTGGAATCCTGCCTTCACACCGTAAGTATGGAGCTGCACCTTACATTTGCAGGTATGATTACAGCTATAATCTGACAAAGAAGGTACTACGCTTCTTGTTTTGTAATATATAAGCTCTTTCTTTCATGTCATTATCTGAGTTTTTTTCACTAAAACATCCAACTTTCTGGTTCAACATTTTACATCTTTTACATATATTATGTCTTAGTTATCATATGTTGTAACCAAACCTTGTTTAGAAAATATAATATTTCTTTGGAGAATGCACAAGAGAAGGGCTCATCATTGAATCTTTTTTTCAAGATGTGTTACATATCTCTTTAGTCTCTGAAGTTTGTCATACTCCAACATTTCTTTGTTCTTTTTGAAAGTTGAAGTTCAAGTTCATGTTCACTGATGAAGTGCCTAAACACTTGAATAGAACTTCTTTTAGAAGCTTGATTTGTTAGAAAACTCAAAATCGCACCAAGGTCATTTTGTTGTTCATGATGACTACGAGTCTGCATCAAAGCATTTGCTTCATATATATGACTAGATGCAGCACTAGTGCTGCAAAGAATTTAATTAAGAATTTTTATTGATATTAATCTGTATGTATGATTGGTAATGGTTTTATTGGACATGAAGTATTAGGGTACGAAAGTGATATTAGGATCAGTCATGCCTAGAATGACAAATTGCACATTTTCGAGCCTCCATTTTCATTTCTTATCTCCAATTCATCAGTATATAAACAGAACCTGATGTACAATATATTGCAGAGGTGGGACTTCAGACAAGGTTTTGTGGATTAAAGATGGGGCTGCTAGATTCTTCACAGAATAAGGGATTGGCAGATGAAGGTTTAGGGCCTGTTTGGGTAATCCAGTAGGATTAGGTTGCATTTCTTGTTGAATTGATAGATTGGGCAGCTCACTTGCACAGGGCCCATATAAAGCCTGCTATCCTGTGGGTCTTTTTGTCTTCCTGTTTGCTTGGGATGAGGGCCTTACAGAATTGGGCTTAATAATTGGCCCTGACCCGGTCCGATGCACTCGGGGGAGCCAACGAGCCCTCGCCCTGCAAGATATTTCTATAGGAACATCCAAACAAATCCTTAATATATTGAAAATACATCAAAGGTGAGTGAAGATAGAAGATTAAGCTATGTTTGACCATTTTCAACTATAAGTTGCATATGGCTATGCCAATTTTGTCACTTTTATTTTATGACTAATCTTATAGAACTCCCCTTGAACACTCATCAACCAAGCTCCAGGGAAATGAGTTTCTAATAACTGAATTTATCGAGTTTCTGAGCGACAAAAGAGATGGCCATTGATCATCCATAACCTTATTTCATTGTTGATCGACATCAGTCATGGGTCAGTTGAGGTTAACCATATGAGAATATGATCTAACAAAGGTGATTCTGGTTTAACCTAGTGGCATAGGTATGAGCATGTTCTTAGAATGAGTAACAAATATACTTAACCATGGAAATATACATAACTCGAATGTGAGGTTACCTGGTAATTTGTAGCTCCAACACGAACGAACGCAAGATTAAATTTGAAAGAGTCGAACAGCTAAAAGAAATCTAAATTCATAGCAATTTTTAAAACACACTCCTAAACCACAATATGGAGATAAGCCAAAGCAAACCATAGATTGAACTTGATATGGCTTTTTAAAACTTGCCAAAGACGTTGCACTGACCTAGACTGGATAGGGTATCAGGGTAAAAAGCTCAACTTTGATATTTTGGAGTAACAAAAGCTTAGCCATTTACATACTCTCTGTATATCTATATACTCTGTTGCATGAGCATTACTATTATGTTAACAAAAATGCTTTAGTAGCTCAAAAATGTCACCTAAATAGTCACTGATGTGGTGTATTCTCGTTCCTCCTTTTAAATTGGTATCGTGAAATATGCCACTAAATGAAGCAAAGTGACTGGTGCAAGACACCCTGAGTGATATTTTCTTAGCATTGCTCGTGTTAAAGTGGGATTTGTAGCCTGCCAAGGCCAATTCTGTGATCATAAGATTGAGATTAGATCAAGGTCTAAATAACGGGCCACTCAAATAAAAATTAAATAGTTTTTTTTGGCATGTATATCCTTCTAAAAATTCAAATTTATATGAATATTTTTTAAAAATTTATATTTATTTTTTACCTCATAAAATACTATTTTTGCACAAATGCTCCTAACATAATGCTTCTTCAACACCATTAATAAAAAACCATATTTATTTTAATTAAAAATAAAATATAATTTTGAAATTATTTTTTTGTCCTCCATCACGATCGCTTTATAAATGTTTCTTTTTGCACATCTATTCATTAAGAATATTTTAGTTATTTTAATTTGAAACCGTTAATTTTTTAACGACGTTAAATGGCGTGGGTATATATACAAAAATAAGGATAAAAAAAAGTTAGAATAGCAAAACAAGTGTTAGACGATGGTATACATACAAATATCAATTTTGAAAGAGTATTCATGCAAAATTCGATATTTATAAGGATATTTATGAAAAAAATCCAAATTAAAATCTCAATAATGCTTAAGATGATCATTTAAGTACACCCTAATTGATCACTGCAATGGAAAATAATGGGGCCATTTTTTCAATCTAGTTAGAATAGAACAATAATTATCATAACAACCATTATTAATGATTACAGTAAATTTATCACATCATGGATGCCTTTTGTGCTCATAAAAATGTAACTCATAATAATACTTAACCCTCAAACACCATAAAAAGATAAAAATGACCCTTGTCATTCCTGTTATGCAATGGACATCCAAGAGCGGCTCAATGCATTTGGAGGTTTAAGACGAACTCAAAGGCATCAAAATATATGCATTTGGGGGCCTCGTGCTACGGCTAACCCAATAACGAAAGTTTCGTAAGGAGACCACGAAAGTTTCGTAAGGAGACCGTAGCAGGCTACCATGAGACAAATTCTCTTTCTGAAAAGATTCGATTTGGAGCTATTATATGTCTAAAGTTCAATATTGAAATCATTTTTGAGGTTTTTCCTTATTTTATCCATGTCAACAAACAATTCGAAATATTCCAACTTTTTTAAAATAGGTCTGAATCAAATAGCAATGATTCGTTCACTTTGAAACTCACAATAATAAATACATTTGAAGGCCGGAGCCTTAGGCTACCGCCTCAGTCCCCTGAGCCGGCCCTGTGGACATCATGCATACATCCATTAAAATATGTGGCTCAAGTTTACAGTAGCCGTTATACCATCGTAAGGGCCATATGACATCAAACCATACATGCTTTATTATTATAAAGTTATCAAGCTGATAGGTGGCCGTAGCTTTTTAGATCAGAGAAATTTTGCAGCCAAAAAAAAAAAAAGTCCACGTCAGCATGCCACCGTGGTGCCATGGATTTGAGCCTCAAGTTTGGTTCCCTAATTTAATTTCTTTCCTTCTTCTTTGTTTGGAGGCTATAAATATATATTCGCCTCCGGAAGGGGAGGGGGAGGCTCTCCTTTTCTCTGCCTCCTCCATTTCGAATTAGGGTTTTTCTCTGGTTGCCCCTTGTAATCGTTTGCTATCTCTTGGACCAGAGAAACCCTCCGATCTCCGCCATTAGAGGACGTTCGCCCTCCTCCGATCCGCTCTTCTTAGTCTCGTCTCTGCCGCTTGTTAGCCTCTCTTCCAGGTGAGATCCTCCGTCCCCCTTTTTTCCTTTTTTTTTAATCCCCTCCAGTTTTAGTTTTATATTTCATCAGTTTCTTTGTAAAGATCCCAACTTTTCTAATAGAACGAGATCGCAGAGAATCTCCTTTCTTCCAGAATTTTCTCCCCCTCACGCCCCTTCTCCCCTCAATTTTGCCACGTTCCTTTGATGTTTCTTATGTTTCATAGAGCCCTGCAGATTGTTAACTTACCGAAAATTACTGTCTGTTGTCATCTCTCGATCTTGTGTTCAAATTTGTATATATTGAGTTTTTTTTTTTTGATTTGTTTCAGATGTTGTGAAGTCGTTTCAGGAGGAAAAAAAAAGTAAACTTTTGCTTGTGTCTCGCAGATTGAAGTGTGGTGGCTATCTGCCGGATCCTGTAGAAGATGGGAGCATTTATATCGAGATTCTGGTTCACGTTGTTCCCTGCAAAGGAGTACAAGATTGTGGTTGTGGGATTGGATAATGCTGGAAAAACCACGACGCTTTATAAGCTACACCTGGGAGAGGTTGTAACCACGAATCCTACAGTTGGGAGCAACGTTGAAGAACTGGTTTACAAGAACATACGGTTTGAGGTTAGTACTTGCCATTTTATTTTCTTCTCCATGATATTTGCAGCGGCGCTAATTCTTGCCTTTCTTCTTCTTCTCTGTTAATCAGTCTCACCATAATTTATGAGATTGGCCTTGTGAGATTGAGGATGATATCTTATTTATTTATCGGTGCTCTTTTGTCAGCATGTTTTGGTCGCGGTCTATAAGTAGTTACATTCAGTTAAATATGAAGGAGTATACCACATTGGATCAGCAATCTACCCCGGAATAGCTTGGAACATATATAAAGATATAAGTATTCGCACTTGTTAATTTCATATATTGATCACCTTATGGGATCAATCTTCTTGTTTGCGACTCCTTGGATTTAGACAAAACCAAGAGTATGCTATTAATTATCCTCATGAAATTGAGAAATCTCACTTTAACTGACCTTAATAAGGTGAAATAGAATAAAAGACAGCAAAGTAAATTTCATTAATTTCTTGATCAGCACATGCCTTAACCAGGAGCAAGTCCTCAGCATAGCTTTGTCATAAATGAAGGGGACAGTAAATAGAATGTAGAAAATGTAAGATAAAAGACAACAGATGTGTAGGACGAGAAATAATGGATGCAGGTGGAAGAAAGAAGGCAGAAGTATGTGATAGATGTTTGAAGAAAATCTGTTAAAACATAGAGCAGCCTGAATTTTTTTTGGGACCGTGCAGAGAAAAAAGTAGGCAGTCCCTGACTCCCAATTATATATGCACACAGCTACAAATCCTTAAGCATCACAAAGTTTTGTATGGGCTATGTTAAGCAGAAGAGATCGAAGTTGACAATCCCAAAATCCCAATTATATTGGACTCAAATTTCAAATCTGTAAGCAAACTATGTCTTGTGGTGGTTAAATCCAAGACTTGTGCGTGCGGACACAAGTTCCAAACATGTAAATGGTCGGCTCTCTTCATTATGTAGACTTATCAACCATGTTGTTAGGTCTCATTCCATGAGAGAATTTTATGATTATATTGAAGAGAAAGATGCAATAGATCTTTCAAGGATTTGAGTTTCCAGTTGCTTGTGTCTAAGTAATTTTTTCGCATATGATTTTGTGAAGAAGATCTTTATCTGTAGAAGGTGACATTAATGTCATTTTCTGAGTGCAAGGCGAGAGTGATGGAAGACTTGCTTGTAGATATGACAAGGTTCTATGTTCATTATGTCCAAAGATGTACAAGTACGGATGACCCTGAAAATTTTGTTTATAGTCTTGTCAATAAACTTGCTGCACGTAGAGTAATGAGGACACCATATTTGCTTGGGAAAATCTTTACTTGTGTTGTAGTTAATAGAAGGGCGAAAGTCTCGAACCCCTTTGACCATAAAATATTTTATACAACTCCTTTTATTAACATACTGAAAACAGGTTATAGATTTGCAAATTAACTCTGTAGAAAGACCATTTGAAATCTGGTACCTTTTAATTGCTGAAGTTTCACAGATCCCAACTTTTGATGTACACTCCCCTTTGGTGTCTCCTTCACCTCCTCAGACCTGTGTGGAGAGAAGCAATGGATTGTCTGAAAAAAAAAATAGGGCAGTGCTATTTAGAATTGGCTAATTCTACCATTTTGACATACATGCACATATACTTGATAGAAGTAAGCAAAATGTGGATTTGGATTTTGGATTGGGATCCTCTTCAATCTAGACACGAACCCGAGAGGGTCTGTATTTGGATTTGGATTTTGGAAGACTGGCCCTCCCCAGTCCATATCTGAACCGGAGAGATCCAGAACCTTGGATTTTCCCTCCATAGAGGAGGGGTCTGTTTGTATGTGATTTAGTCATGAGAAAATATGCACCATTGATATTCTCCTTTTTTGGGGGGCCTTGCATAGTGCTCCTAAACTTAATGCTTTATGGCCCCTCACCATCACTTCCCAAATTCCCAACCTTCTCAGAATTATTTTCAGATTACAACATCTAATACTTACTAAATTATGTTAATAGATGCCAAGTTAAGTATATCATGGACTGAACTAATACTTCATGACTTATAATACTTAATGCAATTCAAGCACAACATTGTAGATGAAAATCTAAAATAAATATGTGATATAAATAAATGATGGAATTACTGAACCATGTGACCCTAGTAAAGGGGGAACACTGTGCCTTCAGTATTACGTTATAATGTTTAATAGGTATAATGTTACAGTGTGAAGTGGGAACACTGCAATTAATTTTTAGATTTTTTAAGTGAGTTGGAGATCACCAAGCTCAACCATGTGACCCTAGTAAAGTGGGAACACTGTGCCTTCGGTATTACGTTATAATGTTTAATAGGTATAATGTTACAGTGTGAAGTGGGAACACTGCAATGTAATTGCAGTGCAACAAAACCATCACAGTGATTAGGTATAATGTTATAATGGTTACTAGGAAAAGCCTTGATTGATAAAAAGTGTTCTGGTTGTAGCTATAACAAGCTTTCAGTATGCTCATGCTCCTCGGTGTATGTTCATGACGACACTTGAATAATGTTAATGATGCAGGTACAGGGGGGCAGATTTTTTTTTTTTTTTTCACAGTATTACACCATCTATATTACTTTAATCCACTGCTCTTAAGCCTTTAATAATTTGTCCATCCAGGTTTGGGATCTGGGGGGGCAAGAAAGATTGAGAGCTTCATGGGCGACATACTATCGAGGTACTCATGCCGTCATCGTGGTGATAGACAGCACCGATCGAGCCCGGATCTCCATTATGAAAGATGAACTCTTCAGGTTACTTCAGCATGGGGACCTTGAGCATTCTGTAGTACTGGTCTTTGCAAACAAGCAGGACCTCAAGGATGCGATGTCCCCAGCCGAGATAACCGATGCCCTCACCCTCCACAGCATCAAGAACCATGATTGGCACATCCAGGCCTGCTGTGCTCTCAAAGGTGAAGGGCTATATGATGGCCTGGGATGGATAGCTCAGCGAGTCAGTGGCAGCCCTGCAGCAACTTAAAGTTGGGGAGGTTCTTCTCGTGTGCCATTCCACAGGAGACTAGGTTGAAAGTTCAAGAGGAGCGTGTTCTTTCTGTATAACTACATAAGTCGGCATTTTTTCTTCCTTTCTCATTTCAATTCAACAAATCAAACTATGATGTATAAAATATCTACTTGATTAGCTTCAAAAGAATTTGCACTGTTGCATGAAAAACAAATTCTCTTTCAGTAAATCTTCTGTTCAAAACCATGCTGACAGATGGCCTGAAATAATATCTACTGAAAAAAGCCGAGCAGTAAGTATCTTTGGATCTCTCGTTCAATTAGAATCACAGTATCCAGCATTTGCAGCCGTGCAGATCTTGAGGTCCTTCAAACCACCGGTCCCAAGATGGGTTTGCAGGCGCATTTGTTCTGCCATGTCAAAAAAAGAACAACATCATCAGAGGCCAAAGAACAGGAAAATATACATTATATCTTCTTCAGTTTAGACAATAGTAAGGCTGATGCTTTGATGATTACACTGGGAGCAGAGGATCTGGCGTGCTTTCCACTATGAGCAGCAATCTGGTTAGACACCAAACTTTAACATCAGTTCCCTGTAACACTATTTTCATTTTTAGAAGCATTAGGGTCATTTGAAACTCTGCTGTGATCTTTTTACGTACTCTTGCAATGCAGCTGATACTCTCTCTGTTTTCTCAAGCTCTTCTAACTCTTCCTGTTTGCAACCATTTTTGTTGAAAAGGTTAGTAAGAGGAATCACAATAGCGCCTTACAAGGAAACAAGGTTTTTCTCATCATACACAATAGTTAGCAATAAATTCTGCTTTTATTTCATATTATCTTGCTAACATAATAACAAGCCTTGTTCCAACTATGAACAATTCAAGTGTATCTCTATGCACTATAAAGTGCAGTTTGCCAGAGCGACTAAACTATGAGACTCAAACAACACAGGAATCTTTGATCTTTTTGGGAATTTCCAGTCTTAAGTGGGAAGACTCGAATAACACAGGAATCCTTGAGATTCTTCATTTGCTTGAAAGAGAGATTGCTGTTAAGCTGGTATGAATGAAGAAAATTTGATTGTCAGGATCATGGTAGGCATTTCTGTGGAATGTCAATTGAATACACCCTTCAAGTCAACCATCAATCAGTAACTAAACAAATCCACTGGATAAATTGAGCATTTAGTATGTCTTATCGCTTAATTTAAAGAATGCACTTGGAACTTGGATTGTTTAGTGCCACCATAAAAATTCTCTAACATAGAGGCATAGTATAATTTGCATGCGTATTCTATCACAAACCGAAACTTAAACACCTCAAGAAAATGTGTCTTTTAGATAGCGCATGTAACACATGTTACACGGTTGATTTAAACAGAACAATGATTCCAGCCACAACAATTAACTAAGCACACATGCTATGCAAGGTTAGGGACTGAGTATAAGCACAACTACAATCATCTGACCTTGTCATACATTTGGGACATACACAAGCAATGCAGGAATACGGCAGCATTTTAAGATGATATTGGCATATTGGAATCTGATTCTGACAATATCATCCACCATAGAATGGGTAATAACATGGATTCGAAATGCTCTACCATTAATCGTAAACCCTGGGAACCTAGAAAAGACTTTTTTACCCAAATGACGAAGTGATCTAGCAATTTGATTTATACAAAATGGTCCTCTAATGGATCTAAAATTCGCTGAACGCTACATTTCCCAAGAACAAAATGAAAATAATGGATGACATTGCATACGAGAATGTTCTTCGTGGCAAAAATTATAGGAATTGTCAACAACAGGTGACCCACAGCAATAACAACTTCATTAGAATTTTGCCAACCAAGCTTGGTTATGCTATATGTTTCAGTAAATCAAGTTTGGCATGCCTATGTCTACTTGTTGTGGTAAGACTTGGACATATTCATTTGCATGCGGCCGATCATAAGATAGCAAGTAGGTAAACACATGTTTAAACATAGCCATATGCAATAAAGGGTTCTACTTGGGTTGGTCTCAACCCAAACCCTCCCGCCCAAACTGCTCATTGAGTTGGGCAGAGATTTTATAAATTTGGGTTGGGCTTGGACTCAAAAATCCTAGCCTGACCTTAACTAGGATTGGGTTAGGATTAACCTTTTACCCAAACTGAACTTGACACGACACAATATATAAATAAATGAATAATGTATATTTATGTTTCATTTAGATTATTTATATGTTTATACAATTATATCTTCAATCTTCTTAAATCATGTTTAAGTGTACAATTGAAGTTTATGACTAATTGAGGCTTCAATTCAACAGATATCAATCCAACTAACATATGCCAAATCTGTCTCCTATCTTAAATTAAATACCATTTAACCCTATTAACATGGCACACCCCAACCCAACCCAACCCAAATTTTGCTTAACATTTGGTTAGGTTGGATTTGCTTAGAGTTTACCCTCGATCTGACCCAACCTACCCAAGTTGCAGCCCTATATACAATCATTTTTAACACCTCTCAAGCCACCTCCTAACTAGATAAAATAACCTTTCTCAATTTTATTCAAAAAATGTGAATAGCATGGTAATCAGTAGCCTTTTGCAGTCCCTTAACACTGCAGAAACTGGAGAAGAATCCAATATCTAAAATGTCACTGTTCATCGGAATTTAAATTCTCTCCGCACAACCATTAAAAATGAAGGATTCCTCCTCTCTAAGTTTGACAAGAATTTATAAAGATATGATATAAGACTTTGCAAAATGTCAGTATCCTATATACAACTTCAATGTGGAATCTATGGATCTTATCAGCAACTAAACAAGATTTATACTGCAGCTCAAATATAAGTTTAGAAAAAGCATATAGATCTTGTCAGAAAATCAGTACCTAAATGCCAGGAGATTCACCTAACTTGTCAATAGATTCATTAACCATTACACCTGACTATGAAAAGATGAGACATGAAAGTGGTGCATGGGGGCACAACAGCAGACATAGTCCTGCATTGTTTTCATGCAGATAAGGTTTGGACAGAGCATCAAGTGGTACGACTTGTCATCACATAATGAGGAAGACTGTGTTTCTGCAAATCATAGAACCATACTTCTCCCCCTCAATAGAGTTCCTTTTGTATATTCAAATTAATGTGAACTTCATCAAATTTAAATTTCTTGACTTACGATGCATACCAGTGATAGAATAGTTCAATATTATGGAAAAAATGGGGGACTTGATTTGCTCATGTTTGAAAAACAATTTCAAAACTATTAAGTTTGTTTTTTTTTCTTTTCTTAAAGTGTATCATCCCACATCCCTTCTGCTTTATCCCTTCTATCAGTTTCTATATGCCAAATTAGTGTACTCAACACAAAAATGCCAAGTTAGCACCATGTTTAGGGAACCTGAATATTTGAAGTTAGAGCTCTTGAAGCGACCTCAAACTATATGGTATGGCAGTACAGCATTGAAATATGTTGATTTAGGTAATTTCTAACTACGACACAAAAGTCAAATAAAATTAATTTATTTTTACATATTAATATATTGTGATTTGTGAGTTCCAAACTGAGGTGTGAGAAACTTGCCTTAATTTGAATTTTCCTTCTCCTTTTTAAAGTCTGATTTAATATGGTTTCCACAATAAGAATCATAAAGGACATCTGAGAGACTAGAAACTTGGCAGTGAGCTACAAAAATGCTGGTACTCTACAATATGTAGAATTATTTTGGGATAGCTTCACTCCTCTTCCTCATCAATCCACTTAACTGAACATCCAACAGTCATTTCCCTTGCCTTTGTAGTCAATAAGCAACAGCTATGAGCATGTCCTTCATCAACTTCTTTTTCTCAACAATCTACCTCCTCACAATGTATGCTTGCTCTGCCAAGTTCAGTTCTTGACAAGATTGCAAATCTACCCAGGGACAGGTCATAGCACTCTTTCATAATAATAAAGAAACTGAATAATCTCACTCTTTTTTCAGAGATTTGTTCTATAGAAATCCACTAGTTCTTGCCAAGATCAAATTTTTATTTTAGCCTCGTATGAAAACAAATACAAAAACAAATTATGAATTAAAAAATGCGAAATCCATACTCAAGAACGAAGATTTTTTTCCCGAAAAAGCTAGGATAAATAGATCCTTTATTCTCCTAAACTCAATCAAAATCTCTTCAAAAAGGAGCAAGATTCCAACTTTTTTATTTGTTTTTCTTTATTCTCCTCCTTATCGATTAGGGCACCAATCAATAGTAAAAGATAGAAGAGAGAAGAAGAAGAAGAAGAAGAAGAAGAAGAAGAAGAAGAAGAAGAGAGAGAGAGAGAGAGAGGTGTGTGACCAACCTCTAGGAATCGCGCTTCCTGGTCCAGTCGCTTCAGCTCGGCTAAGATCCGGTGCTTTCCCCTGTTGTCGGCCGGCGGCGGAGGCTTGTGATCGATGGACGAGGCCTCCAGCCCATTGGCTTGCATCCCTGCGGTCCGATTGATTGCCCCCCTCCTCCCCTCGCGAATCCGGATGCCACGGCAGAGGAACAGCCGCAGAGATCTCTAGGGGTCCACCCTCACCACCTCAGCAGCCGTCCACGTCCCCTCTCCTTGTCCTTTGGGTACAAATCTCGCGAGCCTCCATTAAAGCACCACAGGTCGAAACGGAGATCCGAGCTCCGACCCCAGAGAGCGAGCGAGCGAGCGAGAGAGAGAGAGAGATCACTCTCGGTTTTAGAAAGGGGGAATCGGCCAAAAAGAATAATGAAAAGGAGAGACGGTGTCTATGTTTAAAAAAAAAAGCTCGCCTTTTCTGCTTCCTTTGTTTCGAGATTCTTTCTGATCCATGTGGTGGGTAGGTAAGCGGACCGGGCAAAGCAAGGTTCCAATAACATCATCATCTCACGACAACGATAATATATTATTACTACTACTATTTTTTTTTATTTTGTTAATTATTTATATAATTCGATGCATGTACTTCAATTAAAAAAAAAAAGGTGTGCTTATCTTGTTTCATGCATTTAGAGGAAAAAATTAGATTAAAAAAAAAGTATATTCAAAGTGAAAATATTATAAGAATGTATACTTGGTTTCTCAAATTTGTATTTATATTAAAAACAACATAATTGATTTTATAAGTGTTGACAAACATGAAATCATGTAATATAAAAATATATTTTTTTCACTTTTTTGATTAAGAACAACTAAATTATCTTACTGAATTTTTATCATTTTTTATGAAAATTTTTTAAGTTTATACCATCCTAAATATGTGTAATTAGTTGCTATTTGCATGTATACTCTTACAAGATTTTTTTTTTTTTATGTGTGTCTACTTGTAAGAATATTTCAGTTTTCAAATTTAAATCGTTTGTTTTTTAACGATATTAGATTGTACGAGTAAAGAAAGAAAAAGAAGGATATACATGCAAAATTAGTATTTTATGAAAGTATAAATATAAATAGTAATATTATGAAGATATTTATATAATTTTGTATATTATAGAGGATATGTATGTAAAAAATTTTAAAAAATATGGACATCATGCGAAGTTGGACTCGAATGCTTTCATGTTAAATAATGCTAAGAATAAGTTACAATGAAACTATAATTTGCCTACTCCAACCTGATTGGACCTTTAGGAATAAAATGACTATTGTTAATGGTCCTTGATATTAGGTTTTGTGTCAGAATGCAGTAAAGAATGCCCATAAAATAAAGAATCATATCGGTTGACAAAATAATAGACAATCACCAGCATATTTTTATTTAATCAAATAGCGATATGAAAACAATAATTATTTTATGATTAAGTTAGCCCACCCAAATTTTCTGCCCTTGGTTGGGCAGCCACCCACTATATCGCCTTTTGATCCTAATATTGCTTGTTTATTAATAATCCTTTTAGGTTATCCTCACTGTACCTTCTCTCTAAACAAGAATTCATTATATCAATAATCATTATACATGCATACTATATGAATATGCATGCTAATGTTGTGTAGGTGCAACATAGATAATATATTCCAAAATTTGGAAGCATTGATTTATCATCAGATGGATGATATTCCACTAATCACGAATGTTTAAGAGTTTAATTGGATGATCAAATGCGCTTTAAGATGTGCAACACAAGTTGCATGCAACCTCTCCTTTGGTCCAAATTGAGTTATAAACTTAATCCAAAAAGTGGGGAAAAAACCTGAATTTCGATGGCTGAGTAATTTCAGAGACTCTGGGGATTTCATTGTCTATCAGGACTGTTTATAAGAGACCTGGATTCTCAGACAGGAGAATATAACAACTTGGCAAGTAGCTGTCGGCCTGCTGCGATGACTAAAAGGTATGTGAGTTTTTGAGTAGTTGTGTAGGTTATGTTCAAGAAATTAACATCTACTAGTTTGATCAGATGGTATAATTATCTATATGAATCTGACCCTTTGGATAAGTTGAGCAGGAAAACAGATGATTTCATTGCTAACTGCTATAATTCTGATCTGAGAAAAGATGAGTAGGTTTCTGTAGACAAGTTTAGAGATGTTTACAAACAAACTCTAGTGTTCGACAGCTTAAGATTTGCATACAACTAGAATTCGTGTGTTGTCCTCCTCAGCCGTTCTATAAAGGTCCAACAGGCAATCCAGTAGCTACAGCACAGATATCTTTTATGAAGTGCCATTTTTTTATTGAGTAATAAATTAAAAAAAAAAGCATACAACCATTGCTGCTTTGTTCCCCATTCTAGAGTTGGTCTCTGATAACAATCATTTGGAAGTGACTGGTGGTCGGGAAACAGTCCTCTGTTGGATGAACAATGGTATGATAAAAAAAAGAAACACAAGTTAAAAAAAAACGACCTTGTCCTAAGCTCTATTTGCATTAAGAAATAGGTGAATAATCTCTATTATTTTAAGAATAAATTGTTATTTTACTTGGTTTAAATTGTTCGGCATCCTGCTGTAGTAGACTAAAATAGAAACTATTACACAATGTTAAAATGCTGGTATGGCAACCTTTTATTTGCTCCCTTTTACTTGAGCTGCACAACCTTCCGAATAAAGCCTCAAGACAATAAGAAGTTGCATATTAGCTGTGACAGCCTAGAATTTTACCAAAAAAAGCTAAGCAGAAGATGTTACTTAGATTCTTTAGCTCTATATAAGTATTTAATATCTATACAATGCATAGCTGATGTTGGATTAAACAAACATCTGTATAAATTCTTGCATACGCCTTTGTTCAAATCTTGACGGCTTTACTAGACTAAAAATTCAAATCCATTCGAATCTAATAATAAGCATCATGATCAGCTTATGGATAGTTTTCATGAACTCGTAGTACAGTGTTCTTCAGTCCATATAGATTATAGACTGATACCATTTATCACAACTCAGAATTTTACCCAAAAAAATTAGTTGAAGATATTATTTGAGTTTTTTTTACTCTGCATAAGCATCTATGATTTGCCGGTGAATCACCATAAACTGTATCGTTCTTTGATGCATAAGTTTTATACTAATAAATCTTAGGTGGGACCCCCGCATTTTAGTTGAGGACCTCAGCCGGTCCGCCACTTATTCCCCTGGCTGGTGACTTTGATCATTCTGTGGCAGCTTTTGGTCCGAGCAAGGATCCGATCCCTTTTACATTACTTTTTTTCTCGTTGTGTTTTGATTTATTTCCTAGTGGAGTGGAGTCTCCGCCCCAAACTAGGATGAGTTGGACCCCAACTCATCCTCCAATTATGATCAAAACAACAATCATTATAGCAATTTTTATATGCGACCTTGCTGAAGCTCTCCACCCTCTATGTAATTTTGTACGCAACCTGAAATTGCCAACCAAAGCTTATCCCAACGGTATGTTTTTTGAAAATAAATAAGATGATACCAGTACGTTGCCATAAAAAAAAATCATTATAGCATATACTTTTACTCATAAAAAAATAAACTAGATAGACACCAAATTTTAAATAACATTCTCAAATTTTAATCTATATATATATATATATATATATATATATTCAAGTGTATCTCTATTTAAATTATTAGATTTAAATTAGACGATGAAAATTCTATAATAATAATAGGAATTGTTGAATGCCACCTACTATTTTATATTACTTGCAATCAAATTAATTTGATTTAAAAAATTTTCATCAATATACCAAATAATCAAAAAATAAACAATTTAAGTAATATGAAATAATGTATTTTTTTAACTATTTATTTTTATTATATGATTGATTTAAAGATAGTAAATTTCTTCTAGCTAGCGATTTGGATCATCGAAATCTAATTAATCTACATTTGAATAGATTTGGATAGAGATCCTCCTCGCCGCCCCTGCTTGCTTTATGGTGACACGTGTCCATTAAATTCTTCCTCATCGAGCCACGTGGGTAGAAACGTGTCTTCCTCTAAAGAACGTGTCGAGTTTCTCCGTACGTATAATTACCGACGCCCTCCCATCCCCAACGCGACAAACCTTTAATTTTTTAGAAACTTCTCTTAGAAAAGGATTCCAATGTCCATCAGCTACCTCAAAATCTCCGTTCCAATCTACCGCTCGGCCACAAGAAGCTTTCGTCCACCATCTGCGCTCTTTCACTTGAGACCACCACCTTTGCCAACTAACGGAGACCACCACCACCGCCATTTCCAACTCTTCCCTATGATGATGCTAAGCCCGGGATCATCCAACGTGCCGCCGGAGGTGCCACGAGCACCACCCGATCAACGACCATCTCCTCCGACCGAGCTCCCGGAAATAGACCCGCCGCCAGAGTTCGAACCCCTGCCAAGTGATCCACCGCCGGAGATACCAGTCCCCGGGCCACACTTCCCAGAGCCGCCCAGGCCGGAAGTCGAACCTCCGCTGGAGGTTCCGCCTCGTGAGACTCCGCCGGGTGTCCCGCCACCTCCAGAGATCGTGCCCCCGCCGATGGCACCGGACGGAGGTCCCCCGGATCCGGTGGCGTAGTGTTAACTAGAGAAAGATGGTGTACTTTTTTTTATGGGTGCGTGGGGTTCATGCAATTCCCTCTTTTTTTTTTTTTTGGCTAAACAAAAGGAAAGAGGGGTGAGGACCTCACCCGCATAACAACCCCTACTGGCCCCTCTTTCTGCTGGAGAATATTCGATATGGATAGGCAAGTTTTACTCATATCCTTTCCATTCGTGGGAAGGATCTCATCCGCATAGCAACCCACTGGGGAAGAATGTTCGATACGGCCAAACAAGTTTTACTCATACCCTCTCCATTCGCGGGAGAGCCTCACCAAGGTGGCAGCTCCTTCCACATATGAGTACGTCACACTAGCACCATTTAAGTACCGGCAGACCACACCGGGCAAACCAGGCGGGAGGCATTCGATTCTTGCATTTAATCGATGTCCGCACATTTCGAATCTGGGCCATTTCGGTGAAATGTTAGCTCTATTTCAATCATGCTACAACCTCGGTGGTTTCTGTTGTGTTTTCAATGAGAAAAAAAAAACACAAGAATAAGAAGAAGGTAAAATCCGTGTATTTTAGGAAGCAAACAATGTCTTCATTTTACAAGTGTGGATAACAAATTCAATAAAGAGAAGCGGAGCAAAGAAGTTGTTTCAGATGAATAATGTTTTTTTTTTTTTGGTGCAAACAAATTCAGAAAGAAATATGCTTGGGCGGTAATGCTTCATTGCCATATTCCATTAGATTCCTATTGTAATTCTATTTGTTTTCTGGTGAAATCACCTATATTGAATATGAATCCGCTACCATTGTTGTAACTGAGAGTGCATGCATGGTTGAAGGAGATCAAGGCATCTAAACTCTTGGGTTAAGGCTTTCGATATGGTTTTGCCTAGGATTAAAATATCAATTATACAAATTCCGTTTAATCATGCCAGGAATAACTGAACTAATTAAATCTTTGGGTAAGTTTTCTATTTTGCCGTACTTTCTTTCGCCTCCATTTTAAAAATGAAAAATCAAATCAAGGCAGAACTTTTATGGTTGTGATTTTAAAAAAATAAAGAAAAAAATAAAATTGCATGCGGCCACCTGCCAAGCCGTCTTTTTCCACCGCGAGGTCTTTCTTTTACTTTTCGAGTTTTTTTTTCTTTTTTAAATTTTAGTTCTTTTCTTCTTCCTTAAATTTTATTCTCTTTCACGATCAAAAAAACTTATCATTTGATTATATACTAGATACCGATAAATACAATATTCCGAAATAGAGATACGTGTAGGGATGCTATATGATTATTTTATTAGATGTGTATCACCTGGCAATGTAGTGTGTACTGGTGAACATCATGTTCTAAAAATTATATATCGATTTACTTAGAGGTGTGTATTAGATACTGAATAATAATTTTGTTAGTTATGTATCATCTAACCATGTATTAGACATTGGTGAAGACCATGTTTCGGAAACTGTATATTAATTCACTTAGAGATGTGTATTAGGTTGTTGCTGGGTGTGTATAAAAGAAGCTTATAGTAGATATTGGAAAATCAACTAGTGTGTATCATTTAGCCATATTTTCTATACCGACGAATATTGTGTTATAGAGATTATAAATCAATTTACTTAGATGTGCGTATTGAGATGCTGAATGGCTATTTGTTAGGTGTGCATCATCTAACCATTTAGCGTACATTGGTGAATACTATATTTTAGAAACTGTGTATTGATTAAACCAAAAATGTGTATTGAAATACTGGATGACTAGTTTGCTATATGTACATCATTTGGTTATGTAGTATGTACTAGTGAACACAATGTTCTGAAAATTATGTATCTATTTATCTAGAGATGTGTCTCGATAATTATTTTGTTAGATGTGTATCATTTGATTTTTTTTTTTTTAGTTACAAAATTAGCGAACTTTCATAGTAGAAGTATCGTATCGTGATATAACTTTGAAGTTTCAGATAGATGCTAGAGAAAATATGACAGGTGTCTCATAAGATATTCTCTGTGCGGCATCGGAGGGCGTTTGTTCAACTTAACAATTTTTTTTTGAGAAAAAGGTTGGGAGCTAGCCCCGTCCGTTAGTAGATATGATGGAACGCAAGCGTGCAGCGGGAGAACTTTCCTTTAGTCGTCCATCACTTTTTTTTAGTGTATGTCATCCATGACATTACGACTCTTGTCCAAGTACGCTTAACGTTCTCAAAGGATTCAGTGTAATTCTTAGTTCTTTATAACACCATACTTTAGTCGAGCTCTGTCTCTACTTTGTTTTCTCTTCATACATCTTTTCTCCTTAATAGATTACCCTCATGTTCTGGAGCTGCTGTTGTGAAAGAAACCCTTGCATCTTCTTAAATAAAAGCTCTTCCACTACCTTTGTTGCGCTTGAGGCCCTCCACTAGTGCAAAGATTGATCCATTTTGTGTTCTCAAAAGGATTTGCCTGGCTTTTCCAAGCTATGGCATGATATCAAAGATTTTTGGATTGCCCTGTGATCTGATTCTATGATGGAGGATCTTTCTTCGCTGAATTTTTTGGATGCTGACACTGTTTCTGGACATGATAAGGCCGAGGAAGGTTTGGCTTCTGGCTCTTTTTCGGCTCTGATCCAGCTTCGCCCTGGATATGATGAGAGTGTCCCTGACTTTTGATCTGAAGTACCTCTTCTGCTGCTTCTTTCGCTTTGAGGCAAGCATTTTATTGCTATTCTACTTATGGCTGCTGTCTATTCTTCACTTCTGTTAATTGGGACATGGTTTCTTTTGGCTGTCTACTATCTTCTCTCCTCTAATTTCTAACGGTTATATTATGTTAAGTATTCTGTAATTTGGCTGCTATTCTTGCACGGCTAGTCCTCTAAGGTCACTGTATTTATTGCTTCTTTATAAATAAAAGTGGGTGGTTCATATCTTCCTTGTCATAAAAAAAAAAAATGTCGGAGATACACTGATATTGTTTTTCGTAAATAAAATTGCTTCTTTAGATTTCTTCATAGGATATGCTATACTTCTAATCACAAATCTCTCTCTCTCTCTCTCTCCCCCGCCCTCCATTAAGTTATGAATCTTTGTCTTTTAAATCAAAAAGGTCTAGCTTGCTCAAACAAATTAATGGTAGGTCTATCCTTGTGCGGTGATACTATTAAACTACAATCTTTTGCCAAGCATCATATACCTTTGTAAATGGAAAAATTCTACAGGTACAACTGATTCAGACTTAACCAGATTATGATATAGCATCAAAGAAGTCGGTTCATTTAATCTTTCATAAGATTATAAACCTCAAAGTAAAAGTCTTACACACATACATCATAAAATAAAATGTTTACAAAACTTAGAAAAAAAAAGAAACAATGACAAAGGTATTGCAGCCAAAGTTAACTTCTACGAGATCTCTCCAAATTCTCGCCAGATTCCTTTATTTGTGAAACCCAAGCAATTCAGATCTTATTACATCCTCTTCACATCCACTCAATAAATCCAAAAACTGTAACTCAAACGAACAGATAGGAAAGAATGATAAAGGAAAATAAAAATAGCTTTAATTTATTGCTGTTGTGCAGCACATGCAGTTGCTGAAAAGGGATGTTCTAGGCTTGTGCTTCCCTCTCCCTCTGGGAGATGTAGCCTCAAATTTCTTAGCAGGAGATTGCCATACTTCATCTACATCCTTTTCAGGACTACTACTTTTTTCTCCAGCGACTTCACAACACAGGCTTCTTCTTTCATGAGGTTGAGAAGTGGTGTTTTCAGCTTCCCGGAGTCACTTCTTTCCAATGTTGGAAGTTCGCACTCCATGGGCTTTTTATGGAATAGAAGCAGGCTCTTATCAGATTCTTCACTGCTGGCTTCAAGTATTGAAACTTCAGTTCCTGCTCCAATCCTGCTGATAAGTTCTTGACTTGCAGTGGTTTGGTATCTTGTCATGTTCCCATCAGTTTCAGTAACACTTCTTTCAGACCCCAAAATAACACCTGCAGCAGTCTTATCAGTATATGGAAAACAATTTTGCTTAGATACTTCAGTCCTGACTCCTAGTTCGCTGATGTTATTTGCAGAGTTCCCCGGGGCTTCATATAAATCGGTGAGACACTTTGCGCTTTCTGCTGGAGGATGTAGTGGGATTTCCTCACCGCCTCCTTTGTGTGACTGTGGTGCTGAAATTTCACTTTCTACAATTGATTTTTCAGGACAGTAGCCGGCTTCTGTAGTTTCATCAGTCCATCCATTGAGCTTTTCTTCATTTGATTCTGTGCCAAATCTCCCACTGCTTTCTAGTACTTTGAGATCAAGAGTTGAAACATGGACAGCAGCATGGCTCACTGAATTGCATTCCTGTTCCTCTTTCCTAGATTGCATTGCCAAATTCACAACTGATTCACTGTTTTCAAATTTTGAAACTTCATTTGCTTGAGTCCTCATCTGGCTCGGGGATGAATTTATCTCGCATGGAATTTGGTCCTTATTTTCTGGCTTAAATACCGTGTCAGTAGTTTTATCAGTTTGATTTGGGAGCCCCTGAACAGACGTCGAGGCATTCACTAACGTTGTTCAAGGAGTCAATCTTAATATCTTTTTCAGATTCCTCTGTAGTTTGTTGGTATTCAATTTCTTGAAAGCAGTCTGGAGAAACAGGATGTGGCGGGATAAAGTTTTTTTTCATATCAGATGGTTCTATTAGAGGTGCAGGTGGTGCTCCTGTTTCTACTAAATTTATCTCATATACATGTTCCTCCTCAGACATGGTTGCATCTGGAACATCTTTGTTTTGATCATCCACAAGAAGTTCACTTTTTTCTCCTGCAGTTTTTCTTGTTTCTGTTTCCTTCATCATTTCTTTACTAGCTGTGTCAACAGGATCCAACAAATTTGAGGACAATATGAAAAATCTTTTCCCATTGATGTCATTGTCTTTTAACATATTGGCTTCATCATCCGAATCTTCGCATTTGATAGTTATCTCTTCTTCACTTTTTTGTGTTTCATTTAAATCTTCTGATTCGATCGCCATCTCTTTACTCAAAGTTGCAACAGGATCTGACAAAGATGAGGATAATTCAGAAAGTCCTTTCTCATGGATTTTGTTGTCCTCAAGCTTGTTTTCCTTGCATGATCCCCCATTGCTGTGTTCCATATTTCTTCATGTTTGTTATCTGTGATTGAATTATCTACAACCAAAACAGTAATTCCTGTTTCCACTATCTTCATCTCTCCTTCTGAATGTTTATTTTGCTCCTCAGACATCAAACTTGATGCGTAATCTTGTTGCTTTTCTTGTGTGCTCTTAATGTTCTTTGTCTCATCATTTTGAGCTGTCTGCTCTATCACCGAATCTTCCGACCCACCATCCTTGCTTTCCTGCTTTTCTTCTTGGCTGGGATCTATGACTCTAAGTTGGGAAGCAATACTCTCACATCTGATATCATCCTTCATTGTTTCTTTTTCTAATGTCCCTTTATAATCATCACTGTCAGTCAGATTTACGCCCATGTCATTCTTATCTGGGTTTATCTCAGGTGATTTTCAACCTCTTCTGGATCTTCTATAATCAAACTTTTAATTTCAGAATCAACAGCATCCAAATAAACACTGTTGATGGATTCATTTGACGAACTATTTTTCTGTTGCACTGGTGAGGATTCATTTGCTACCATATCAAATTCAGGAAGTTGTTTGCCCTCCATTTTCTTCATTTTTTTGTTCAACTACATTACTGTTCATCAAAACTCCCTCTCCACAAGATCCACTCTCAACTGCTGGATTTTCTTTCATAGTATTATCTATATTGGGTCGGAATTGGTGACAGTGACTTTGTTCATTCTTTCTCCCCTTCCCATTTCCCAAGTCATCACACCTTCTTCCATCAGATCCTGCACTGTCCTCATTGCTAACCCTCTGTTCCATTATGACTTCAGCAAACGGATTCATTACAAGTCATACTGGTGGGTTCATTGTTCTTTAGATCTACTGATGGGACTGTTAATGTTTCTCCATTTCTAGACAAAGTGTCAAGTGATGACTTGATCTGTTGTTCCTCTGTTGCAATCAAATTCCACATATAAAAAGAGTGCCCAGAAATAGGTATATTACTGAATAATGCGTTAATTTTACTTTTGTTATGAACTTTTTTCTATATAACCAGACATTTTAATTATCAGTTGTTTGTCAATTCTATGCATGACAATTGAACATGCCGAGCATCCTTTTTAGATCCTAATGACTTCGTATACGATCTTCCATTTTTTGTTTCTCAATTACATCTACATGATCTTATAACATATCTTTGTAGAAAAGGTCTGATCAATTAATCAATTTATGTACCTATATAGGCAGAGATACGAGCAAGAAGTAAACAAACCTACACACCATTACAGGCTAGCAGTATTCTAGTAAAGCATTTCATCATGAAAACAAACCATAAAAGAATGATAGTTGAATCACGATGAGCACTAACCTCTTCCTCAGACGTCTGCTTCCGAATCAGATCATCATCTGTTGCTGATGGGTCATCAAAAGCCAACGCCGCATGCTTTCATGTAAGTTGTCAAATTCTACTGAAAAGTTTGATTCTTTCTCACTCTTCGAATCCTCGTCGACATTATTTGACATGATCAAAGCTTTTGGAGTTTTGCCAGCTGTGGCATCCTCAGAATCATGTTGTTCAGTAGCTTAAAAGAAAAGATACGCAGAACCAGAATTAATCAACATTTAAGGCATCAAAGCTAATTACTCTCAAATGCAATAGAAACTTACTTGCTTACCATCTGCAAGACCATCAGTTTCCCCTTTCAGGCCATCAACACTATTCGACATAGCCAAAGAGTTTGAAGATTCGTTCATAGCTTCAGTACTGTCCTGCTCCGTTGCTGAACATTTAGAACATAAAATAAGTAACCACACACAACTAGATGCTAATCAGTATAAAAGCCAATAGAGAAACATACCTTGCAGACCTGTTGCATTTGAGTTTCCCATCTCATTACCCATAGTACCTATCGATCCAAACTCTGCAAATTTGAGGACTGCGGTGAGTGACTATGGCCCTGATGTGCTTAAGAGAGGCTTCCAAGATTGAGCCATTAAAATGACATGGAAAAGGGCTATGAACTCCATACCATGATGATGGTCTGCACAGTTAAATTAGCTATAAAGACTCAGAAGACAGCGGAGTTCTGCGCAAAAGCCAGGGGGCCATACTTGATGCTAAACCAAGACCATTGCTTGAAGCACAAGTGACGAGTCCCTTAAGAGTCATCAATTTGGTGGGCATCAACAGAAGGCTTATATACAGACCAGATCTCAGCTAAGGTAACTTTATATCTTTAATATCTGTAATCAGTACTAGATGTCTTTCTTTGAGAAATTTAAGCGACTGTTCTTGCCGACACCAAGATCCGTGTGACTGCGATTTGGAAAGAATACCTGGTGGGACCCAATTTAACTCTGGTCGGTTCGATGGACCCTCAACGGTTTGATCATGTAATCTAACAACAGCTGTTAATGGTGAAGACCTTTCGGCGCAGGCAATGGAGCTGATCCCAAGAGGAGAAGGCTTGGGTGTTTAGAAAACCATACATCCATTCTTTCAATGCTTCTTGGTGAAAAAGCTAATGCTAGGTGCATTGAAGCGGCCTATAGCCTTTGGTTCTTTAGTTCTAATCTAATCATGGCTCTGATTTCTGTGTATGGGGTTCAACATTCTTGTGCGTTCTAAAGTGACTAAGAAGGGGCCCCCTCTGTTCTTTTTCTCTCTTTCCCCCCAGAGTGGCAGTTGATTTCCACCACACCAACTCTTGCTAAAATACTAGACGTTGGCATGATTGCCATCACTTTGCATCTTGCTCTGGCCTCTTTCTCTACTATGCAGCCAGTTTCTCTGCCGACCAGCAATAAAATATCATGATCTAATTCAAGTCTTGCAAATCCACTTGGTTGAGATCTAAAAAAATGTGTCCAGATTTACTGTTTTTATGGTATGGCATATCATTAAGAAAAATTAAATTTTAGGATCGGGCATTTGGAAAAAAATCATATCCCATGAGCTATCAACTTGATCCAAGGTTCGAAAATTGTCATCAGAGATCACCTGGGGCGACTAGTTGCAGCAGGTGGTCGGTGTATGCCTGGGCTCACAGTAGTTGGGGCAGAGCTGCGGGCAGCTTAGGAGGGCATATCCTATGCGAGGGCGGGTGGTCGGTGCCGAGCGGGTGCTTGGTGCCGGGCGGGTGCATCTCGAGAGGGATTCATCTATAGTTATCGACTGGATTCGGGGTGCGGATAGGTATGATGATGGTCACCCCTCTTATTCGTGAGACCCGTAGGCTGGCTTTGGAGATAGACGAGTTTGAGGCAGTACATGTATTCCGAGAGACGAACAGAGTGGTAGACTGGGTCGCCTCTTATATTGCCACAGCATTCCGGAGAGATCTGTTGGACTTCCACAGCAGAGTTTTCCGCCCCCATTGTATTTTTTGCTTTCTTCTGATCTAGTAGGATGTACTCACGTTAGAGCTATATGAATTGCCAATTTCATCAAAAAAAAAAAAAAGGGGTCTAAAGTCTCTTGTTAGTCTCTTCCCCACTCTTCTTTTCTTCTTCCATCTTTTGCCTCTCCTTTCTTATCCTTGGTGATTTTTCATCCTAGAGCTTGTTTGGATACATAGACAGATATTCCTATCGACAAACCATGGGAATAAATTGATGCTATGGTTGGATCCAGTAGGAATTTTTTATTTAATATATATACCTCAATGAGCTGGGCCTATGCACAGGAAATAATTTGGAAAACCTCGGCCCAACCCAAACAAATCCTCGAGCATCTTAAGTCTCACAAGAAAAGTTTCCAATATGTGACTGCCTAATTGTCGGCGAAAGATTCAGTTATAACATATAAGATATTGGTAGTAAATCATATGAATTTACTGGTTATCGACTGATGCTGGCCAAGGTAGTACATGTGTTAAAGAACATTCGATATTTTAAGGCTCTGTTTGGTTACAAGATAGCTAACCTGATTAGAGCTAACATGGACTACCATAAACCCTTCTAACATTCCTTTATTCTTGGGTTTAACTTTATTTCAGATATCCCCATAAAAGAAAACCTTTATTTCAGATGTTTATTGGAGTTTGAAGATTACTGAGATAAAAGGAATGTGATAAAAAAAAGTAGGGGAGAGAGACACAGAGAGAGGAGAGATCTAGAGGGTTAACTTATATTTCACCTTTTGTTGTTTGAATAAAGTTTTCTCGGATAACCATCATTTTGATTATAGGAAAATCACGGCAATACCGTATAAGATTGGGCTATTTATATTTGGATCCTAAATCTCAAAAATAATATCAATTAGCAATCAAAAACTTTAAATTCGTTGCAATATAGCCTAGTCCGTCTATCTTCGTTATAAGACATTATCATGTGAGGATCATATGATAACTAATTGTGTTATAACATTTCAGAATTGCTCTTTCCAACTAACTTAACTGGGGGCTCTTGTTTTGATGGAAATTGAAGAAAGGGGAGGGAAAGCAATGCTTTTAGATCTGCGCCCGGCGAATGAATGACAAAAGATGAAGTGCCCTTGATAGGCTGTGTAGGTGGATGGATGACAAAAGATAGAGTACTTTAAGATCGATACAAATGGATGAATGATAGAGGATGTAGTGCTTTGAGATCTGTATAGGCAAAGATGGAGCATTTTGAAATCTGTGCAGGTGGATGGATAACAAAGAGCTCCATGCATGCGAAAGGATGATTGAGGCCAGAGCACTTTAATATTTATGCTGGCAAATGAATGACAAATGATGAAAGCATTTTAAAATTTTGTACAGGTGGATGAATGATATAGAATAGATTGCCTTGAGATCTGCGCAGATGGATGGATGATTGGAATACTTTAAGATCTGCACGGATGGATGGATTATAAGAGATGAAGTGCTTTGATATCTGTGCAGGTTGATGAATGACAAAGGAAAGCCTCTCCGAACCAAATGTATTTTTATCTTTTTTCATACTTTAATAACAATATCAGGACTCAGATAGATAGTTGACCTTTGTCGCAACAATTTTGAAGTTTTGGTGGCTAAGTGACACTTTGTAAACTTTTGGGTTCTAAGTGTTAATGGCCGAAACTTTAACGGATGTCTCTGTAATTTTCTTTTGATTTATTGACTGAGCAATTATCTCCAAGCAAAAAGTTAGGCTGTTTGGAGGAATAGCAAGATAACCAGGCTTTATCACATGGTTATTCTGCAACTAAACACAGTCTAAGAGTTCTAACTTAGCCAACCAAATGGTTGCTTAATTCTTTTTCCTTCGTATCTCTCTCACGAACAATAGAATTGCCAATAAAAAGAGAGAAATTGTGTGATGTTTTTATCATATCAGGGGTGTTTTTCTTGATTAAAATTGTCTTATATGATTCTTTCAAAATGTAGGAAACAAAATTTTATAGCTAATTTAATTGCTTCATTGCCCAACCAAGCTTGAGAATGTCCCAACATCTGCCTATGAGCTCTATTTTATGGCATCTTATATGATTTATTTATATATCTATTCATATATATATATATATATATATATATATATAATATATATATGTATGTATGTATGTATGTATGCATGCATGCATGCATGCATGTATGTATGTATTCGGTGAAATATCTATTCATATATTCACTAGTTGTAAAAACACGTGCAAAATGAATGATAGCTACCATAAGATAAATTTTTAACATGGATTAGATTTGAATATATTTTACTCATAAAGTTATTTAATATTTTTACATGATATATTATATTCTTAGGTTTTGAGCTACACTTTTCTATATTAGGGCTTGCGATTGTTGCCAAGATGACAGATTTGTACTGGAGTTTTCTCTTTATCTTTTACTCTCTACTATTAGTGAGCCTTTTTTTTAATTGTCTCTGCTCGGGGATATAGATTGTAGGGCAAATTACGTGAATTTGTCTCTTATATGCTCTTTCTTTATTTTTCTAACTTTAGATTTAGATGTTTCTTTGCATAATAATTATTATGAAAATTGAAAAGTTGAAAAATGTAACCACTTTTATATAGTGTTCTTTTTTTTAATGCAAGTATTGTAAGTAATCAAGAAGAAAATAGAGGTTAGAGTACCATAGTTCGGGATTGAATTCTAGAGGTTGACTTTATTTACCACAACCATCCACATATCATGTGTCGGCCATGATTAAAATTGGCCTCACATGGCACATGCAATGCGCCGCACTATATACTGGGTGAGGTTCATATAATCAGGCCTTCAAATCATATACAAGCGGCTTATGATTATTGAAGTGGACCTCTCCAATTCAATCTCAAATAG
The DNA here is from genome assembly GCF_009389715.1 of Phoenix dactylifera. Taxonomy (NCBI): domain Eukaryota; kingdom Viridiplantae; phylum Streptophyta; class Magnoliopsida; order Arecales; family Arecaceae; genus Phoenix; species Phoenix dactylifera. The sequence goes on along the minus strand of NW_024067666.1, from coordinate 3,972,459 downwards.
GATCTGAACTCATAATAGGTAACTATATCCTAAATCTTCTTCAATCATCTAAGCCTCAACAAATTTGACATTCGAATTTTAGTCTTAAAGATTTTATCAGCTTGCTAAAGTAACATCTTCATGGACTACTTGTGAGGATCCGTGCGGGTGTGTATTTAGTCCTATATCAATTATTCGCCGGGTAGATCTTGAGTACTTATACATGATCAAGGAACCCAAATAATATCTTCCGGCTAGCCATTTTGGGTGAGGTCCTAGGTTGTTACACTGCTTAGGTATGTACAAGCTCGAAGAAAATTTTTACCAATACCAAAGTTGTCCAAAATATGTATTGACAAAGTTTAATTAGGTGGCAACATGGGATACTACATTGCTGATCATGTGTAGCCATATCATCATTTGAGGACACATTTAAAGGTGGAACAAATAGACACGCAAGTCCTGTAATTAATATTAGTTGTGATTTCTAGGAAGTTATTTCTTTCTAAGATAGTTGATGAAATCGGATGAGCGCCCTTTCTATGGATATCAGATTTTGATTGATTGACTACGGAAGTCTGAGAAAGGACTATTCTAGGGTTTTTCTTTTTTTCTTTTTTTCTTTTTTTTTTTGTAATAAGTGGAATTGAGTTACGTACCAGAGTAATGCCTATACTAATGCCGATCTAATCTCCAAGTAGAACAAGTCAAATAATTAGCTTAAAGACCAGGAGTCAACGTTGTACATTTATAGTGGGAATTTCTATACGCCAACCTGTCACTAAGAGGAAACTTCGTGACAAGAAGTGCTTGTGGATCGTTTCATGCATGATGTCCGTATGTAAGTACTTGGACGAGCTTCTCCTATCATTTACATCAAAGAGATAAATTCTTCAAACGAAATTTCCTCACAATACCACTCCAGTCTTCCGAGGAACATATTCTTAGGCAAACGTGAAGTCTAAGTCCTTGCTTCTCTTATTTTCTTTATATCTCACTGTTTCCTAGTCTTCCTAGTCTTCCTGTCGATCAGATTTGGTGTGTGGGTTCCGTTCGCACATGTAAAGCTTTAGGAAGTTGGAAGACCTGGCTCCTAGGACATGGATTCCTTGTCTATGTAACGCAATGCATTGGCAAAAAGGATGACGCATGGCTAGTTTTGTCATGCAAATGATGTCACCCAAAATTCTACTATGACATCAAAGAAAGTTTTGCAATCTTGTCCCAGCTCATGCAATCAGGTCCTCGCGTGTAGGCCTGACTCCTGACTCTTTATCCGCCTTACTGCTGTCTTGTTTAACATTCTTGGATGTGTATGTGTCCACAGAGTCTTTTGGACATCTCTATGCAAACTCATTAGTTAGCATTTAGCATGTTAGATTATTGTGAATGTTTCAAAAGAAAGATGCAACAATAGTGTTTGTTCATGAACCTGGCAAAATTTTGTGATGGTTATACGATATTTTTACTTTGTTTTCATTTACATCCCAATTTTTACCAGAATTTGAGATTGTTAGAATTCATTGATTGATTGTTTATGCCAAACTTTGTCGGCCTTAACAAACTTCAACAATGATTGTGCCAAATATAGTCGGTCTCCATAAAGGTTGATTGTGCCAAATTTAGTCGGCTTTGCCAAACTTCATCTTGATTGATTGTGCCAAATTTAGTTGGCCTTACCCAATTTCGTCAGCCTCTTAGTCTATATAAAGGTTGCTCCTGTACATTGTAACAAACAAACAGAAATACAATTCTCTTTTCTCTTATTCTTCAATTTCAACAGAGATATTATGCTCACTATTTTGTATATCACATTATTTATGGACCTCTTTTATAGAAAAAGAAATAAACATATCAAAAGGAATTATTTTCGCTTTAGTATATATTTGTACATATAGAAATTTTTACGTGAACTTTCAGATTTCTTGTTGGCTATGCTCACCAAAGTTCAATGCAATTCGCAATGCTCATGCATGCAAATTGACTTCTTAATCGTAATTGGCATGTTATGTTCGTGTCTCTGCACAAAGAAGATGCACTCAAAAAATCATAGTCCTCTTGAACTCGTGCATAGAAATTTTCATGTAAACTCAAATTTGCTTCTCTCTACATCTCAAAAGTTCAGAGAACTTTTCACGCATAGGTGCTGAACTCAATTACAATTTCTTACGCTCGAATCTGAAAATTTTTCTTGATGGAAAAAAGGGAGGCAAGGCTACCCTCACGTATCTTAAAAATAGCAAAAATAATTGGATCCCATGAACCAATGAAATGTTTCCATCATTCTATCATCTGATACGTACTCACAACAAGCCCCTGGAATAGGAAAGGAAAAGTCTATCTAAATATTACGCCAGATGAGAGAATTCAACATCTCAACAAACCACACAATTTCCCTGAGGCTTCTCATTATTACTCTTTGGCCCGTCGTCAGCGTTTCCTCTTCCAATAAGCTCTTCGTCATGGCTCTCGACATCATCACACCAGCGTCAGTTGGTATTCCGTTTTTCAGCTAAGCCCTTCAGCTTTCTATTTATTAAGCCAACGTCCAGAGAACACCACGCAGCCACACCCCAAGAAAACCTTACGACCACTTCTAAACTTCTGCTGCGTACACCACCTACCTCCTCCATGGATTCCATTGCTTCCTTCCTCAATGCTCCGCGCCCTGCCGCTTCCCTTCGCAAGAGATGGCGCATCGCCTGTGTCGTCATCCTCTCCTGCCGGGCAATGCGATCTCTCCCTCGGAGGGCTCTCGTCGGAGTTCTCCGAAGCCCGTCCTTCACTGCACTCAACATCCAATCCTTCCATGATGAAGATGGAAGCAGCGAGGAGACGCCATTCTCTCACGTTGACATGGAGAGCTTGATGAATCTAATGAAGAAGAAGAGCCTCGAGGATCTCCGACTTCTCGGGGGCGTCGGCGGTCTTGCTGCCATGCTGGCTTCTGATGCTGACACTGGAATTCGGGGCAGCCATGACGATCTCCAACTCAGGCGCAAAACGTTCGGATCGAACACGTACATCAAGCCGATCCCGAAAGGGTTCCTTCTGTTCATCCTCGATGCGATCAACGATGCTTTTCTTCTCATTCTTGCTGGCTGTGCTGTGCTCTCTCTTGTCTTCGGTATCAAAATACATGGCATCAAGGGTGGATGGTACGACGGCATGAGTATATTTCTTGCCATATTTTTAGTTGTCGCCGTGTCGGCCTTCAGCAACTTCAGACAAGACCGGAGGTTCCGCAAGCTCTCAGCTGAATCATACGTCCTCAAGGCTACTGTCGTTAGAGGTGGCCGTCGTCAAGATGTGTCCATCTTCGATGTTGTAGTCGGGGACGTCGTCTTCCTCAAAATCGGCGATCAAGTCCCTGCCGACGGGCTGTTCCTGGATGGCTATTCGTTGCGAGTTGACGAATCGAGCATGACAGGGGAGAGCAACCATGTAGAAATCGATGGTGATCGAAACCCCTTCCTCACCTCTGGAGTCAAGGTGGTCGATGGCTATGCTCGCATTCTCATCACCTCTGTGGGCATGAACACTACCTGGGGTGAAATGATGGGCTCAATCAGTCGCGACACCGATGAGCGAACGCCGTTGCAAGAAAGACTCCAGAAGCTAACATCGAAAATCGGGAAGATCGGCATGACGATTGCCTGCATCGTTCTTGCTGTGCTCTCCATCCGTTACTTCACCGGGAGCACCAAGGATGAGAACGGGCAGCGAGAGTTCAACAGAAGAACGGCGACATTTGACAATGTGATGAATGATATGGTCGATAATATATCCGCTGCAGTTACCATCATAGTTGTGGCAATCCCAGAAGGTTTGCCGCTGGCGGTGACGCTCACTCTAGCTTACTCCATGAAAAGGATGATGGAGGATCAGGCTATGGTCCGAAATCTCTCGGCTTGCGAGACCATGGGCTCGACCACCACCATTTGCACCGACAAGACTGGCACCTTGACATTAAATCGCATGAAGGTTGTCAAGTTTTGGGTGGGAGAACAAGAAGTTGTAAACGGTGTCAGGTTTGTGGCAAGAAGCGTCGTTGAGTTGCTTCACCAAGGAGCGGCCTTCAACACGGCAGGGTCTGTCTACAAGTCAAACTCGGCGTCAGAGCCAGAGTTTACTGGTAGCCCAACCGAGAAGGCCATTCTTTCCTGGGCAGTGATGGAGCTGGGATTAGAATTTCATGAACTGAAGCAGAGCTGCACCATCCTCTGTGTTGAGGCTTTCAATTCAGAGAAGAAGCGCAGTGGAGTTCTTGTTAGGAAGGAAGATGAAGAGACGACTGCTATATCACATTGGAAAGGAGCAGCCGAGATGATTCTGGCTAGGTGTTCCAATTATTATGAGAGTGACGGTACAGTCGTAGCAATTGATGCAGAGAAAAGATCAAAGCTTGAACAAATTATAGATGGTATGGCAGCATGTAGTCTTAGATGCATTGCTTTCGCCTGCAAACAAGTGATGAGAGAAGATAACGAGATTTCCGCGGAAAATAATATCTACAAACTTGAAGAAAATGAATTAACATTATTAGGATTAGTCGGTCTGAAGGATCCATGCCGTCCGATGGTGAGATCAGCAGTCAAAGCTTGCAAATTAGCCGGTGTAGATGTTAAAATGATAACTGGCGACAATATCTTCACAGCAAAAGCCATTGCTTCTGAATGTGGAATACTTACACCTTACGATGCTGATATAGATGGAACAGTAGTAGAAGGAAAAGAATTTCGAGATTATTCGATGGAGGAAAGGTTGGAAAAGGTCGATAGGATTCGTGTGATGGCGAGGTCCTCTCCTTTCGATAAACTCTTGATGGTGCAGTGCTTGAAACAAAAGGGTCATGTTGTTGCGGTCACCGGCGATGGCACGAATGATGCCCCTGCCCTGAAGGAAGCTGATGTTGGATTAGCCATGGGGATCCAAGGGACTGCCGTCGCAAAGGAGAGCTCGGACATTGTCATCCTGGATGATAACTTCCATTCAATTGTGACAGTGCTGAGATGGGGAAGGAGTGTTTATAATAACATTCAGAAGTTCATCCAATTCCAGCTTACAGTGAACATCGCCGCGCTTGCGATCAATTGTATTGCGGCGATTTCCTCTGGCAAGGTTCCATTAACAACTGTGCAGCTTCTGTGGGTGAACTTAATTATGGACACGTTGGGAGCGTTGGCATTGGCCACCGAAAGACCAACGCCGGAGTTGATGAAGAAACCTCCTGTAGGTCGGATTGAGCCACTTATAACAAGGGTTATGTGGAGGAATCTCATTGCCCAAGCTCTGTTTCAGATCATTGTTCTGTTGGTGCTACAGCTGAAGGGAGGATCATTTTTTGGAGGCAATGAGAGGGTCAAGAACACAGTGATCTTTAATACTTTCGTTCTTTGCCAAATATTTAACGAGTTCAATGCAAGAAATCTGGAGAAGAAGAATGTGTTTGAGGGTATTCACAAGAATTGGCTCTTCTTAGGGATAGTGGCATTTACTCTGATCCTCCAGGTGGTGATGGTGGAGGTTTTAAATAGATTTGCAAGCACAACAAGGTTAAATTGGGGCCAGTGGAACCTCTGTTCTGGAATCGCAATGCTCTCATGGCCGATTGGTTGGGTTGCCAAATGCATACCTGTTTCCAATTAGAAGTTTGCTGCCTTCTTGATTGTTAGGACTCTCTCTCTCTCTCTCAAAGGTCTTCTCGTGCTTGTTTTTAATTTTTAAGATAGACATATTAAGGTCATCTCGGTTTGAATATGTATGTATCAATAATTTGTGAAACTTATTCCAAATTTGATGGATTTGCTGTGCAGTTGTAGTTTTTGTTATTGTTGTTGTTGCAAGTGAAGATGAATTTGTGTCATGTTCGAGAGAAAAAGGTGAGTTCTTATTAATAACTAAGAGGAAACAAAAGAAAACTAGAGTTTGTAGGAAGGTAACTGCTTAGCTTGTGTGCAAGGAAGATGAAATAAAAGGGTATGTGGAAACATAGCTAACAAATTACCAGATTGTTTCTAATTTGGAATAGATGAGTGAGTTGAAGAAAGACCATGATTGAAAGAAAAAAAAAGTGATGGAGAAAAAAGAAAAGAGAAATAAAAAGCTAGGAGTTGCAAATGGATCGGCCGAGTCAAGGTCAGGCATGATTTAAACTAGAGTTGGTGGATAATATGTTATGATTTTGATGGAGGATTGACCTAGTTGGAAATGAGTTGGATGATCTCGGATACTTTGTTGGCAACCAGGAAGCAAAAGCTTGCTAAGGACTCCCCACTGGAGAGACAAACCTCCATGTCCCTAGATAGAGACCAGATGATTGTAAATAGTTTGAAACTTAGGCTAGGGCATTCATCTGTCGCAGAGAAAGGATACTAAAATTCTTCGATAATCTCGGATATTGTTTGTGACATAAGAGGTCAAGGTCATCTTGGATAAACAATTGAAATGAGAATCCAAAAAGTAGTAGTAATCCATCGCTGCAAGTTTCTTGGAAATGAATTTGGGACCTTTCTGGTCCATGAAGCGTGTAACCCTTTTCCTTTTAAAATAACCTACACACGGTACTCAAGAATAAGTTTAGATTCTTAAAATGGATGATGGTTTCCCCATCAGTTACATTGAAGCAGGTGGAAATGAAAAAAGAAAAAAACAAGTTCAAACAAGGGGGTTGGTTATATGAAGATAAAGGCAGCTTTTTTCATTGACTTGACCCAACCTAGCAAAGTTGCAACCCCTTCTGGTCAAAATGATGGACAGGCCGTCAACATCCAAATTGCAACCGTGGTCTTTGTGGATTAGTCTTCTGAACTCAAAAAATTTGTTTAGGTAGACTTGGGCTGACTCAAGCTGACTCGGTCCATCCTGTATAATTTCCACTTGGGACGATCTAAGTTGGCTCGGATGTCGATTTGGAATTTTCAGTCTGATCTCGCATCATGTTCGAGTCGAAGGCTCGGGCAGCTCAACCCATTTCAAATTCACAACATAGACTGAGTTCGGTCCAAATTTAAGTGTTAGCATGCAAGATTTGAATTAAGCCCATACTCCATGCTGAACGGGTCGAGGAGCACTGGGCTGTGGCCCATTAACCTTTTATGCTGTAGCAGGCCCACTGCACTCTGCCAACCTTGACCCACCCTTGACCTGACTCACACACAGGTCATCTTTAGGGAGAGAATTTGTAACTTATTAAAGCTGGCCAAAGTGTTGCACTTGACCTCCATGGCACTCATGCATGATTTCCCGGTCACTTCTAACCATGAAATTGAGCTTAGGAATGTGCTGTTGTGGCCTATAGCAATCTTATGAGACTAATTTTAACATCTTTCTTATCATTTATTATACTAATAAGTCCAGCATCTGCTGTGCATATGGGTTGGATGCTGACAATGGATGTCACTATGATTGCAACTTTTTCAATAACACTGGTTACAGTGGACCTTGTTATTATTAAAACCTTGGAGAAAGGAGACAAATATAACAATGTTATTTTTCTGTTTTGATCAATCATTTTTCATTATAATATTATTATAATGATAATAATTATAATTATAACTACTATTTTATTAATTAATAATTTCAAAATGCATAGATTGGGATAAATAATGATGGATATAATTGTCAATAAAGATTTCAAAAGATCAAATATAAAGAAAAACATTGTTATTTAAATCTTCGGGGAAAGAAATGATTGAAATAAACTAGAAGAAGCAAGAGAGACAGAAAGAGAGGGGGAAATTTTTATAAGAAAAATAAGGGATTAGGTGGCTATAGGAAGAAAGCATTGTCATCCATTCTCAAAGTATCCAAGTTTAAAATTTTTCCACCATATTTCTCTTAAAAAGACATGTCAGCGCTTAAAGCAAGCTTATTCACTTAAATGGAAGAGAGATATTTCATGTTAGATTCCATTTGTCTAATTTTTTGAATGGACTATCCTTAATCCCTCGCTCATGAATGTTTGCAAAAAAATACGATCAAGAAGTTAGATATATAATATGCTTGCACCTCTTTTTAATGATAAGGGAGGATCGAAGCCACCCGAATTTTATTGCAAATCAGAAAAATAATTACAAAGTAGACACATTTAGATGCTTAGGAAAGGGCAATACATATGAATAGAAGGAAGATCAGAGAAACACAAGAGAGGAGATATGGTAGAGAAAATAGAGTATTCCTTTTCATCCAACATGCCCAACAGATAGTTGCAAATAACAGTGGAGCAGATTTCTGGAAGGACCTCCTTCTCCAACCAAGATATAATGATGCAGGTGCATGGACGCCATACAATTTATGTCATTTTTCAGGGCATTAAATGGCCGAATTTGAAAAAGTTATTAAAATGAAAGTTGTAGGTCTCTTTTTCTTCTTTCCAACAAGCTCAAGAACATTAAAATCAGAGTTATGGTTGGAAGTTATAGGTATTTTAAGAGGCAGGTGTATTTTGACTTTTCAAATTCTTTAAGAGAATTTGGTTTTAGCTTTGATGTCTTTTATTGTGTGAGTTACCTATATCAAAGTGACTCTTGACCTTTTATTTTCTTTTGTCTTTTCATGTTACCCATGACTTGCATGAATTGTAATGAGGAGGCATTCAGGTTTTGAATGAAAGTTATCTTCCTTCTTGCAAAGAAATTATTCTTGTATTTTCTCCCACTTCCATTGGATTGCAAATCAATCCAAGCCGTATCATATAAGTTCTCAAAGGAAGTTTGAGGATGAATAACATCTAATTTCAGACAAAGTTTCATGATATGGAGAAAAAAGGGGCAGTTGGAGAAAATATGTTCTCCAAACTTAGCAGCAGGAACACATCCTCCCAACTTTTTCCTGATTTTGCTACTAATATCTTCTCAGGAGAAAACATGCGGAACACATCCTCTCATCTACATGGTTTCTCCTAGACATCATAAACTAGTAGTTGAACTATTTAAAAAAAAAAATCTCTACCCATCTTTCATCAATATTCCTAACCCATTGAATTCTATCTGAAATTAATTTAAAAAAAACAAAAGAGAAAAATGCCTTTTCTCCATCCTTGTGTTTTACTTCGCTTATTCCTACTTCTTTATTTTTTGTTAATTTATTTTTTCCTAAACATGCATTACAGATGTAATGTGTTTGATTACTAGTTTTATATAAAAGGTAGACTACAGACAGATTAATGAGATTTGCGGCTCAATTCAGTTAGGTAAAATTTAAAGTGTGGGGATTCCAAAACAAGATCCACCTTGAGTATGATTTATTATTTCGTAAGATAGATTAAATAAGATTAATCAGATTTGAGATCAGATCCAGTTAGGTGTAATGTGAAGATGTGCATTTCAAAACACAGTTTAAGGGAGATATAGATCCATTACTTGCAAGCTACCTATAAATCAAAACCCATTTATTTTGGAGACCTTTAACCTGTATATCAAGTAATCTAACTATTACGTACATATTATATTATTTTAAATTGCTTGTTTGTAGTAACTTGATATAGCCAAACAAATCTTCTGAAATAAATATTTTTTAGTTTATAGGTAGTAGATCACGTTCAAAAGTTTGGATTTTCTCGTAGCAACCCATCTTAAAATATCACCTATTCATATCTGTCACCAACATAAATGCATATATAGCCAGGTTATTTTTTTTTTTTTCAAACCAGAAGTACCATGAAGGTGTTCCTTCTTTTATTTCTTTTGGCGAAGGTGTTTCTATTCTTCCTATATATATATTTTTCATGAGCGAGAGAAGACGACCCGTTTGTCATCTCCTTGAGGTCACGAGGATAAGGTACAGAGTTCTGTCCCGTTTATCATCTCCTTTAGATGTTGGACGTCGTTGCGCGGTTACTATCAACCAACCAAACCCAGACCTACCGTCCTTTAATAAAGAGTGTCGATAACCATGCGTCCTCTCACAATCAATCTCATCCCTGTCGAGAGTGTTTCCTTCCACTCACTAGAAACGTACTTCACCAACTTAATAATGGGATACACCAGATGCGAGAAGTCAAGTGATTAGAAAGCTTCAGTGGTTAAGCCAATAAGGATGGCAGCCTTTCTTTTGGATGTAGGAATGAAGGATGGTGGGTGTGTATGTATGTATGTATGTATGTATTTAAGTATGCACGCATGTATGTATATGTATATGTAATATGCACATAAGATTTGACATGCAACTAACAACTTAATTATTTGGACAAGCATGCAAGTAGAAGCAATATATATGTTTGTTTTGTGCAGGATCAGGGAGAACTATTATCTTGCGGGGATGATAAGAGTTAATCTACAGATATCATATGTTTAGTCATTCATTTTTATATGCATAAAAAAGAGCAGCAAGCCCTGAGAAAATTATAGAACTTAGACACATTGTTTTGCAGCAGCTTTTGGTCATTTATTGTGTATTTGGAAGATTTAAATATTATATTCGTTCAAATTCTTAGCTCATCCAACAGTTTAAGAGAGAAAGGATTGTTAACGCCGAGTGTGGAATTTTCTATGCAACTTAGCATGCAGAAAAGTATTCCACATTAATTTCTTCTTTGAAATTGGTATTTTCATGATTCATATTTAGCAATATTTTCCGTTTAAAAACAATTGGACTTGTGCAAGGCTTGTTCTATGTTTATTTTTACGTGTACGAAGACCAACCATTACGGTGTTGTAGATTAGTTGAAACAACGTTTCACACTACAGCCAGGGAAAAATGGACAAGTAATCTTAGTAAACCTGGAAAATTTAATTCACTCAGTAAGTGATTATACAAATGCCTAAACCTGAATGAATCAAAGCATTGCTCTCTCTCTCTCTCTCTCTCTCTCTCTCTCTCTCTCTCTCTCTCTCTCTCGCTCTCTCGCTCTCTCGGAAGCAATCACATAGCACTGTCCTTATGTACACATACACAGGCTGCACAATCTTGATGTGAAAGGAAAAACCATAGACCTAAGCAACTTAAGAGAACTCATATAAATTTACTAATTTCAACTTAGTCATGGCAGAGGATCTTAAACTATCATAATTCATGGAAAGAAACGATTGAGATGCCAAAAATTACCATTCCAAGTTATTTTTGTTGGTCAGAGTGAAACTAGCCAATATTTAAATTTTTCTTCTGATTTCTTGAAGAGGTCTAAGGCTTCTGCTACATATAGCTTATTTATCACAATGGTTGCCCAGTCCCATTTTCGAGAAAAACTTAGGTGATAGCTTAACCCAAAGCCTGCATGGATTTATTTCTATTCATTCTAGTGCACGAATGGTTCTGAATTGCTAATTGAGACAAAACCGACAAGGTGATGATTTTAGACCACCTCCTGCAGCTTGTTCCATTAAGCATTAGCAACACATGCAGATTAGAGAGTTTTAACCTTTTTGTCCAGTGCATTATCGCATATTATGAAATCCTCATATCATATTCAAATAATGGTGCCTCAAAAAAAAAAAAAACAAAAATGCAAATAATAGTGACAGAAAACAACTACTTAGGTCATGGAGAAATTCTTATCTGGGTCCAGAATTATATGATAATTACGTTAGCTCAATTAGCTTTCTTGGTCTCCCAATTTTCCTTTTTTTCCTTTTCGCTTCTGTTTGAGATGAATTTTAGCAACTGAATTACTTTGGGAGCATTTCACTTAATGTAAAGAAAATTTAATTATGAAGTCTATTAGCAGTTCCCCTATCCATATAATTCATCCCCTCTAACTATTTCATCCTTATCTTTCTTAATGAAGGTTTCTCCTATCTGCTTAATGTAAATCTACTTCATCTTCAATCTTTAACAAATATCTTAAATTTTAATTATGTTCAATTTATTCCACTTTTACTTTCTTTTCTTTTCTTATTCTTTATTATTATTATTATTATTCTCTTTTGGTGTGTGTATTTGGGGGTCCCCCAGGGGATGGGGGTTGATAAATTTCTCTTACCTAACTTATTTTGATCAATCCGCTATGTAATCTGCTGCTTCTTTTTTTTCTTCTTCTTTATGAATGTCTAAAATGTCATTATCACCATATCTGTTCATCCATTAATGATTCGAAGAGGACCGTGAAATATTTGATGTCACCATCAATATTTAGCTATAAAGCAGCTCATTGCATAGGAACTGGATAACTTCCACTCAATCATTCCCTTGATTCCCTTAAGAAAAATAAACTTACTCATTTTAATTTTGTTTTTATCCTGAACCATCTCATAATTCGATAATTATCATGAATCATGCTGCTGCATAACTATATGCTTGTTTCTCTATAGATACATAAGATAATAATTTGTAACATCATCATGAATGAGTTAAGCAGATGAACCATTTGGCAAGAAATGTTCATATCAGGCCAACTGGTGTCATGCTTGTTCGTGTTACATCAGTGTGCATGTCAATGTCTAGACTAGTTCAAATAAAGTTGTGGTCAGTCAGGGCTAGCTTGGGTCCCAAAGAATGCCTACAATAACTTGACTCTAGCTATGGTTCCTATTCTAATAGAACCATCGGTAGACTATAGAGAATGGCTCGGTCATTTAGAGTTAGAAGTAATCTTTGAAATTGTTATAGTTTTGACAAATCTCAACATTCTTCCCTCCTAATCAACACCTAAGTAAATGTGAAATTTTGGGAACGTACCTACTTTTTTATATGCCCTCTTTAAAGCCTGTTTTGTTGTCAGCTTCAATCCTTCTTTTGAATCAACAGCATGATGCACCCAGTTACATTCCATAAATAATTGAAAGTCTCCAATCATTGAACATATGTGGGATGATATCTTACCATCGAATTCTCTTTGCTGCCAAGCATGAACTAACAGACAAGACTCGGGTATTGTTATATATTTTAACGATACAGATGTATGACATAATTCAGTTTTTAAAAGAATCCCCAGAGGATAGCATGAGACACATTTTCCATATCTTCCAACTAAAAAGGAGTGCTCTAAGTCACTATCAAATTTTTTAAACCCATACACTCTCACAACCATGCATTCAGTAAGATAATATATATGATGAGGAACGTTTCATACTATGAAAGGCAATGTGTTCGGAGATCAGCTATATTGTAATGTAACAGAGATAACATGTGGCGAACTGGTGCTCTTCATGTGCTGCACATTAGCTAATGATAAGATAATTCTGCATGTGGAACACTAATGAATCACTGAAATCATCTAGGTTCGATGTCTGTAATGATAACAAGAGAGAGAGAGAAAAAAAAGGGAAATTTTTCTTAATACCTTGTGGATGATCTTATTATTTGTTGGGTTCACAACACAAGATCTTGTGAGCTTATAATTAACTAAATAGGAACTACTCGTAGTAGTTGAAGAGTATTTTGTAAATTCATCCACATTATCTTATTCTGTCCCACAGACATGTTCAGTTTATTGTAGCATAAGTTATGGTGCTCTTGCTGATGCTATACAGAACTTAGCCTTGCATAAAGGTTTTCTATGACATGGGGCAAATGCAAAGCATGTTGAGTTAATAAGACTTTGCTGAGTCCTGTGAGTGGTCTTCTATGAAAATGTTAATAGAAATTTTTTAATTTAAGTTATTAGATTAGGTCTCCAAAAATTTTTTTGGACTAGACAGTTAGGTACCATAGATATTAAGACATCAAAGTTCGAACGAGTCTAATAAAAAGAATAGAAAAAAAAATACCCCTTTCAATAGGCTTTATATGTAATAACCCAGAATCTAACCCAAAATAGTTGGCTAAAAGGTATTATTTGAGTTTCTTAGTCCTGTATAAATACATAAGATCTTCTCGGCGAATAACCAATGTAGGATTAAACACATGCCCACACGAGTCCTTACATACTCCCCTCATTCAAGCCCTGACCTTCTGCTCAGGCTAAAGGTTCAAATCCATTCAAATTTAATCACAAGCACCACGATAGGCCCATGGTCAGCCTCCATTAACCCATGCTGCAGTGTCTCCTAGTTCACATAGGCTATGAGCCTAGTTCGCTCTAATACCATTCGTAACAACTCAGGATCACACCTAAATTGGCTAGCCGGAAGGTATTATTTGGATTTTTTAGTCCTATATAAATATCCAAAATCTTCTCCAAAAGAGATTCCTTACTAGAATTAGAAGAACTCCCTCCCTCTCCCCACTCTTCTCGTGTCTGCCTTCCAACTCTCCAATTTTGAACAAGGCCTTTAGTGAAACAAGTGCCATGGGGTCTAACTTTTGGAGTTATACAAAGATAGGCATGCCACTTTGATGCTAAGCTCAAGCAAGGCGGCAAGGATTCTGGACTTCATGAGAACAAGACTCGAACTGCATGGAGACAAACACTAGATGAAGCAGGACAGTTTCCATGTGTCTTCCACCCGTGAGTTGGACATTAAGGGCCATGTAGGTACTAGGAACCAAATCATAAAAGATATTTGTGATTCTCTCCCCTGAGGCTTCCAAGAAACTTACAAGGCGACAAAGTACCACCAGAAGCAAGAGAGAGAAGGGTGGAAACAGGGTGGTGAGAGATGCCAACAGACCAACATGGATGAGGAGCATCGGAGTGAGGGAAGGCTCTTCTTGAAGAGGAAGAGAGCTACTTCCGATATACATATTAATTAAGGGAGAGGGAGAGGGGGAGGGGAGGGCGAGAGCTAGCAATTAGAGAGAGATGCTGGAAAGGAATTTCTTTGTAAGGCCTCAAAAAGATTACAGAGAGAAAGTACCAAACAACAAGCCAAAGGGAAAACAACAAACTTTGGTGCAATCTCTATCTTCTTCTTTCACTTACCTAACCTTGGAAGGACATAACAAGAAAAGAAAAAAAGCAGACATTTTCTCCGAGGCTTACTGCGTTAAATGTTCACGCCAGCACTTCACAAAGTCAAAGATCTTTTCTCTCGTACAAGTAGATGTAACTTTCAGTAGCCTCATATATACCTTCTATGTAATATTTCGGCTTTTTTAAAGCCTTGATATAGAATGTAAGGAAACCAAAAGAATCAAATTTCAGATCCAGGTTACATGTATGACAGACATAGATGAGCTACAGATGTTCTAAGCCATATTTTCCTAGATTGACGCGAGGAATATTGTAGAAAAACGCACGCATGCATGCGAAGATATAGAAAATAGGTTACAGATGCATCCGTGCTGTCCCATCCATACATGAATACAGAGAGAGAGGTTGAGAGTAAAAATGTGAGAAGAGGACAAAATCCATGAAATAGATAAAACCATTATGTACATGCAACTGCCACTAATTTTTCTTTCTCAATATATGTAAATTCAAGGTTGAAAGCCCTTAGGAAACGGTTATTAGAGAAAGTATTATCCAAGTTAAGAGAGCAATAATCTATAAAGATGGAAAGCAAAAGAAAGTTCAAGAGAATGGAATTCGATAGCAATTCACAGGGAAGGATGCAAGGTTCAGCCTCCAAGGTCAAGATCTCAAAAGTACCAACCATGTGTGAGAGACCAAAGCCGTATCCCCTCCACTTTAAAACCTAAGAAGTACCTCTTCTGTCTTCTCTTCTTTCCCACATCTTCTCTCAATTGCCGATCAGCCCTCATGTCTTCAGAGAGAAAGAGAGAGAGAGAGAGATTAGCATCAGTACCAGCATCGCAAACCAAAAAGTGTAAGAATTATGGGCATATTGAAGATAAAACTGCTCAGTAAAAGACTAACCATTTTGCGCTCTCTCTGTAGATCTCAATTTCTAGGGGTTCCTCGAGAAGTCCGAGCAGGGATTTAGGGTATGAAAGGACTTGGGGGTTTAGGGTTTTTTGGTGCTCCGATCAGCAGATGAAACTGCAACATGATCTGATGTGCATATTCATCCAAGATTTGGAAGAAAGGAAAGAAGAGATCAGATCATGCTGGCAGCTTCAGCTGCTCGTGGTGCACCACATGCATGATATATACCATCAAAGCTGTGGCCGCGAGAGGAGGGAATAGGCAAGGAGAGAGATGAGAGAGGAAAGAAGAGAAGAAACTGCAACTGGCCTCAAAAGGATGCTATGGTGGGCAGGAGGGGTGGGGAAAGGAGATATATAGAGGGAGAAAGGGATGGGGGGTGGGGGACTGATCTCTTTTACTTGGTCTCTGGTATTTGTTCTCATGCCGAGGCTGAAAGGAGACTAAAAACAACTAAATATTGTGGTCCCAGCCTCCCAAGAGCGAAAGAAAATATTGAATATTGTCATGCCCAGGCCACCACCATGCAGTTAGGGTTTCTAAATATACTGCATGCCTTTAATTGCTTTTCGAGGGGCCCTTTCTTGTACCTCCACGCTCCGTTCAACTAAACTAGATGCCATGGGAAAGGAGCTCCATGCCATATGGCATAAGTGGATTGGCACTATTTGTAGGACCGGTTTGGTGCATGGTGGGGCTGTAGTGTGAAGCACCAATTTCCACACGACACATGGCAATGAAATTTATTTATTTTTAATACCAACATCGATAAACAGTTGCATATAGCTCATTATTTGACCATTTCTTGAATATTGCACCAATCTCGTGAGCTGTATCATGATTTCCTGCACCATATATACTATGCTAACCAGTACCAGACTTACCGTACTGTATCGCACCATTACTGTAATACCGATATTGCAAACCATGAGATATACCAATTCGCTCGTACCATCTTGTTATGACGAGCCGATAGGGTAACTGAGTAGACCCATGGCATGTTACGATTCAATCAAAACCTTCACACTAATCCCCTCTTGCCATGTTGGAATGAGGAGCTGATGTGGTAATTTAGTGATGCCCCACAACATTACTAGCCAGAGAGAGAGATAGAGAGAAAGAGCGAGGGGTCACATGCATGCATTTGTTAGGTTAAGATGCTCTCCTCATCCATTTTTGTGAACCTTATGCAACAACACATAAGAGTCCATGAAAGATGGTCCCCCCTCACTTGTGCTTCTATATACCATTTTAGCTTTGTTTATACTCGGCTCTCTCTCTCTCTCTCTCTCTCTCTCTCTCTCTCTCTGGTGGCTTTGGCATTGGCATTTAGCTTATTACGCATGAGCATCTTTCTTTGTTAGGAGATGACTGCTTTTCTTAGTTAGCCTTGGTCCACCATCCCTTGGGAGCATGCAGCTGACCTCTGTGGGTGGTGGTGTCAGTTGATCATAAGTAGGTGCTTAAGGCAGCAGCTTCCATATGGTACGCATTGTAACTTCAGTCTGCATCACCAACAACCTAATTCAAGCAACAAAGAAATTGATATGTCTGATTACAATCTGCTTTTGGATCATGGGCACTGTCCTAAGTTACCCCCTCAAAATAGAATTGAGTCTCTAATTAGGCTTAACCTAATAAAGCTTACAACCATACCTATTTAGAGATAAACGTAACTAAGCTTTGAGCCATGTTGTGTTTGTTGTTCTAGTTGCATTCTATCATTAAATGTTTATCTCTAATTGTGCAACCACCATAAGATTGATGTCTGCATTACAACAGCTCAATATCATTCACTCGAGTATATTTTTGCATATTCCTAGTTCTATGATCTATTGCCCAACAATGGGGAGAGGCTTCATTCGGAGAATTTTGGTTTCTGAGGCGGACGAAATCCATGATTACTTCTCGAATCGCCTTCCTATTTGTTTGTTCCATGGAAAACGCTAATTAATTAAATGGGATGCCATCTAATGACTCTTTGAAATTTCTTTTCAAAAGCAAATCTAATCTTATGCGTTCTGAATAAATTATCGATCTGTTACATGACATTGGTGGGGAACAAAATTTCACATCTGTAGGCTGTAGCTTTTTGAGACCCTGAGGTCCCTGCTTTTGACTAAGACGAGAATATAGTCGAATTCTATGTGGCATACGTTCAATCCTCTAGTTTTCTATTTTCTTCAGGAGCCTGGCCTCAAGTTTCTTCATCATTTAGTGTAAGTTTAGTTATTGACATGACATTAATGTTGAATAAGTTTCCATCGACCTCTAATCATATGGACTAATAACACATCAAACATCTTATCAAGCAATTATAAAACTGCAGCTTGGCATAGTTAAACATATAAGAGGTTACAAAAAGAATACCAAATAAAAGCTTCTTTTGACTTGGATTGAAAGAATGGAGCAGACATTCTCATGAGCACCGAACCTTGTAGCATGCCAAAGTGGTAAAATATATGGGAGGAGAACCATGCACATTAATTTATCAACTGTATTAGATATTAGGGGTAGGGTTAGCATATGGCCTTTTATGGTTGTGATCTTTGCATTTCAACACTGATGCATGGCAAGGGACCGCAGATGAAGACTAAGAGGATTTTCATTTTAATAGTAGAGAATAGAAGAATAAAATGCCATCTAGAAGCCACATGTTAGTCATTGATCAGACAATAATAGTGAAAAAACCATTGATATTACATTGGCAAGAGTCTCATAGGCACAAGTCTCATGGAGAATTTCAAGGAGAATTCTCTCTTTACAAATGAGGTCAGAGAGCCCCCTAAAGCGCACAAAAAATTGGATTGGATGACCTAACACATTGTTTTCTAATAATTAGTCAAGTTTCAGAAATAGATCATAATTAGCAACTAGGCGGCGCCGCGGTGGTGGTGATTACATGAGAAAAAAAGTAAATGGTGGCTTCCGCATCCCTTGCATGCATGTCCAAATAATATTAATGTAATTATGATAATTAGCACATTATTATTCAAACAATCCATTTTATTTTGAATATATGAGGCTCACATGATGGACAGAGATCTACACATGTCAAGCTTGCATAAAGGCAATGAAGCCTTGCAATGTAAATGTAATTATAAGAAGCAAGATATTCAGCTACTAACCAAAAATTTGCAAAAGGTTGTCTGGTGACTCTGGTTGCCCTTGTTGACAATAAATTTAATAGATTAAGTAGCTATTTAAGACTTATATGCTCATATTCTGTTCAATACCATTATTATTTATCAGGGAGTTTCTACACAATGAATGCATGACCATAACATAATTTTATTGCTATGATGCAAAACAAAACAAAATCTATCCTTCTCCGGATTGTTTTCCCTCACTATGACTAAATCAACACACATGCTCAGACTTTTAGGCATTTACATGCTTGCACGAAACGTAAGTCTAGTTGTTTGGTGGGGCCCTACGGGAGCCTATCCAACGTAGAATAGAAATCCATGTGGTCCACCCCTATTCTACTTATGTTCTATTAAGAGCTAACCTGAATCCACCGCTGTCCGAGAACTTTTACCGCAGTCCTCGAAGGACATTTTTTGACCAAAAGCCGTAGCAAGAGGATGAAATGTGACAAGGGGAGCAAGCTTAAGGCATACTGCTACCACCACCTGTAGGTACGACATCTTCACTGGTTGCATGACATGTCGTGAAAGAAAGATTCACCTTCCTTGGCACGAATCTACCATTGGATCACACAAGCTGAAGAAGTCGAAAGAAAATCAGTAAGAAAATCAGTTATTCTTGCAAAAGATACAAACTGAATCCTATGTCTTTTTCTCTTTCAAGAATGATGAGAGAGCAATTGGAGTACAAGGTGTGCACCCTCACATCCCCAAACGCAGGTTACTGCACCCCGGTCCTTATTGCACACCTTATGTTTGTACTTTTCCCTATGATTACCCCATTTCTGAAGTATGTTAGCTCTCACTCTCTCTCTCACTCTCTCTCTCTAAATTTTTTATCCTTGGTAACCTAAAGGGATAGTTCATTCCATAAAAAAAGCAATGCTTGATTGAAAGAATAAATAAAGAGAATAAAAAGGCTGCACAGAACCAATATAGCCACTGGCTTAGCATTTATACGAAAGTTCAAATTCCCTATTCCATCTCCAATCAGCTAATATGTAATTCTACATTCCTTCACAAATTCCAAACTTGCACTGAACCAATACTGCAGTTGGCTTGGCATTTATACAAAGGTTTCAATTCTCAAATACCTTGTAATCATTTGCAGATTTCAGGTTCTTCAAAAAGCTCTCTTGAACAAGTTTAAGAATCATAGGAGTTTTAATAAGGCAAAAATTGGTAGGTCTTTCAGCACATCTGCAAGTGCCTGAAATTCATGTTTATAAATCTGAAACAAAGATTTGACATTCATCAACAGTCTGAATGAGCCCAGTGTGGTAGAGTTTTAGAACTTCGGAGAGGGAGTTAATCAATTAGGCACTACTTGGTAAAACAGACATTATTATGCCACTGATTTTTATTTTTACATGATGTTCTTAAAAAACAAATGACGACATTGGTAGAAAAATGTTCAGAATAGACTGAACAGTTTTGGTTCTTGAGTAGTTCAGAGAATTCTCTTTTCTTCTATTATAGTGTTCTTGTTGCCTATTACTTTAAATTTTGCTAACGGATGGTTGATTGCAAACTATATTAACTTGCTCGCGCTCCTCTTTTGAGTATAAACTTAGGCTTTTGATGATGGTAAAAGGAGCAATTTATACCAAGTGAAAGATAATGGAAACTTTGCTTATTAATGAAAAGAAAGAAAACGGAAACGACATATCACGTACTGTGTGATACCTAAGTACAGAAATTCTGATGACATATCTCAGTAGAGTACAAATGGACAGACCGAACTGGTTTGAAATTAGTAGCTTCCTTCACAAAGACAGTTGGCATATTAATCAGACGGCCAAGGTTGGCCCTTGGTACAAGTATATCACATCAATCCATTTGTTAGCAGAGGATTAGCAGCCATGATAACAATATTGTTAGCTGCTTTGCTGTTAAGTGCAAAACAGCAAAACTACAGATAGGAAAGATATGTTCCCAATGCTGAAAGACTGGAAACAGGAGCAAAACCAAGGCTCTCGATCCACAGAGTATGATCCATTGAACTGAGACTGATGTAACCAACCACAAAAAAAAGAGGACCTTTGGTTCATGAGGACCACCTGGACTCATCTGCGACAACCAGGCAACTGTACCTCCAGATGGATACACCACAGGGTTCCAAATATTAACTAGGAAAACAAAATAGAAGGACAAGAAAAGAAAAAAAAAAAAGATGAAACCACAACATACAAGTGAGGCTTCTCTTTGTTTCAGAGCAACAGGTTGTGGTAACTCTCATTTCCTGATGCTTGGAAAAAGATTAAAGAAACACAAGAATTGTCAGCAGGCATGGTTATGTTATGTAACATAGGTAGAAGGAATATACTCACCTTGTCTCTTACCCTCCTTTCATTTGGTTATGGGAGAATGCAATATATGCCCATTCATATGGGAAGAAGTGAGGCTGTCACAGCATGACCTAGCAAAGATTGGCTGACTTAAAACTACCACACATACATAAGTCGTTTTAGTCAATCAAAGCTAGATCATGCTGGCAGCTTCACTCATTCCCCTGGGCACTACACTTGGAAGCCTGAAGCATCAGATTGGAAATGTTTGTGTGGGTGTGGGTGTGTGTATGAGAGAGAAAGAGAGAGAGATAGAGAGAGAACTGGCACTAGATGAGAGGGAAATACTAAAGAATGCAAGAGCACATAGGGTGGTCCAGTCTATAGGAAATTAGAGGAGGAGGAAAAGGAGCCCACAATATGAGTACTGAATGATCTGAAAGGTAGGATGCAAATAGGCAGGCATCATACGTTTAATGAAGAGAAAAGAAAAGAACTAGGTTGCCTCCTAGTAGGAAATTAAAGGGGAAGCTAACCTTCCAACCTGTGAATGTTACAATACATGCAAGCATGCAAAGAAAACTTAAGCTACACGCATGGCCCGGCTTTCTCCGTTCTAAACTACTCAACAAACCAGAAGAGAAGCTCTACATGCCATACAACCTTGCCATTCTACAAGAAAGAGTCTGCTAGGACTACAAAAACAAACATGAGAACAAATACAAAAAAAAAAAAAGACAGCCCCTTCAAGGAACTCCCACTGCAAGTTGGGCTAGCACCATGAAAAGGAAAATAGAAGCAAATAAAAAGAATGGTGGATGGGAGATAAAAATCATTCGACAACTTTCAGAACAAAATAGAGAAAGAAACTGGGTGCAACTACCAAGCCCAAAAGGGAAGTAGAGTAGATGAAGGAGGAGGAAGCTAAGAAACAATTATAAAAAGAAACACACAAATATATAAGTCAGGCATGTAAAAAGAGATGAGATGGGAGATGGGAGATGGGAGACGTGAGAATAGCATAAAGAGCAAAGCAAGGCTACCATAAAACCCTAGTGGAGGAAGTTGATGGGAATATCTCACAAACCCACCCCACTTGGGATGTGGGATTTATAGAGGGAAGAGCTGGTGGAGAGGTGGCTAAAGATCCCATGTCCATCGAAGGTGGGTGAGCCATAAAGTAGAAAGAGAGAGGGAAGAAAGACAAGGATCCAGATGGAGACTAGGGTTAGGATTAGGGTTAGGGTTAGGGTTTCAGTTTCGCAGAGCATAGGGGTGACATAGGTGTGGAAGAAGGGTTAGGGTTGCAGGGTGTAGGGCGGCACAGCGCAGCAACAAAGGATTGGAGCAAGTCATAGGGGCCGTACCCCCATGCGGGCTCGGATAGCGATTATTGGGTCTTAAAGCTTTTATCAGATCGAGGAGGAGGAGGAGGAAAGGCTTGCACCCTAATTTAATACAAATATATAACCGTTGAAGCATCCAGGGGATCCATAACTTTACAAGCCAAGCCTCTATTATTTTATGCTTTCCAAGGATCCAGTTGGAGTGCTCCTCGTGAAGCTTTTCCTGAGTCCTCGCCTTGCCTTAAAGAAAGGGCACGCTGCTGAGTCCATGTACCTGCGAGATTGAGGAAATGTGGCACCCATCTAGACCAGCAGAGATGTATCCATCAATATCAACCTCCTGCTTGAAGTTATATATTTGATCCAGATCAACAACATAGGGTGTGAAGACATAGATGGTAAGGTGATATCGTTAGTATGAACTACGTAAGGATGTAGGCAAAAGTGATATTCGATCTTCATATGCTTTGATTGCTGGTGAAAGATTGATTGCATTAGCATAGTGGTTGCCATCGCAATGCCACAAAGTGGATAAAATAAGTGCAAGAAAGAGAACTGTGAATCATAAGCATAGTCTGTCAACTTTTGAAGCAATGTCGTGACACTTGGTCTCTTGAAAAGAACAAGGTATTACATCTCAAAAATTTGATGACTTGAACAGTGAAAGATCACCATGACATGATTTGAATTGGTTGGTGCTCAAATGATATCATATATATTCATAATGTTTTTTTTTTTTTGGTACAATATATTCATAATGGTTGAAATACTTAAATAGCTATCTGAAAAGGCAAACTAAACATATCAAGTTGGAGAACAACTGATTGTATGCAAGTGATAACGATGGTCCATAAGGAAGTACATCGTCCACATGAAGCATAAAGGCAACGTTCGCACGTTGCTAACATGGCTTTGGATCATAACCTTTGTGGTAGGTATAAGCAGTGCTCCAGAAAAGAAGACAATTGTTGAAAGAAACAACGGTCATGGGGTTGTCACTCAAAAGGAAAAAAAAAAGGTCATGGAGATGGGGGCAATGGAATAGAGTGGAGATGAAAGTAGAGAAAAGATTTGGATCAGCCAACATGAAGGCATGAGAATTTATAAAAGAAGATAAAAGGTTATTGAAAGAGACAAGAGAGAGAGAGAGAGAGAGCAGTGAAAGACTCGAAAGGCCTATGATGGATGAAAGGAATAATATTCTCACAAAAAGCAACTTTATACGGGATACAAATGCAATAACCCACTAAGATTATAAAGGGATGCCATTGCTAAAATCACCCGAATAATGGTAAGAAGAAAAGACAAAGGAAGAGCAATGATAATAAAATAATATATTCATAACAATCAGCTTTTCATCCAAAAAAGTTAATTAGCAGGTATTATTTGGATTATTCGGTCCATATATAAGTTTCCAATATCTGTCTAGTATATAACCGATGAAAAACTAAATGAATACATGTACGGGTCCTCACACACTCCATCCATTTAAACCTTGGCATCCTCGCCATATTAAAAGTATAAAATCCATTCAAATCCAATCATAAGTATTATAGATCTAATTATAAATATGGTCAACTCTGGTCAACCCGAATGGATTCATACTGTCCACATGGACCATAAGCCAAGATTGTTTTTATATTATTTGTAGTATAAAATCCACTCAAGATCTATCCAATATATAATTGATATAGGACTAAATACAAGCCGACACGAGTTCTCACGTACTCTTTCTTTTTAAGCCTCTACATCCTCATAAGGATAAAAGTCCAAATCTATTTAAATTCAATCATAAGTACCATAAATCTAATCACTAGTGCTACAGTGTACTCTAGTCTATATAGGCCATAAGTTAGGTCTGCTTTGATACCATTTATAATAATCTCCGATCTTACCCATATAGAACAGCTAGAAAGTGTTATACAAATTTCTTAACTCTGTATAAGAATCCAAGATCTACCGAGTGTATAATCGACATGGGACTAAATACATGCTACACGGGTCCTCGTATATTCTTTCGGTTTAAGTTCTAACATCTTTGCCCAGCTTAGGATCCAAATCTATTTAAATCCAATCATAAATATCACAAGCAGCCCGTGGTCAACCCAAATGGGCTCGTACTACAATGCCCTAGTACACATGGGCTATAGGTCAGGTCCTCTTTGATACCATTTGTGACAATGCAGGACCACCTAAAAAGGTTAGTCGAAACGTGTAATTTGGATTCACTTCAATGCAAAGCAAAGAGGGTGCTTTTGGGTTAAGTCCCACAATAAACGCAACCCTCGTGTTTAGTTGCTACCATTGATTTTGGAATCCCAAACAAATGCCTATGGTAAGGCTGAGGAAGGTGAGTATAATATCAAGTCATCATGTTCCTTATACCCTTGGTGACGCACATGCTACAATAGTCAGGCCAAAAGGTCACAATCCCTTAAGGGCGAGAACACTCCAAAAACCTATCTCATTCGGATTGCAAGTTGCAACTCACCTACATGAATCCAGAATTGCTAATAATTACCATTAGCCTTGCATAAGTATCTAAGAACTACCCAGTGTATAAGCGATATGGAACTAAACACATATCCGCACAAGTCCTCACAACATTGTCAGGCGATAGAGTGAAATTATACAAATTGGTGCATAAATATTACTTAACCATGGATAATTTTAGTGAATATTATGGAAAGTTCAGAATAAGTTTAGATGACTGAAAAATAAAATTCAAATTTTAAGGGAAAATGAAGAATGTAAAAATTTTGATAGCTTCTTTACTCTCTAACGTAATCGCTTGAACTTGACTCCTATAACTTCAACTACTTATTATCTTTTTTGCTCAACAACAGAACATAAAATTTAGACAGGTATTTCCCAACATTTGGGTAGTAAACCACCTCTTGCTCACAAAAAAGAAAGAAAGAAAAGAGGTATCATGGGGATCTTCATTTCTTTCAGAACATGTTCACAGCTACAACTTTCTATCACTTGCAGAATGAGTGCCCATGCCAGTTTCTACATATTAGAACGCAAAGAACAACAAAGATGTTTCCATCAAAAAGAGCCACAAACTTGTCTGAAACCTATAGCTTAGATAGTCAGCCCTCAAGATTCAGAACTTCCCCATTCCTTAGTTAGAAAAATGAACAACAACAACTATAGTAAGTTACCTATGAGATATTCATGAATCTGTATGCAATATGCAAGTATGCAACTATAAAATTCATGAATTAATGAGTACGTTTTGAATAACCTAATATTGCCATTTGGAAATGAAATAATCTGCTATCTTTGCTGAAAGGAATTGGTCCTAAGGAATTGAAGAGACTAAACAGCGAAAGCATAGACTACAAAATATGGTCCGACACTTTTTAATAAAAGAATGGATGTGTCTGCCCTTCTTAACTTATATAGATGTGGGTCATATATTAGACACGGCCAGAATGAACATGATAATCCATGTACTTGAATGTTATGTATTTGTACTTGATATGGATTATAGAGGGAGTACAGAAATTGCCATTTTGACTCAAGAAATTAGAAATAAAGAAAAATTCACATTTATTAACACTTATTAGCATAGTTGGCTGGCATCTCACTCCTACAGGGATTATCTATTTGGAAGGTCCAAAATTCAAATTCTAGATATTATGCAAAAAAGTAAAAAACTCAAATCCCTGCAAATGTGTCTAACTTTTATTATCGCTGTTGTTGTCGTCATCGTCGTTATTGTCATTTTCAGGTGAGAAAAACTTATCATATTGAAATGTAAAAAATAGCACACTAATCTATATTGCACTCTCGAGGCAAGCTTGTGGCATGCAATGAGCTAGTAGGGGACCAGTGGTGCTGGTGTGAAAGAAGATACAAACCCAAATTAAAGACAAGGCGACACAATTAGACCATGGAGCATACCCAATGAAATGACAAAAGGGTGAACGAAACTAGAGGTGATGAGGGAATTGTTAACAATAATTTTTCTGGACGGAAAGTGGAATAAAATCTATGTTCTGTGAATATTACTGTGAAGGATCTTTGCGAGCCTGGCTGTGGGAATGATGATGTTCCAAGACCAGTACGTACAATGTAAATAGGTGATGCATCACGGTTGAAAGTAACAGTGTCATCCTCGTCTACATTTTTTTTGTGAAATGGTGATCAGTCCCTTGAATGATTTGTAAACTACCCAAAGACTGAATTTTTGTAAACTAAAGAAATAAGTCACTAATATATATAATTTTTTTCTCAAAACATATAATAGATATGCTTCTAAGGTTTCTTTCTTTCTTTTTTTCCCCAAAAGGCTCCTAGAAAAGCATATGTCTGTGCAATACGGAATGCTAACTTATTATATCCACTGAGATGGATAGTGAATGGGTGGAAAATTTCTCTCATGAGCCAGCATGCCTCCTGCACAAGATTGCTTATTGCTCTCCCTTTTGTATTAAGATCTTCTTTCCCTGGCAATCTTCACCCCAAAATTAAGAAAAGAAAGTACAAAGGACAAATGGGTTAAAGTAATCCACGCGCAGGAAGCATGGCATTAGTTTGCAGGTATCATCCGGCATGGGATTTTTCGTAGGAAGCAAAGATGCCTTGTACCCTTCAAAAAGAGGTGGCCACAACACTATAACAAAACTTATCCCTCTCGAAAATGTCAGGCTCCAATTTTCCGCCACCAATGCCGGACTACTTTGCATCATTCCCTTAGCATTTCAACTTCAAAAACTTTCAGTCATGTCGTTCACACATATACATGCATATGGTGAGATCACGAGCAAGCATGGGCTGCTTCAGAACATAGAGAGGACCTTTAGGGGACCAAATTCTCAAATGGTTCATTTGGTGATACCGCATTCCATCTAAGTCTGCACGCCCACCAAATGATGCCTTCAGTTGTGCATTTCATTCATCTGAGCTGGAACTTGGAAGCGAATACCCCTATCACAACTTGTAGGGTTCCCATACTGCTATTACTGGGGAGACATGAATAATAGAGCTAACTGGCCATCGAACACTCTCAAAGAATATGCAGTCATTCCTCAGAAATGGTTCACAGTATTCAAAGAAGCTGACAAGAACTGTACTAACAGTATGTGAGAACAAAGATGGGCACTATCCCTCAATCCATTTCTTCATTGCCGAGTAATTTGAGTGATTTAACTCCCACTTCAGATTTTAATAGACTTCCGCGAGGATCATTTTTCCATTATTGCTAAGTAAATATGTTCAACAAAGTTTATGCTCGAGGGGGGATATCATCTGCCATTCTTCAACCCGATGTTTTCAATATCCTAACAGTCAGTAAACAGCAATCACAGTGAAAAAAGAAGTTACACTAATAGGAGAATTGATGGACCGAGCAAGTTTACGCATGGGAAATATACCACAAGCATTTCAAAAAAATAAAACTAAATATAGTGAATATTAATTTCTGAAGGATCTTTAACCAAAGATTTGTATTTCATGTTGGACTTCATGCCTTTCTTCTATATAGAGAAGCCTATAGGCCCTAAACGCAAGCATTGAGGGCAAGTCTAGTCTAGGGCGAGATATAACACTTTATCATAAAGATGCTCCTGCTGCAGTTGTACCTAATCAAAAGCCAGTTCGCGGACATGTTAGAAGGCCATCAGAGCGACTTGAATAGTGCATCAGATCTGGCTGGCAAGGAATGCTCGTACTTTCGGCGAGCATAAGGTGTCATCGAGATTTGTTGCGGAGTCACGATAGAGTTCAGACCCACATTCTCTTCAGATAGACCTTTGACAGCTCGGGACATCTGAAGTTCCCTCTCTGCTCAGGCAACTCCTCAGATAGTGTTTTTCACCTTGGAGCCCCCACCCCCAGCTTTCTCAGGGTCAATTTTGACGGGTCGGTGCTGAATGGAGGTACGCAGGGCGGTGCGGGCTTTGTTATACAGGCCCGCACTCTAGGGTGGTGGCAGCAGGCGGCTACCAGTTGTTTGATATGTTGGTTCCAGGGACGGAGTTGCGAGCTGCCTGGGCAGGTCTTCGATATGCGCGGCAGGTGTTGCAGGGCAATTCGATCATCCTGAAGGATGATTTGGCCACGGTCATTGGGTTGATTCGGGAGGGTCGAGTGGAGAGAACACAGACCACCCCCTGATCCGGGACATAGGGATGATGATGACGGATGGGGTGGCCTTCGAGGCCAAGCATGTATTCAGAGAAGCCAATAGGGTGGCTGATTGGGTGGCTGCCTATGTGGCCCACCACTCAGGATACAACCTGTGGTCAGAAGAAGGGGAGCTACTACAGGCACTTCGTGAGCTTGTGTTTTTTGATTTTATTGGGTATATTCGTACAAGCATTGTATGAATAACCGTCAACAAAAAAAAAGCCACTCCTGCTATCATTCTCCCCAAAGGTCAGGTCCCATCATGTAACAATATACATATATATATATATAGATATACATATATATATATACATACATACATACATACATGCATACATACATATATATACATATATATATATATACATATACATATATATATATACATATATATATATATATACATATATATATATATACATATATATATATATATACATATATATATATATAGATATATACATATATATATATATATATATATAGATATATAGACACGCACATATACATATATGTATATATATATACTTATACACATACATACATACATATGTGTGTGTGTATTCATATGTATATTAGGAACACAACCACCTCAACATAACATCAAGATCCACCACCATGGCTCCCAACTCTTTTCGCTAAAGAAGGAATCTCTATTGATAGAAGAACATGGCTAGAAATGACTAAGTATTCCAATTTTGTCATCCATATCTCTTTACTTCCACCTGCGTAAATAAAGCCGCACAGTCAGTCCAATCCGGTTGAGTTAGAGATGGGAGTTCTGATCCTCTGCTATCTTCCACTTGGACCACTTGGAGAAAGCTAGTACAAACCTGGTATTGTGTCTTTGTACTGTGTCTTTGTACTAGAACAGGATATTTGTGGCAACCCATGAAATGGACAGGGAATCAAAGTACCATGCACAATGTTTGCTATCAAATGGATCAAAACTAGATTTTGCGGTCAATAGGACATGCAATGTGCTTTCCAAGCTGTCTTCCAGTCATTAATCGCAACATTGCGGTCAGATCGATCGATGAACTGTATCATGATGCAGTGGTCCCAGTTGTACATGTGCAATATATATGATAGTAGCAGGTTAGTATGAAACAAATTGGAAAGATGCTCATGTACCCATCTCCACAAGAACTCACAGTTCATCCATCACTGTCCTTGCCAATTCAGTTGGGAACCAATTCCAAGGTGATGCCAGTTTTACAAGTTCCATGCAAGGCTTGCAGACAGTGAAGCCACTCCCCATGTTGCCCCAATAAAACTCTTAAATAACCCTAGAATCAGAAACTCTGGGTGAGTGGTCCATTGATGGCCTTCTCTTTCCCTGCAGCTACTGTTTCATAGAATGTGGTCCTGCATGCCCTCATCTCCCCCATTCAATGATACTCCCCGACCAACAAAGAACACAGCCTGTGCAACTGAAACAGACCTTTAAATATCCCTTGTATCATCAGCAGAGATTGCTATAAATATTATCTCTTCGCTTATTTAAATTTTCATGGATCGTCCACATAGCCATCGGACAGAACGCAGTGGGACCATCAGCACATGAACGGCGTTCGATTACATCAGAGCAGCCATAGGGGCCTTTATCACACTGTATGGCTTTCACATGCCGCCATAAAATCGAATGTGATGCATGAATGAATGCTACCACTATTATCAAACTGAATAGTCTCAAGAAGCAAATTTCTGTTTATAAGAACTATATATGATTTGCGCAGCCTGCAGATTGGTTGATTTTTTCCTATTCATGAATAAGTATTTGATCGCAGCATTTCAGAATTAGTCCATTCTTGCACACTAAGGTGTAGGTAAAGGCACCACAGCATGCAACAAGACTGCGTTAGTTGAAACTTGAAAGGCAAAAAATTCAGGCAAAACAATATTTGTATGAATATTAATCTCTATCTTAGCAATATATTGTATTAACAGTATTGTATAGATAGGTAGGATAAACTGAAACAAGCAAACATCTATGCAAGACAAATGTACATGCAGCCTGACTGATAACTCTTTTTCTTGAGGGAACTTATTAATGAAATATATATTAATTCATGGTGATTGTTGAAATATGTTTTAGTTATAGATTATACTGAGAATTAAAATAAGTGGGTGCAAAAGCTTAATAAACAGGCAGATGGTAAAGCACCATCAGTAGAGTTCATAACAAGCAGTACTGTCTGAGTAGAAGACTGGGTTCTTTGAGTTGCTGCATCAGGTGAATGGAGCATGATATGTAGATAAGAAAGCGGTCACAATGGACTGCAGTGCATTGCCAACATCAAGAATATAGCAGCTGTGGATCTCGAAGTAACTGGTCAAGCAGTGGACAGAGATAAATCCTGTCAGTTGGATGATTAGAAGATGGATCACTCTTCCTAGACTTCTGGTTCTTGCCTAGAAAGCATTACCCTCTATCTGTTATCATTGTGAGTTGGAAGTAGCAATAGAGAGAAGCAAGTTGTTATAAAGAGCTTTGCTTGCTCTGGTCCCAGCCAAAGACCTATCTAAGGAAGCATCCCTCTCATGAACACTAGTGCCTGGCTCTGCGTTCGCTGTGCTCTGATTCCTGGACTGTTTTGCTGTCATCATATATTCTGATACTAAATACATTTCCCTTCTTACAATGCAGTTTCATATTCCAAACCTTAATCGCTCATATACATGTTTTGAAGGAGACAAGATTCTTTGAATGTGAACTCATGCAGCCCATGAAACATTACAAATTAAGGCTGCTTCTTACAAGTGTGGGAGATTAGAAAAAGGAAAAGGTTTGCGCCCCACTCCACCTGCATCTCTTTTGGCGATGATAAGGTTCTGGTCCGTCTTCAGATTGGCCTGGGCAGGGCCGGGCTGGGCCTATATATCCACAATCACTTCTAATAATGTTGTAGGTCGTTTGAACTTGTAACAGAATATAAATAAAGACTTAGTTATCTTAATGCCAAGGTCTGGAAAACAGGGTGAGAGAGGCTGCAGTTAAATGCACAGTAGAGTTATTTAACTTTGGTACCGCAAAATGCAGTTCAAAATATTATTGTGATTGAGTTATATTGGGCTAGCATAAGAGAGCTCCACTTGACATCTTTAGCCCCATGGCCTCAGTTAACACTTGCAAGACTACCTACAAACTTTGTATAATTATACCACTTAAACTGCAACAACCATGCCACTGACTAAAGTACTTGTTTTAATTGACATATTGATAGCCCTTTCACACAAAAAAGCATCATTCTTTTACATTTCTTTTTTTTTTTCATACTTCAACTATATTAATCATTTTCAACTTTTGCTCATTTTATAAAATACAGCTTTAGGGTTTTGTGTGAAAATTTGGAAAAGTGCACTCAATCCGGATAAGCTAGTCATGTCTGAATTTGGATCTTGCTGAATTTAGCATTCACATAGAGTCAGTTGAAATTCAAGGTCTCAGGAATGTATTTCAAAAATTATTATTTGTAATGTTATTTCTCTCAGAAAAAATCATGTCTGAATTTGAATCTTGTTGAATTCAGCATTCACATGGAGTCAATTGGAATTCAAGGTCTCAGGAATGTATTTCAAAAATTATTATTTGTAATGTTATTTCTCTCAGAATTTTTCCTTTCTTCATTAAAACAACCTATGATTATGGAGCAATTGAATACATAAATGACTAGAATATTCATAATTGTAATATCATTTGCATGTTTATGAGTCTAACTGAGTTTAACCTAGTATATGATATTCATAACATTTGAATCAAACATCGGGTGATGACATATATGATTTTTGTATGAATACATAATGGACAAGCATTTGCAAATTATTTAACAAAAAAACTGTTATAATTGAACTCATGTATCAGGTCTCCAGAGTGATATCCATATTGGATCTAATTTTTTTCTGGAAGTTGAGTGGATCAGCAGGCTGTTAGCCTCCATTGCCACCCTACTTGTGGTTGGTACCCAGTAGACATTAGATTATACAAAGCAGGAAGCACATCAACAAATCAACAAAGTGAGAGAAAACAAGAAACAATGCCACTGCAGACATCAAAATTATATAAAATTAGCAATTAAAAGTCAATAAGACATCAAATATTTTATAAAATTAGCAATTAAAGTCAATAGATATCAAAATACTATAAGTTGCAGACATCAAGCTGCAAAATGTCACTTAGGTTGGTAAAACACTAGTTGGATGATAATTCCATTTCCTTGATTCCCATCATGCATCCACCAGCAGGCATCCTCATTACAGACATAAGCATTGATGTGAGCATCAGCTTGACACCCCTCTTCCACCAAAACAACACATACAACCGAAGCTACTTTATACTGCTCAAGTCTTGCTTTAACACCTTCCAAACTTTATTATGGTTTACAGGACGCAATCTATAAAATAAAATTAAGCTAGACAATCTGTTTCCGAAGATCATATTCAACAACCCAAAAAACTTCTTTTCTTAGGGTACATCTAAGGTACCTCTGAGGATATGATAAATGAAGGCATCTGCATTATTCAATTAGTAGCACTACAAACTATAACGCATGGTTGCAAGAATCTTTAATAAACATTGAGTTTCACTTCCTGCATGGATATGGAACAATTATAGGTGGTCCCAATGATAGAGTGGACTCACATAAAGCTCAACTCTTTGTGCAATAAAGTTCCCCATTTATTCATAAAACATTCCATAAAGGACCAGAAAGTCAAAGCATAGGTAAACTATTACCAAAGGCAAAAGCAAGAAAAGCCTAGTAGATGGTACTCAGTAGATTAGTAGTGAGAAGACCAGCTTGCAGCACTGTCAACCCTTGGCATGCCTGATTCCTTCTTAGTTTCAGCATCAATCTCATATGTAGCCCCGCACACCTGCCCTTAGCTGTCAACCCTTGGCATCAAGGTTCGTCATCTCGGTACTGGACCTCGTATCGGTGCCATACTAGCACAGTATCGATACGGTACAGTATGGAACTTTTTGGCATACCGAGTGTATGTATGCCACCTATACCGAGTGTCGGTACCGAACTGGTACTCGGTATGCCATCCGTACCGAGTGTCAGTACCGAAATGGTATGGTACGCCATATATATTTTCCGGTTCGGGCCAGCATAGCGTACCATGCTTGGCATGAACTTCACCTCACTCAAAAGATGTGCAAAACTCTGCAATCCCCTTGAGGTCGTGAAGAAGCAACTGGTTGAAACATCACAAAATTACTAAGGCCATATATGGAATAGGAAACAAAGCTCACTATGGGACTTGATAGCTTTATTATCTATAACTGTTTTCTGTATTATACCTTCTGGGAATGGTGCAAATGATTTTCCACAGATATTTTTTATGATATCCACATCCTCAAAAAGAACAACATGGTCTCCTGAATCAGTTCCCCAGTAAAAGGGAATGCTACCATAACATTGCTAATAATGTTAATAGGTGAGAACCAAGTGAAGCAAAAAAATTACGAAGGATGTGGACATTGCCTCTGAGGATCACTGACAAAGTTAAAATGAGTGAAACAGAGATTAAAAAAGGTTTTTTTTAATAAAAAAAAGGAGGAAAACATGAATTTTAAACATCAAATTGGCTATTGATTCCAGTTGAGGGAAAGCAAAATAATAATGAGACATAATAAGAATAAAAAGAACATGACAATCCCCATTCACCAACTGTTGGTACAAGGTTTACTACTTATTTGTCCTTTGTATCCATCATTCACTAACAACATATAATGGTGGACATTTGTTTGTAGTAATGTACATGTATCTTCAGAAATGGAAAACAGCTATATGAATTTTACAGAGAAATAGACTTCTGTACTTGAGTGCAGTGCACCCCTTGCATGATAAGAACTGCCTCTTATTCTCAATACCCCTAGAAACGACACAAGAAGAAAAGCCATCATACTAAGCATTAGCCAAGCAAGTTCAGTTTTTCCAAGATTAATAACTCAATTCTCAACAATTATATAGTGTTAGACATCCATAAAAGTTATGAATTTTCATACCACCCTTGATAATGCTCATAATGCAGATCAGCATAACACTAAAAATAAGCAATATCAGATTCCAAGACTACCCTAGAGGAATGAATTCCGATACTCAGCTCATAACTGATAATCCATAATCTTGATCATATTCAAAATACTAAATTTGAGCATCAGGCAAAAAACCATAAGATGTTTGACTTAGATGGTCATAGGTTGTGAACTCAAGCAACAAACAACTTGGATTAATTAAAGACCTGTACAAGGAAAATATCAAGAAATCATACCTGCTTCACTTGATGGTGCAAGACAGAACAACTAGCAACTGGTTAGGTAAACAATAACAAAAAATCGCAATGATGAGTCTTCCACTGCCATATGTATCTACTAGGTCAACACTTAAAACATATTGCCTGCCATTTGTTAGGTGGTAAAAAGCAGAACATCAAAACTAGGAAACTCAATAGATGTGCAGGATAGCAAGGCTTAATATTTAACCAGTACAATAAAGAACGGTTTGCCTTGCTAGTGTCACCTAATGAATTAATGGGGTAAAACTCCTCAGCTAAAGTATAGATAATATTGAGAAGCTAATTATCATGAAAAGTTCTCAGTTTTAGGGATGAAAGCTTAATTCTAAAGGAGGAGGTATTGAAAATTTAATTCGTAAAGTTTAAAATTACTGGGCTACCAAGCTGGCCTTGGTGTGAAATGGTCAATTCAAGTTAAATACCTTGTATGGGACAATCAATAGTTTCAAACCAAGTATTCTTGGTGGAAATAACATGCCACAAGCTTCAAGCCAATTAATCTCCTTCGAATGATGTGCAAAATTTGGTACTCCATCCATAGATGATCCACCTACCAACCTTAAATTTGCTATGTTTTGTTATTTTATGTTTGAATTGGATGCCATCTTTCTTAAATACTTCATTTAGACATAAATATACTGATCAAGAACATAACCAGATACCTGACACAACAACTTATACAATGGATGCAAATCTGCCATCTAATTATGAGAAGAACTGTGGCAACTTCGAGTCAAATTTCAGAGTAACCTACGTTATTAATATATAGCCAAAATAAGATAAATAAATAATATTAAGATAATGTTTCAACATAAAGAGGGATGATGCAGATAATATTTAAGTTTAAATGAAAAAAGTTTCATCCTACGTGCTTTTCGTATGCAATCAAGAGATTAAAAATAGCTCTTCATAACTTGAATCCTATGTAAAGCGATCGCATGGTAATTAGCAATGTCTACGAACCACTCATAACAGACGATCAACGTCGTTTTTTATCCAGTCCACAACCAATGTTTACAAAAAGTAGCGTCACACAATTAGTTCATAAAATCGACAGAATTATAGAATTTTAAAGCAAAAAATAGTTCAGATGGAGAGAGGCTGAAAACAACACTCCTTGATCAAGAATAACAAAAACTAATTACACAAACGTTACCCCAAAAAAAATCGCAAATACTAAAAATTATATATAAAAAAATTCTAGATTTTGCTTTCAACTTTCAGTGTACTCAAGAAACTGACATAGCTGACATGAAGACATTCATTCATAATTATTTCATGGTAGAAAAATAAGAAAAATTTGATCTTTGATCATTTCCAAGATTAAGCCTTAAGAAAGGTCCCTCCTTTATATCTCTCTCTCGATCTCTGTCTATATATTTCTTTTCTTTTTAATAATTACCTGGGGAGGAGGGGGTTCTGCTTCTCCACCATTTACGCCATGGAACCGGAAGAGCCGAGTCTTATGGTCACCGCCCCGTCGCGAGTGGCTACGAAGTGGTCCGCCAGGGAGGCCACTTCGCCGACGCCGGCCATTCTCCCCCGGCCCCGACTCCATGTTCCGCAGCCCCTCGGGGCTCTTCGCCACCGTCCGATCGAACACATTCAGCATCCTCCACCGTCGATCCGATGCACCCAAACTCCGAATCCTTCTCTCTCTGGAATTCTGATCTTACTGCGGAGTTCTGGAGGGGATATATAAACCGATCGGTTTGCGCTTGAAGGGAGGATGGATTTTACGAGGATCTGATTTCCAAATATACCCTTGCATTTGGACGGCATAATGCGGCTGCATCGGGGCGTTTGGGAGCGAAATAAATGGATAGTGGTAGGGGTAAGAGCGGAAAGAGAGCGGCAAGATTCTTTTTGGTATCTTAATGGCGTTATGAAAGAAAAAAAATACTTAATAGAAAGTTATGTTAGATTTAAATGAGGGCGATTAGTAGTACTATAAAAAGAAACGAATAATTGGAGACATTAGTGTTTTAGCAGGATTAAAAAAAGAAAAGAAAAAGAAAATACTTGTAGCCAATTGTCTATACAAAAGGAAAAAAAAATTGATCCACACAATGCTGCCATAATATCTCAGTATCCTGAACAATCTATACATGTATGTTGATTCTGAAAGTTATGTTAGATTTTATATCATCTCGCAAGTTTCCATATTTTATAAAACCTAAATGGTAGAATTCAATTATAAGAATATAGTAAATTATACCATTCTTATTGAAAACATGGTTTTTTTATACAGGCTCATAAACCAAAAGTTGGCTCATGCAATAATTTAAGCTTAGTATATAATTAGAAATACAATACAATCAAAGTTCCATGACGGACGGACGGCTCCCGTAGAAACAAGCCTATATATATTGGGTTATGATATCTCTTCTCATAATAATTGAAAATTTTCAAATACAGAAGAGAATGGGTTAGTCGTTTCTTATGGAAGAATTTAATATCGGCAATATAATTTAGCAATTAATTGGTATGCTTTTATTTTATGTACTACTGTTCTATGTATCATCATTATCGATCCCGATATTAAAGTTTTGCTTACAAGTTATGCATATCCTCTCGTACTATGTGACATAGCATATTTTTTATAGATATAATCTTTTTTGAGATTAGGAGGAACTAATCTCCATCTACCATCCTATGTCCGCTCACCTCTCAAGGTTGGATACTAGTAGTGAAGTGGTCTAACACCTGCAAGCCTATATTCTACACAATCATACAGAAGATAGAGATAACATGTTAGAAGTGTCCTACCATGCATTTTCAATATATTTTACATGGAGAGGCTCATTTGCAGACTGGTCAAGGAGAGCACGGACCACCCCCTGATTCGGGACATAGGCATGATGATGAGGGATAGGGAGGCCTTTCAGGCCAAGCATGTATTCAAAGAAGCCAATGGAACGGCCGATTGGGTGGCTGCCTACGCGGTTGACCACTCATGATACATCTTTTGGTCAGAAGAGGAGCAGCTGCCATTAACACTCCACGAGCTAGTGTATTTTGATTTTATTGGATGTATTCGTACACGCACGGCATGAAGAACCCGTCTAAGCAAAAAAAAAAAAAAAAGAAGAAGAAGAAGAAGAAGAAGAAGAAAGAAAGAAAGAAAGGAGGAGGAGAGTGCATCCAAGTCTCTAGATATATACATGCAAGGAGAGTGCTATTTGAAATTTTCTGAGGCATCGGGTTTATATACATGAAATTAGCAGCCTCCTAGTAGCACATGAGCAAGTAATTTGCACACGCACATTATTTAGACAAAGACATTATTTTTGAAATGTTTCTTATATCAAAGATATTTATAAAATGTTTTAGCATCAAGTTCTACTTGTTTTGAGTTAATTCAACTCAATGCCGCCGCCTGCTGTGAAAGTTCTCATATTTACATATAATATTACTTTTTACCTGCCAATAGTGAGTTCAAGATGGCTTGGGCTGCGAGAGCTGAATCCCAAATCGGGGTGGCTGCGAATGCACTATTGGTTCGACCAGTGACGGAGGGGGAGGTGCGAGAGGCTGTCTGGGCATTGGGCGAGGACAGGGCTCCGGGCCCAGATGGCTTCCCTCCTTTCTTTTTCCGGAGATATTGGAGTATCGTTCGGTTCGCAGTGGTAGAAGCGGTCCTGTGTTTCTTTAGTCGATCAGGTATGCCTGATGACTGGAAGGCCACTTTTGTCACGCTTATACCTAAGCGAACGGATGCGTCCGAGCCGAGCCATTTTAGACCGATCAGTTTGTGTACTACTTTATACAAAGTGGTGGCAAGAATACTGATGGATCGTATGAAGCCTTTTCTCTCCGGCATTATTTGTCAAGAGCAAGGTGCTTTTGTTGGAGGTAGGAGCATTTTCGATAACGTTATGGTGGCCCAAGAGATGATGTGGGATCTTCGACGGGCCCCGAAGCGTCGAAGCCTGATGGCTATCAAGCTGGATATGGAACGAGCTTATGATAGAATCAGGTGGAGTTTTCTTAGGCGAGCTTTGGAGAGTCTGGGTTTCCATGAGACCTGGATTGGTTGGGTCATGGGGTGTGTCCGGAGTCCGCGGTTCTCTATCTTGATCAACGGTTCTCCGTCCCCATTCTTTAGTTCTACTATGGGGCTTCGGCAGGGATGCCCGCTATCCCCGTACCTATTCATCATTTGTTCTGATGTTTTGTCTCGATTGCTGCGGGCTGCATGTGCCGCCGGAGAGTTGGAGGCTTACGTCCCAGCTCTAGGGGCCCAGCCGATATCCCATTTACTTTTTGCCGATGACTGCCTACTCCTGACGCGTGCCCGCGTAGCAGATGCCATGGCTATTAGGCGGGCTTTGGCCGCCTATTGCCATGCATCTGGTCAGAGAGTGAATGCCCAGAAATTCTCTATCTCCTTTAGCCCGAGTTCGCCACCCGGGGTTCGACGTGAGATTCGGAGGATTCTGGAGATGCCTGAGCAGGACGGGACTTGGGCATACCTGGGTGTTCCGATCACAGGTAGGAGACTGCGTGTATCTGAGTGCTCCGGGATGGTGCTACGGGTCCAGAGTAGGCTAGAGGGCTGGCGAGCAGCGTCTCTATCCATGATGGGTAGAGTTTTGCTGATCAGATCTGTTTTGGGCTCTATGCCTATCTATCTCATGACCAGCACGGTGGTGCCAAGATCCGTCCTCCTAAAGATTGAGCGACTGATTCGGGGCTTCTTATGGGGCTCGCTTGATGGGGGCCGTGGGGTGCACCTGGTGGCATGGGAGAGTATTTCCCTCTTAGGGAGGGTGGCCTTGGGGTGTTGTCTCTCCGGGAGAGACGAGAGCTGCTCCTCGCCCGGCATGCTTCCCGCTTCATCCTGGAGCCGCAGGGTTTCTGGAGCCGGATCATGACCGCCCGCTATGGGGGGATAGGCCAGGAGGGCGGGGTTCGAGGAGGGCGGGGATGTTCCTTTTTATGGCGTGAGATTGCGAGATATGTGCCCATGGTGTCGGACCACACTCGATGGCTGATAGGCGATGGCCGCAGCATCGATGTGTCCAGGGACTCATGGGTTGATGGCCTCCCCCTGTGCCGCTGGCCGACTACTGTTAGTGTTGAGGCAGGGGAGGGTTTACAGGTCTGTGATCTTATGACTCCCGGGGAGGCTGGATGGGACGAGATTCGATTAGCCCGCTTCTTCGGGGAGCATCTGGCGGAGCGGGTTCGCTCCCTCCCTCTGCCACAGAGCGGTGGACCAGATGTACGAGTGTGGAGTTCCTCGACCAGTCCCAGAGTCAGGATGAGCGTCCTTTCTCGTATTCTTAGGCGGGAGTACGAACCTGGTCCTGATTGTGCCTGGATCTGGCGATTGGGCCTCCTCCCGAGGGTTGCGCTGTTCCTCTGGAAGGTGGTCTGGGACCGTCTTCCAACGAGAGCAGTACTTGGTGGACGAGGCTTGAGGATCCCCCTGGACTGTGGGGTTTGCGGAGTGGCCGAGACGGTCGACCATGTCTTGTTTCGGTGCTCTAGGGCGAGGGACACTTGGCGTTTGGCAGGGGTCTCGCAGCCGGTATGGATCTGTAGGGACCAGTTCTTACAGGCCATGCGCCAGGCCTCGGAGTCCCCGGCGCTTCGTCAGGAGGTGACTCGAGTGAGCTGCACTGCCTACCAGATCTGGTTGGCCAGGAACGCTCGTATATTCAGTGAACGATGTATGTCGCCGAGATTTGTGGTCGAGAGTGCCCGCAGTCAGGCGGCAGAGATGTGTCATGCCTCCACCACTGGAGGGACCTTGACAGCTCGGGACATCTGGGGCCCCCACCATGCTTCGGCAGTATCTTACACGGTGTTTTTCACCTGGGAGCCCCCACCCCCGAGTTTCCTCAAGGTCAACTTTGACGGGTCAGTCCTGGATGGTGGCACGAGGGGAGGTGCGGGTTTCGTCATTCGGGACCCTTTCGCTAGGGTTGTAGCCGCTGGTGGCAGTCACTTATTTGATACCTCGGTTCCGAGCGCGGAGCTGAGCGCTGCCTGGGCTGGCCTTCGACATGCCCGATGCGTG
Organism: Phoenix dactylifera; assembly: GCF_009389715.1. Classification (NCBI taxonomy): domain Eukaryota; kingdom Viridiplantae; phylum Streptophyta; class Magnoliopsida; order Arecales; family Arecaceae; genus Phoenix; species Phoenix dactylifera. The sequence goes on along the minus strand of NW_024067666.1, from coordinate 3,931,582 downwards.
TTACAGGCTAGGTCTATCACCCTAGAGGGTGATTCTGCCACCGTTATCAGTTGGATCCGAGAGGGTCCTAAGGGTGACGGTAGTGACCACCCTTTGCTTCGTGATATATGGACTATGGCGAGGGATGGAGGGGCCTTTCAGGCCAAGCATATCTACCGTGAAGCCAATGGGGCTGCGGATTGGGTGGCTGCATTTGTAGCTCGCCACTCCGGAGACACATTGTGGACTGGAGATGGGGAGTTGCCTTTGGCACTCCGAGGTATCCTATTTTCTGACTTTATTGGGTGTATCCGTACCCGACAGGTATGATCCACCCGTATTAGCAAAAAAAAAAAAAAAAGTGAGTTCAAGATTGCAATGGTTGAGAGTTGCGCAACTTACCACAAGAGTGTATTTCTGTAATTGCTCTATTTCCAATGTTGTGGAGGAGAAATACAGCAAGTATATTTTTTCATTTATTAATTTAATAGAATGAATTCAAGTAAGGCTACTCTTTTATATATATATATATATATATAGAAAAAAGAGCAAAGGAGAAAGTTTTGTTAAAATTAAGTGAGCATGGGATTGAATCCATGTTTAGAAGTATAGCAGGAGTTTTACCCCCTTGCATTGGAGTGATTATTAGTTGGACTATATCCACCGCTCAGCTAGTGGACTAGTCTCCACTAGTCTTAACTGTAGAGCAACACGCACACCATCCCATGATAACACGAAGCCAACATTACATTAGCTTCAAATCCATCTCAAATACAATAAAATAAATAGAAAATCAATTTTATTATCCAATAAATACAACCAATACTGATTAGAGTGTCTAAATCCAAATATGAAACCAAACTCATAATCTTTAATATTCTGAAAATCATTAACTATAAATTCATAATCTAATCGAAGAACTAAAGTAAACTTGCTTGCGCGAATTCCAAGCTTGAACCATCCATCATTCCTATAAACTATATTCGTCTGGAGAGAGAAAAATAAAAAAATAGAGGTATAAAAGAGTGCAAACTAGAAAAGAGCGCAATATGTGCGCTTCCGTGTACGTTGCTTCATGGTTGGGCTGGTCCACCAACTCAATGTTGGACCTGGTCCAACTAAAAATTACAGAGTATGGGGGGCATTGGCCCAGATACTGGGTGACGTCCGGTGCATCAGCATGAGCCTACAACTGATGCCGCGGTAAGCCAAATACGGTGCACCTAATAGAGGTGATACGTCTCTCCTGGCACAAATCCATACTGGCTGGGGAAAGCAGATATCAGCTTTATGTGAGGTATGCAATATGCTGAGGGCAAATAAATTACAGGTGCCCAAAAGGATGCATGGTTAATTATTTATTAAATAGCAAAGCTGGGAAGGAGAAAGTCATTGCTTGCATATGAATAAACATCGGGAACGATGAGTTCTCGCTACATGTGACATGATGCACCGCTATACTTCTGAGTTTTGCGTTCAATTACTTCAATGGAAGATCATTTTCTTATAAGCCCAGAAAAAGCACGTACAATTTGCTGAACGCGAATTTAAAATTTTTCATGCGAACTTTCTGATCGAAGTGACAACAATAAAAGCCACACATCAGCTATGCAATCTTAGTTCTGTGAGATTATAAGGCTAATCATAAATCCGGCAAAAATCTTGAGCAAACAAATTAACAAATTTCTCTGATTTTCAGAGCTGATATCCATTTCACTGGCCATTTACAAGCATAGGTTCTCCAGAACCCATCCTAATCCTGTTGATAAATGGAATTGGTTCACGAGACTTATGACTTGAAAATTGATCCTGACCACGTACTAGCACAACCTAATTTCAGGGCTGGTCGCCACAAACCAGCTTCTTTTGTTATTTTACCCTTTCAGGCTTTTTTCCCCCTTTTCTTCATGTTCCAGATACAATTGCTGTCAAACATGATAAATCAAGCTTCCAAGAAATTACTGGACTCGGATTCTTGCAACCAGTCATGAGCAAAGGGCTCCATATTCTAAAATGCTATAAGAATATTCATCTCTTGGGAGCCTATATCTTGGTGATACATCAAGTACTAGGCCAACAGATCTGTTACAATACACTTCAAGAGCTTACGTTAATTATGGCTTCAGGAAGGATATCTAAAATCAGTCTGCATTTACTCTCTTCATGAACACAAGTCAGCCACTTTTCTTCCCCTTTCTTGTCTGGCAACATATAACTAAATCATCTGAATAAATATAATCCTTGCGATTACAAGACTGGAGAATTCTAACCAAAACTCCCAAACTCAGCTCAGCGGCTGAATGGAGCTAGTCATAATACAAAAGATGACCAAAAAATCTGTTTTATTTAAATTAAGAAACTATGGAGGATAAAACAGAATATTAAATTGCAAGCATTAAACCCTGTTATATGCCACTGATTTGTTGAACAGGCGACGGATGTAGGCTACCTGAAGTCCACTAGCACATGCTAGCGCCAAGTACTCCGTCATTGTATAGAAGATAAGGCGCCTTCTAGTACTCTCATTTGCTGCATGCATACAAAAGAACCAGTGAAGGTAAGAGATGGTTTCCAATTTTCCAAATGCTTCAGCAAAGAATGACCAGTGAACACAACATAATACTGTTTGCAATACTGTCAATATATTCAACAAGAAGTTCTGCTTGCAAGAAAAACAAGAAAAAAAAAAAGAAATGGTGTTTCTACAAACAATACTCGCAAAATTTTCCAACTCGGTCAGAGACTTATTCTCAACAAAATTTTGAAAGCTTTCATCTCTCGAAGATTTTAAACAGCATTATTATTTGACATCATAAGATCCGTCATTTTGTCTAAAGGAGGAAAACAATCAAAATTGACATGTTCTATACAAATCCTGATTAAAGAAGCTAAATTTTCAAGAGAAGTGAGAGCTGATCTAAAACTGAAAAGGCCTTTACCTTTTCTGTTTACTCCAGAGATAGTTACCTTCCCCAAATCAATTTTTTCAAAAAAAATCATGATCAAACCAATCAGGCTTGCAATCAACACCATTTAAGGTTGATTAGTATGCTGATGCCATGGTGTTTATAGCAGTGAAACAAAAGCAATTTTTTTTTTTTTTTTTTTGGGTGTGGGGGTGGGAGTGGGGGGGGGGGGGGGGGGGGGGGTGGTATGCGCGCGGGATGCGGAGGATGAGTGGAACTGACTAATGGGCCCTATTGGCATCGAGGAACACCATCATGAGCTTTTCTCAGTTTATGTGTTGATATTATAGATTTACAATCTAATCAGTAATATTAGTTCTTAATAGTTAACAATTTTTTACCATCCACATCTTCAGAACTTTTTATTTTTTTGTTTGCTAATTTTTTCAAGTGAATCTTATTGTATTTGGAAAAATGTTATCTTAGTTTGCAAAAACATATAATGGATATATGTTACGTCAAGATATGCCATTATACATAACCAATACATAATTAATATTCATATATTTCTTAATTGTCTCTGAAATTCTTTTTTAAATATAACATATATTTAATGAGGCTTCAGATTTTTGTCTAAATTATTTTCTACTTGAAAATGTCTTTAAGATCAAACCAACTGTCTATAAAAACTATTTAAGAAACAACCAACCATTTGGAGTGATATAAATTTTCAGAATAGCAGCTAGAAAAGTGTGAAGGCTAAAGGCTGATTTCACCAGAGTTCTTCTATTTTTAGATGAACATGAGCCGAGCAGTGTTAGAATGTGTTTCCTTCCACTGCCTAGCTAATATGATAATATATAAAGTTATGTAATTTAATCTACTAGTTTGGGATTAAAGCTTAGTTGAGTTTTGTAATTTAACTTACTATGACGGTGGCGAACTTCACGTGCTTTCAGGTACCGCTGTTCTGATGTAACAGATTCCAATGCTTCCCTGAGCTGTGCAATCTTTACATTTATGGGATCCAAATGCTCTGCAAGATTAAAAAAAATAAAGAAAAATTGTGAAAATATATGAAATAGCAAACTGCGCCAGTGCATTGCAATATCCAAGTGTCATTTTAACATGAAAAAATGATGTTTTTATTAGATAAAGAATGGAAGTAAGATGAATGGGAGGAAACCCGCATGGTGCCAATTATCTTAAAAAAATGAACCTTCAGAATAGATAAATTGAATTAGAAATATCCAACTACACAAGGCATCTATGAGACCATAGTCATTCAACCAACAGAAAGAATAGACAAGCTCCTGTCCTTCTCTCTCTCTCTCTCTCTCTCTCTCTCTCTCTCTCTCTCTCTCTCTCTATATATATATATATATATATATATATATATATGTGCATATTTTTGAAAAGAAAAAAGGGAAAAGAATGCGTAAATGCCCCCAAAAAGAAAACCTTTGTAGTAGATAGCAAATATTTTATGGACTAACCATCCTTGGCCAGGTCATGCTCGTTGGGAATATGACCAACATGTATGTAGAAAGACACGGTCTCTGGTGTTCTGTTTGGGTTATGAAAACAAAACTTGTACATTCCAGCTCTTGGAGCCTGAAACTCAAATTTGTCACCCGAAGTTCCCTTCAAAGAGTGCACAGTGTTTCCCCCTGGAGATGTCACCTGCATATTATTTGAAGGAATTTCAGCAATATGCCACAGAATTCAATATAAATTATCAAGTTATGATACCAACAACTATGCTACGGATTGAGATGAAGGAAGTCAGGCCCAGAAAACTAGGCACAGTAAAACAGAACTCATGGCAATATCTCAAGTGCAGTTTCAAATTAACGTTATATCTGGTAGCATAAGCCCCAGATTTCTCCTTTATCAATTTTAAGCAACTCAGCAATCACAGAGCTAAAAGTAAAGATCAGAACATTTGAAACTCTGAATGCATTCATAAGTGGATTGCACACAAAATCCATACATGTCATGGCCCAAAAAGCATACTGCATGATGATGGGATATTGCTAATAAACTAAGGTGTGCATACATAAACATAGATGAGTGCATACATTAATAAATCAAAATTGATTTAAAAGCAATATGTAAAAGGGAAGAGAATGCATATATATAACCAAGCCCACTATAACATTCTTCTTTCTTCCTCTCGATGACTGTTAAATGTAAGAATTGTCTTACACTAAAAGAGATATAAAGAGTAAACCTTCTTGCATAAAGACTTGACAGAATTTCGCGCTACATTTGGTGAAAGCAATACCTTAGAACAGTAATTTCTACTCAATCATGACCTTGAGAAGACCCTTCATTTTGTTAAGAATATTCCACATGAATACAAAACACTCTCTAGAAGGCAAGGCGACTAAAATATGATAATGCTTAGATCTACTAGAAAGGCTTAAACCACTTTAGTTTTGTGTATCATGTTTAAGCTTATGCTCCACTCAATTGTTTCGACAAACATGGTCAATAAAGGCAACACAACCCATTAGCATCTCAAATCATCCATGCAAAAATTGAAACAAATTTTATTGTATCAGCATCAAGCACCGTAATAGTGCCATATTGACATGGTACAACCCTGTACTAGCACATGGTATGCCATTGAAGGTGAGACAACTAATCACATATTAGTAAAGTATCGATCAAGCCCTCGTACCATAGTGGTACTTTACCCGATACTGTACACCTGGTACCAAGTAGTATGGGTAGGTACAACAAACCTCGATTTGCTGAACGGATGAAATTCAACAGAATAAAAGAATTAGATGATAAGAACTTTCATGAGTTAGATGTCTATGTTCACGGTTATGATCTTCATGAAATATATAACTAGTGATTAGGGTGATGGAATTTCAATAACAGGTGTATACATTTGTTAATTTGGCCACAGCATGCTTATTTAGAAATATGAATTGGAGCTCGCTCCAATCATCAAACCCCTCTAGTTAGCAACAAAAGATTCTAGGTTCAAATTTTGAGTGCTGCATCTCCAAGTATTCAGAACTAGATAATTACAGTACCCGTGGGTCTCCCTCCTTTACTCTCTCTCAACAAAAACAGAATTTTAGGTATATGAGATTGATGAGATGAATAGAGGTGTTACAAGGATGCGACTACAAATATTATAAAATAGAAAAGAATTTGCTTGCCCCACTAATGGCGAGCGCAGAAGCAGCAGAATACTCAATCCAGCAGAATATATTGGGGTGTCAAATCTTATCCATCCCCCCCCCCCCCCCAAAAAAAAAAAAAAAAAAAAAAAAAAACACACTTGGGAAGCAGCAGAATACTCAATCCCCACTTGGGAAGCAGAAGAATATATTGGGGTGTCAAATCGTATCCATTCCGCAAATACCTATAGGCTTGAGGTTATGCTCACCACAGGTGGCAACACAAACAAGTTCCTATAAAGTGAGGATGAGCTTTGCAGAAAGATAACAAAAATCAAGATTATATAGCAAGAAACTTAGTGGTTTTGAGAGATTGCTCACTCTCATATATACTTTGGTCTAGTTTTGCCACTGAAAATGTGGGATCAAAGTTAATGTACTTTGGAAGGATTTTTGTCCCAACAATAATGCAATTTTAAGATGGTTGCCCGACAAGCCCAATATAACTTTTTAAACTTAATGATTGCTTCAAAGAGGTAGGGAATGAGATGAGGACCAACCTTATTAATGCTTAAGTAGATGAACTAAGGAACATCAATTAAATTAGCAAAATAAATGACTACAATTAACAATCTAATGATTGCTATAAAATCACAAGTTATTATACGTACATCAATCATCTAATATCAACTTTATCCTTATAAAAATTGAATGAGTAAGGTATCTAGAACTAATAAGTATGATTGTATAAAGTATAAATGAGTCCGTAATTATTGTATTCAACATGCTTATGCAACAAATGCATGCATCCATATTGATATTTAACAAAAATCCCAAAATTTTCACATGCTTTGCAAAAAAGGAAAAGGTATCTTTCATAATTTTTCTCCATAGTTTGTTCCTCAAATTGGGAATTTCGTAGATGTAATAGGATCTTTCTTGTTTACGTGGAAATATAAAAAATTCACAATTTTTGGATTTAATAAGCTAAAAGGTGCAATACCATACAGCAACGTTAAGGGGAGCTGAGCACATGTGGTGGAAAAGTTGGGTTCAAGAAGCAAAAAAGATCAGTGGCATACTTATAGTTATAATATTGGGTGATAAGCACTCTTAAAAAGAAAGATTTCCCCCATGGGTAGCCAGCACCAAGCTTGAGAAAAAGAAATACAAGGAACGTATACTGAGAAATTCTTTAAGTTATCCAATGCAAGCTAGATTTATGAAGATAGAGAAAATGTTAGCAGCAAAGTATAGACTGCAACTCTAGAGAGTGGTGCAAGATGAGATGGCTGGTTTCATGTTCTTGTATAGTGGAGGAAGCATGTAGCTATACAAATTGAAGATAAGTCAAAATGGTAAGTGACAACCTGAAAGCCAATTTAAGCTACAAAAATAATTCCATAGCCAAAGCCTCAAAACCAGGATGTCTACCACAAGAACAACTCTAATAAACTAAGATGGTTGGTCCAAAAGAGAGATTGTCATATGTTATCTACAAGTATGAAAATTAGGACATATTTTGAGTATGTCCTAAAATGCAGGTAGCACTAGCAGAATTAACTTCAAAAAAGAACTCAGGTAAATGATGATGAAATTAAAGAACCACCTAAGCTATGCCTCGTTTAATCATCATGTAACATTTTGCATTGATGTGATGCTCAACACTGATCAGTGAAAAACCAGTATTTCTAGAACTCAAGTAACCTGCCCAGCCAAATAATTAGTCTCATTATTGATGGAGGTATTTCAGAAAAAATGTATTGCTATCTGTGCTGTTGGAGAAGTTAAATTTTCTGAGCTGGTTGAGAAGTTAAATTAGAAGATGGAAAGAAACAAACATTCCTATCAACTAGCTTGGCTGAATGACTATGAGAAAGTTGTGGTTAAGCATCGATTTTTGGTGAGATATTCCATGGGTCATACCAACACAAAAGAGGTTTTAAGATAAGTCATTCCTAGGTTTGCAGCTCATAATTTATTCGGACATTCATGACTTTATGGCAGACGAGTCAAGCAAGATGCCTTTTACAACACATGGTCCTTTCCCTATAACAACAAATTGTTAGTCTTGCAGCCGGATAAGTCAAAAATGCAACCAGCAATGTCCAAGCAGTTAGTAGACTACCATAACTTGCAACCACGTATCATTCAAGACTTACTTCAAAAGTGACATTGAAGACACATGTATTTAGAAACACTGTTTATGGTGAAGGAAGGTGATTAACTCTTTTTATGCAAGCCATCTAATCTTCAGGCAACATATGATTAACTCTTTTTATGGTGGAGGAATGCGATTAACTCTTTTTATGGTGACACTAAAGACATATGATTTAGAAACACGTGTATTCAGAAACACTGTTTATGGTGAAGGTGATTAACTGTTTTTATGCAAGCCAGCGGATCTTCAGGCAACATAAGACATATATTAACTCATTGATTTCCTATTTCAAGGCACTATCACGATGGACAATGCTATCAATTTCTTTTATAACTCAGCAATACGTTTAAAATGCAGTACCAAGATTTCATCTTTACCATCTTACAATCAAACCAAGTCATTTTGGAGTTCAAAAGACTCCCATAAACAATAAAAAAAACCAAAGCATATGCAATATGAACTTCATATTTCCCAAGAAAATTAAGAAAGATTCGATTTTAACTAACGGACAGGACGAATTCAATTTTGACTTCCACCACATAATAGAAAAACAATAGCTCATGAAACTCTGAGTTGATTCTGTAGAGAATTGAAGGCCATGGAGGCCGATCCCATTCCCAAACCGCCAAATCCGAGGCTTCAGTCGACACAACCTCAGAAGAAACTAAACCCTAGGAAGAAACAAGCGCGAGATCAACTGGTTCGAATCACTCACCACCAGATCGATGCCGGGGTGATCGGAGCTCCAGAAGAGATCGTGATCGACGACAACGAAGTTACCGGAGACGGTGTCGCCCTCGTAGAGCACGTACTCGTAGACGCACTCCACGTCGTTTACGGTGACGGAGAGAGCGGAGAGACGGTGAGGGCAGCCGAGGAGAAGCCCTAGAATCAATAAGACCTCCACGAATTGGATCGATCTCTCCCTTCTCCCCATCGTTCTTTCTTCTCGATTAATTCTCGAAGAACTAGGGTTTCGAAGATTACGGACACGGGAAGGTTTCGGGACGCCCGATCGATAGAGGTCGGGAGATTACAATATGACGGATTCAAGCGAGCTTATAAATCCGAATAGCGAGATACGCGGATGCATGTGATGCTTGTGATAAAGGTGATGGACGGTGGGGATTGATTTGATGGAAAATGCGTGGATGAACAAGAGATTGGGGACAGAGTCGAGCGCATGAACAAACTAATGGTGAATATGTTAGACATTTATTTTTCGAAACCAATTCACCGGCCCAAGATTTAAGGTTTATCACACCTATTTTAAGATAAAAGAAAAGGACCTGATATCTTTTATGGTTCGTGGAGTAATTTGAATTATTTAGCATATATTTTCATAATACCAAATTATAGCTCCGATGTTTTCTCCTTCCTCGACAACAATAGAAGTGTCTTCAATGGCTCGATGTTTAAATTTGAAGGCTTTCAAAAAGTTGAGTAGCACACAGTTATGGTAAAAATCCTTCAAATGTTGCATTAATAAACTTGCCACTATCATTAATTCTTATAAAAAATTTGAAACTTGCGTATCCAATCTAAGCAAAATGTTCGATATTGAGGATGTATTGGGTATAATATGTGGATGTATCTATGGCAACTTCTCTATCATGTGATTGATTTCAATATTTTTAGGAATGGCCAAGATCAAGAACCCTGATGCCGATATAGAATCTTTGAAGGTGAAGCTCACGGAAGAGGATTCGAAAGAAATATCTGATGATTTGATTGAAGAAGAGGTGGCAGATTCTAATGCCTTTGGTTTTCTAGAACGATATAGCTGGAAATATATAAATACACCTACTAAAGATTGCGGTACCTCAGCTTAAGATTTTCTTATCATGTGTAGTTTTGTGTGACTATATTTTAAAAGTTTAATGAGGACAACACTAGGCAAAATCCTTGTTGGAATGTACTTAGATTGGAAGCTTGTTGCCGTATTTATAGATGATATGTATAAGAGTGCGAAATGATCCATGATATGAAAAATACTTTACTATCTCTTAGATATTATAAAGTTCTCTCCCTACATATATATGCATCTATATATATGTGCACATGCATGTATATATGATCTATATACATATGCATACATAGATTCCTCACATATACCTATGTATGTTTGCATATATATGTATGCATTAGGATAAGAAGGTATGATATCATTAAGGTTTGACTGCATTGTCTGACATGTTGCAAAAGAATTCTTTTAAACAGCAAAGTTGGTGTTTTACATGACACAAGGGCCTATCTCAATTTGCAATCAACTAGTTCTCAAGTGCCGATCCCATACATAAAGCTTGCACCTTGGGACTTACTAAGTAATTTCTGTGCAAAACAGGGATTAGGGAATTTTGGTTAATTTTCTCAATAGACAAACTCTGCAGACATTTGTAGCTTGGCTTCAGGGGAATCTCATGTGGTTGTAGCAATCCACCCCAGGCTTATGTTGCCAAACATTGTCCAAAAATTATTACAAAAGCTCATTCATTTCAATATAAGTATTTGAGATCTACAATGCTAACTTGTATTCATACATTGCTTGCATCTCTAAATATATCAAAGAACTGAACATGAACCGATGAGAAGTCCTTCACACAAGAGGACCGCCCTTAAAGTACTCAGTGAAAGCTAGTGCCACCAAGCCCAGCATGGCGAACCGGCCATTCCACAGCTCTGCATCGGCCGTCATCAAGCCACCGGACTTGGATTGCACACTCACGCCCTTGAACAACGGCACCAGGGAGGCTACTGACAACAAGGCAGCAGTTCCTGCAAACCATGGCAACCCGCCATTCATTAGCTGAGTTGCAAGGCCATCACCCCTCGCCAACTCAACTGCTAAAGCTGAGACAAAGCCAACCATTGCCAACCTTCCATTGATCCTCTCTGGTGCTGGCCCACTGAATGCTAGCATGTCTGAAAATTTTGTGCTCTCCTGTCATGCGTCGAGATGGTAATTAGATTGAGCTAAGAGATGCTAGTACGTATGTATGGTTTATAACTTGCCATCTAATGACAATATTCATGTGGTGAACATAGAAATAAGGGTTTTTTGTATGTATACCCTCCTAAATATATGAAATTGCATGAAATACTTCATCTGTACTTGATACAATGTAATCTTGTCAGTAAAAAGATCCATGGATTACAGGATTCCTTGACAAGAGCATTTGTGTCGAAGTAGTTTCACTATGTTATATGGGAAAAGGGAGTTTGTATTTAGGTATTATGATTGATAGCAATGCATGCTAATAGCTAGCATACCTTGGCCTTGGGCTTCGGAGGGGTCTGAGCCGGCTGCTGTGAAGGTGTGACAGGTATAGTTTGCTCCTCTCTTTGCACCTGCGGCTGATCCTGTTTAATTATCCAAGAAAAAAAAAATACTTTTGTTAGTATGGATGGAGGAGCACAAAATGCAAGCTACTATTTATCTTTGTCATTCATTTTCAGAGTATGAACTCAAGATTTAATCCTTCATATTTAATTTGAGCTGATACAGGATAAGGCTGAATGATGATGCGGTTATGCTATTAAATCAGGGTAATGGTATTTGCCATGTTTGTTTCTTTCTTTCTTTTCTTTTTTCTCTTTTGACTATTGCTTCTATCTGCTAATTCGCATGTCATTTGCCTTCTTTTTGGGGTTGCCACTGAATTTTACTAAAACAGATATTCATAAAATATGATTCCGTTAAAACAGGTTTCACAAAGACGGGAAGAGATCTGTTTTTATAAGCCTCGTTTCTTAAAGATCTTATGGCGTCAATTTTAGAAAAATAGATCTTATATGAGTTCCTGAGTCTGAGTTGAACTCGGCTTTGTCATACCTGCAAAAGGGCTTCATTCTCCTTTCCTTTTTCTTGAGAAAGCTACTAAACCTCCAAAAAGAGAAAATCTCTCAAAATGGTTGGAATGGGGCCTAGATATAAAAACCAAAAGGAGAGGCGTTCCTTTACTACTTTTTATTTATAATATTATTGTCATTAAAATTTTATATATTTTGTTTTCTGTAAGGATGAATCTAAAAGTTGCATCTTGACCTTTTGGGCACCTTTCCTTCTTCCACCTTTATGTTATTGAATCAGTAAGTTATGTCCATGTTAAAGCTCTAACCCAACTTTAAAGGAGTGCGAATATCAGGCTAAATCCAACTCGATTAAGCTGTTTCCTAGCACTCGGCTTCAATCTAAATGACTTGGTTACAACTTTTTTTATGCACCCATCCAATATATCTACCATCCATGACACCCAAATAAATTAAATGCATCGCATCCTCCCTTTCTTAGTTTAATATTTTCTCCTGAAATCAAGGAGTGCATATACTAACAGAAACTATAGACTACCATAACAAATTCTCAGAACTCAGTACATCTCTACTTGATGTAGCGCTAGTTTACTGCATTAGAATGTCTGTTTCCACATGAGCAAAGGCAGGTAAAGAATGCTGCAGTGTTTAGTGATCACTCTCACCTTGGCTTGGCAGCCAATGCGCATGGCACCGGCAGCACGCTGATGTGGCAGCAAGCAAGTGGAGCGAAGGCCTGTAGAATGGCTCCTCAAGCCGGCAAGTGGCATGAGGCCTGTCATGCAGGAGTTTAGCGTGGCTGAAGTCGCCATCTTCGAGCCTCTAAGTGCAAGAATAGAGTATACAGAAGCAAAGAGTAGCAAGAAGTAATTAAGAATGCGGAGGAATCAAATGTGAGTTTGAGATCTTGAGATATTTTCCTTGTGGGAGGAGTTGAATTGAAGGCAATTGTTAGATGGCGAGATTTATAGAGGAGGTGGGAGAGAAAAAGAAGCAGGACATGGGCAAAGGGGTGGCTGTCACGAGGCCGCATCACCTCCATGGCTTGGTTTTTGACGTGGACCGTATGAGCATCACATATGGACATGGGCCACGACGTGGACCGCGAGGCCACCAGAAAAGGTGGCGAAGATTCCAGTGGTCTAGAACTTGTTCGAGGTTTCTTCCGTGTTCTTTGGAGGCTTGTGATTTGTGGGTAGCAACGCGGCAGGTGAGAGCACTTTGGAGCATTGAGGTGGCCTCTCTTATTTCCATGAATTAAAGGGCTAAGGCTGCAACCGGGTCAGGTTAGATCGAGTTCTTGCATGATCTTAATCTGATGTATGTATTAAAGGTCCGCTTGAATTGGACTAGTACATTTTGAGATTTAATTTATTGATTTCAGCAATATTTGAGGTTGAATCTGCACAAGAATAATCCAAACAAAAACCATGAGAAGCATAAATGGATTGGTAATTATTTAAGCAGATCACAGATATATGATGCAAGAAAACAATAGCTATAACAGCACTAATAAATTATGATGCACCAACTCCCTGTACAAAAACAATAATCAGGTATAAGTTAGATTACTGCTTTTTTTTTTTTTTTGGTAAATGCGGCAATTTATATAGCTTTAGCTTGAGTACATCCTATCAAATCGCGGGAAAGGAAATTACTGCTTCACATAATAGTGGCACCGTAACCCGCGGGTCATTTATACCCATTTTATCCCCCGCAGCCCATCAAAAACCCTGTCTGGGTACACGCATGTGTGCAAAAAGCGTTTTCTTGAAGTTATGAACAGAGAGAGTAGTGATCAAATATATAACAGTTGCTATTCTCAAATTCAAGAAGAGTTTCTGATCCATATTGTATTCGTTTTGGATGGTTGAGGTCGTATCTTTTAATTCAAATATGATTCAAATGACTCGAGTTCAGATTTAGTTGGGTTGTTTTCGGATAAATCTGGGAACAGGTTGATTGAAATGAAGCCTTGCCAGGAGCCATTGCAGATGAAAATCTAACAGGGGCCATCTTATTCATCAAGATATACAGGGCATCAGAATCTGCAGGGGAAGCTTGATAAGATGGATCGACAAACCATGAGGGAGCGAGAGTACATGAAATCCTCGTGTCTCTTTGTTTTAGTTTCTAGAAAGGTCTTTCATATAGTTGTGAGGACTCGTGCGGGCGTGTGTTTAGTCCCACATTAGTTATTCGCTTGGTAAATATTGGATACTTATATGGGATCAAGGAATCTAAATAATACCTTTTGGCTAGCCTTTTTGGATAAGATCCTGGGTTGTTATGATAATAGTTTCTGATGAACTTATGTAAAATTGCCCTGATGCTTCCTTTGAGGAAAAGCAATAATTACATAGCAATCTTTATCTTTGATGGTTGCAGGATCTACCGAGAAAAAAAGTTCTGCACACCTACTTTCAGTAACCTCATGTGCGTCTCGGGCATTAACATCCGGGAACAATAACTTGCGCATCAACAAGCCCAAGTGGTTATTTCATGAAACAAAGGCAGATTACAGACTTCTAATCAGGTGACAAATAAAATGATGATCCCTGGAACATGCAAGTTTCTGTAACAGCCACGATTTGTCAGGTGATAGCATTGTTATTGTGATTCTAATTTTGATTTTGTCTATCCTTTTTGGTTAGTGTTCAGGTGTATACATGTTGGATCAACACTAAAGATAAAGTCTTTCATACAACATTAGTAATTTCAAAATCAATAACAAATCATCCAAATCTATATTAACCTGTATTTACTTAATAGAGCATGTCTCCTACATTTCTCAGTAAAATAAATAAATAAATAAAATCTGATAACTACAAGATTTTTTTTTTTTTGCTCAGGACTTGGGACTAGCTATTCAATGAATAGAAGTGCATATATGCAATGCCTCCATCATAAAATTGACTAGATTTTACCTGCCAAGTACTTGGTCTTTGCAAACTCTGCTCTCCTATGCAGGATATTATTATCAGATGTTGCAGAACTAACTGAAAACAACAAATGAATTGATGAATTTTAAATACATTACTGAAATGATCCAAGCGACGTACCTTCTCTAGAACTGTTCCCCAAAAATGTCAGCTAAGAGAACTTTCTGCCTGTTTTTTTGCGTTGTGTTTGTACATGTGCTGCTGAAACCAAACATGTGCAACTTGCTGAACTTCAAGCTATTCGCTGTAGGAAAAGAAGTCATTGACAATGAGCGTCCACAGGATATGGATCTGAGTCTGATTCAATTTTGTCGTAGGATACTTTCCACAAATCTCTGCAGTTAATCCATTCCAGCTCCTTGAAACTATCACATTCAAAGAACCTCGGTACCCTGCTGATTCATCAACTCCATCAACTCAGGAAGCTTATAGCAGAGACTGAAACAAGAGAATGGGAGAACAAGATTCTCACACCATCATATGTAAGGATGATGACAGAGAACCTGCACGACAGTTCTCAGAGTAGCATAAGATTTGAGGATGTGGGTTGAGACTTCAATGATCTAATACAATACAAAAAAAGGAATAAGGACTTATAAAAACTGATCTGATAACTAGAAACTATCAACTGAAATATCCACCCTGCTGTGCGGTTTGTACAGCATCAGTTGATTTTTCTTTCTTACCCCTCAACTGAATTTCAAATGACCTGCACAAATTACTGCTATTTCACAGGAAAAATTCAGGCAAACTCTGAACAAAGAGACATTCAGAAAAGATCCTTCCCCAACCCACCCAAACAAACAAAATAACACACGCAAAATAGATCGTTTTACAGGATCACCATTTGTGATTCCTCCAGCAATAAGAAACTCATAGTCCACTCCAATCAAACTATTAAGAAAAAATTGACTTGGACTGCACTCACAAGCTGTTGGACTATGGGTTGTAATAGAACAAATCATACATGGTCTAACCTGATGCTGCCAGGTTTTGGCTCTTGTTTATGCATATAACAACTTTGCTCTTTTATTCAATTTACCAATATTTATATCCCCATGCTTTGAATATTGCACCATGAAATTAAGGCAATATTAACAAAAGAAATGACAAGAATGCTTTCTAGTACTATTGTATGTACATTGCGTATCAGAGATCAAGCTAGGTTTGTCGTCTCGGTATCGGACCTCATACTGGTGCCAGACTAGCATAGTGTCGAACGGTACAATACGTTACGAAATTTTTTTGTCGTACCGAGTATCAGTATGTCACCCATACCGGTACTGAACCGATACGGTATGGTACGTCCTATACCATTCGATTCGGGCTGGTACGGCATACCTTGTCTAAGATAATGCACAAACAGGGCCAAGCTAGGGACAGGAAAACACCTTGCTACTTCATAATTTTTTTCATAAAGGCAAGCGAATGTCCTACATGTTTAGTTCACCAGCAAGAGCATCCTGGTAGGAAGATCATGTCAGGTATTATATTGGGTTCCAAGAAAAACATCAAATATGCATACATCTTTTCTGGATATATTGATATACATATTTGGCAAGTCAGGGCCACTCCAGGAAAGAATGCAAGGCATTGTTGTAAATCACTCCCTATGAATGTATCCATATACACAAATGAGCTTAGTTCCAGATAATGGCAATAGCCCACATCATTCTCTACCCTATTGTCTCATTTTGGGCTTATCGTATCAGATTGACGGTTCTGATGTCTTTAATTATGTTTTTGATCTGGTTTTATGAACAGTGCGTTTCGTCAACTGTCACGTTCCCGATGTAAGAAGTAGTGCAGCATGACGGTCACGGCATAGGCTGACTTACGAACACGCTTGTACCTGGAAATATATATGGGTTAACCTTATTATATGCACTTGGAAAAAATAACATGCAACAAATGAAATACCGAAAAACTAAAAGTTGCATTAAAAATGCTGCAACACACAATACCGGAAGAACAACACCAGATTATTAATCACGCTGAAACACAATATTTATGCCAAACAGGACAGCACAACACAACAAACCCTGGCCATCATGTTAGATCTCAATCAACATATCAATTTTCTAGGGCAGGCAATGCACGCTCTGGTAGCCGAGCAAATTTGGCCTTTATGAGAGCGATAAAGAGCGATACCAGTCGGAAGCAAAACATGAAGCCAGCAACAACAAGATGCCACCAATTATGTAGTACTGGTAAACTGCCTGGTGCATCAAGAGGGAATAGATAGCACAGAAACATAAGTTTATCGCGACGAGAGACACGAAGAGGCAGATTAGGTTGAGCATCAACTTGAAGGGGAGATCGGTCTCGAAATCCCACGGCTCGTAGCGGCGAGCGACGATGGAGAAGAGAATGGTGAGGGACAGCATGGAGAAGCCGAGCGCGATGAACGACGACATGACAATGATGCTACCCTCGAGGGGCTGCAAGGAGCTCGAGTTATTGCTGACGCCCGAGATGGGCAGAGAGGTGGTGGTGGTGAAGGCTATGGTGGCAATGAACGTCGCGACCAGGAAGCATAAGTTGGAAGTCTTGGTGACCCATTTGTCACTCTCTGTCGCCAGATCCTTGCGCTTCTCTATGAATATTTCTCGGGCGGTCTTGCCTTCTTTGTTGTACCGCTGGAAGAATCCGGGGCCCATGGAACGCTCCACTTTCTACCATGCATAACACCATCGCATTCATGAGATTTTTAACCTTGGGACTCAAACCGGTTAATTGATGGATTACTTTCCTCCAGCTGACTATATATATAATTTATTTGTGTTTGTATATAATGAAGAATATATTTCTATAATGATAAATGTACTCTCTATTCTGATTACTTCTACTCATTTCTCCATTCAGACATTTATTCTTTCGAAGGTTGCATTTTCTACGTAAACCTCATTTCAAAAAAAATTCTTGGTCAAGATAAATCAATGCACATAGGTGAATAATGTCCTATTCCTAACATATAATGAATTGTTAAAGTCCCCTAGTATGCACTTAAATGGTATCGAATCCTTTACGTATATGTCTTAATACAACATAATATTGAAAGTCTCAAAGAAATATTTTAAAGGGAACAAAATCCCCCCCCCCCCCCCCCCTCTCTCTCTCTCTCTCTCTCTCTATATATATATATATATATATATATATATTGCACTAATCATTTTATCTGGTAGTGCATCAATTGTGCCCATCAAATGACAAAAATATCTCCAAGTAAGTATAGCTGCTATCTAGCATAATACATGGGTATAGTAATTGCAAACGGGTCAAACTTAGGTTAGATTCATGGTGTATGCACATCCAATCTCAATAAGATAAATCAAGTTTGGATTCATGTTGGGATTTATAAATAAGCTCCAAACTCATTTAATAGATTCAAGTTTGGATTTGAGTTTTTTTGGATTCAATTCAGCATATGATTTATCATATAGGCTTTCAAACAATGTTTTCATTTTCTTTCTCCTACCATTAATTAGAAAATAATACTTAATAAAGTTATGACTTGAGATAATAACCATAAAAAGTATAATAATTAATATGAGGAGTGAATAATATAATTGATTTTGAAAAATCCAAATACTTTACAATGCAAATTTAAGTTTCTAGTTATATTTGATTTAATTGAAATGACGTTGGAACACTAGGAGTTGGAAACTAAAATGGTAATGGAAGACAGTCTAGGAGAGCAGTGAGAAGAAGTAGAAATCTAAATGTTGAGAAAAACAGTGCAGCCATACAACTGATCCTTTTTATATTCCTGCATTATATATAGTATGTATGTAATTGTATATGTATCTATGTACAGGGTCAAGTTCTAGTTACATCTCCTCCTATAACTCTTATAAGATTACACCTTAGCCAATGGATATGACCCACTATCTTTAAATTGTTTACATACCAAAAATTATATGATTTGGAGATTCTTAGTTTATGCAACAAATAGTCAAAAATAGGATAATTTAAATAACATGAGATAATACATATTTTTGATGACTTGATGCATTAACTATAAGTATCTAAATCATATGATTTATGATGTAAGTCATTTAAGATGGTAGATCATATCCAATAGCTCAAATTATAGATATGGGATTTCCATCATCTAATTTAAAACATATATATGTAACTCTATAAGAATTATACCAGGTATAATTTGAACTTGATACTTTATATAAACTATGTGCGTGTGCATGCATGTGCATCTGTATGGGTTTGTGTGTATATGTATGTATTCGGTTGTTTGAGTTATGGGGCCGTTTATTAGGGGATATTCTAACCTTTGTTGAGTAGCCTGCCTAGCCTATACCAAAAAAAAAAGGAAAGAATAGAAAAGGGACAAAAACACAAAATGAAAGAAAGAAGAGGTGGGGGATGGTATTGCATTGTTTCACCTTGAACCATCTGACCGCCTGTTGCATGCGAAAAGCCGCTCCGGGAATGATATGAGGCTTGTCTGGTCCGAGCTCGGCAGCTAGATGGGCAGCGCTGTTCCCGTTTTTGTCCACTATTCCAAACACAAACTTCTGCCTTTTTTTCCTCTTCAGCATGAGGTCATAAATACGGGATTGTCGATGCTCCACTGCGAGTAATATGATGTTCCTCCCATTTGAATCCATGTCTAAAAGCGCTGTTGGGAACCTGTAAAGAATATGCTCCACCAACTCTGTTATGCCGTTCTTCGCAGCAATTAAAATGGGTGACTCTGCCCAATCTTGAAGGAGAAAGGAAAAAAAAAGAATTATTCGTTGATGGCAGCAATAAGAGTGGCACCCATAGTTCATAAACTCAATTCGACTCTATTCTTTTCTCCACTTTACAACTGATATTTACTGATTCAAAAAGTGAAAGAACTCCATCCAACATTCTTGAGACCCCATTTCACAATATTATACCAACCTTATCCTGTATGAATGGCAAACACAACATTTTGATGGCCGGAACCGTTAATCTCCGACGGTTCAGTCAAACATGGGAAAACCGGGGATCGGTGGTTCTCAAGGGTCCCAGAACCATGTTATCCCCATCTTTTATTTCCTTTGGTTAGTGAGAATATCCATAAAAGTCTTTTATTAACAAAAAAACAAAAAAAATAATGATGTACTTGTCTTTTCATCCAAATAATAACCTTCAAACGTCGCATACTTGGCACGAGATAACGATTAAATAGGGATAAAATTACTTATTCCATATTCAAATTTTGTAGTATTCCTACTTATCCCATTCTATTCCAGTATACGTTAGCTGTATATCAGGGATAACAAGAAGTTATGCCTCAATAGCTTATGTTGCTTCCAAACTATGCCTACAATTTGTTCGATATTGAGAAACCAAACATTAAGCGGTTCCAACGTTACATTACTCCGACATGATAAAATCAAAGCGTGCACAACTTGCTCTACTGTTCCCTCATCCATTGGAATCTGCAACAATGGAGGTGGGAGTCCATAGTAAGTGAATGGTGGATTAAGTGAGAAATACCTTTTAGATAAATTTTCTCAATTTTGTGAGGACCATGACGTAATTCATAAGGTCATAGGTCCTTGTTAACCTCAATGTAATAAGGTGATAGGAAGAAAAATAGGACTTTTTCTAATATGTTCAAGTAGCTCGGGCGTATTAAACAACTCATGTGAGGGGAGCACTAGTCCTTAGTGCGTGCCATATATATCTTTAATAGGGTCTTCTTTAAAGGCCGTGAGATAACACCTAATAAAGAGTAGAAGGGAAATATAACCTAGCATACCTGAAAGTTAGGGGTAGTTAGATAAATTTGAGATACCCAAAATTCAAAAAAGAAAGTTAGGGCCTACAATGGTGGATGCCATCTTTCTAAGATATGCCCAGAATGATATGGCCTATAGGTTTCTTATAAAAGATTATTGAGTTATGGCAATTTCTAGAAAACTCGAATACAGAAGATTAACTTACGGGAAACAAGAGACCTAGCATAGAAAAAATGGTGATTTAATTGTTTATCTTGTTTAGACACTCGATCCTGCAACCTTCTCAGAGACTATGGCACCAGCAAATGCTATTTTTTTTTTAAAAAAAAAAATACCTAGTGAGTTTTCTTTTTTTTAATATTCCAACTATCTATCTTTTAAAGTGGCTTATCTGCCACCCCCTCCCTTTTTTTTCATGAGAACGATGGTGGGTGCGCCTCTTTAAAGAATTGCTCGGGTGAAATATTTGGCAAATTATGACACCACCGAAAGTTGAATCCAAAACCTCGTTTCACGTGGAGAAGAGGTGTAACGGCTACTCTGCATCTTTAAAATTTTAAGCTGGTGGTTCAATGAATTGTAAAGATTAGCATGGGGATTGAACTTGGAATACCTCGAACTGGGTCTCCTTTGGATGTTTGAAGCTGTTTTTCTTCTTCTATTTTTGATGGAGATCCACGATCGAGGTCGCCTTCGGGTAATGGTGGAAGCTGTACTTCTTCTTTTATTTTTGATAGAAATCCACGATCGAAGTCGCCTTCGGGTAATGGTGGAAGCTGTACTTCTTCTTTTAATCCACAATATTCCGAGTCTTCTTTTGACGGAGATCGACGTTCCAAGTCGACGTCGGGTGCTCCTGGGATTTCTTCTCTCTCTAAATCTCGATGAAACATGAACCAAGCTCTCATTCTGCTAGGATCCCATCCAACTTTGGCAATATCCCAATTTGTTTGACGTTGAAGAATCTCGATCATGATCTGACGTGCACGTACATGTGTCGTCTTTTGCTTCTTCATTTCGACTACTCGCATCCCCAGCCATACAATTGCTGCAATAACAAAGAACGACCACAGTTTACAGGACGGCAAGATAAAATTATATTTCCCAAGAGAAATGTGTCTCGTTGGTCTCCATTCCCTAACATAATATTTCTTTCTTTACTGCAACAAAAATAATTACTAGCGATATTTTTAAGTGCCGCTGTAAACCAGAAATGCCGCAAATGTCTTAGCCGGCATTTTTATGGTATTTTCTTATGCACTGTTTTAAGATAGCGTCAGCAATTAGTTATCGGTATTTTTAAAAAATATCGATAAATTTTTTTTTATGAAAAATTTTGAAGCTCTCAACCACCGAGCAGCAACTTGTATTGTTATTAAGTACGTTTATTTAACTTATTAACATACATTAATGTCAAAAAATAAGTATTTGATGTACATTTTAATATTTCATATTTTAATCGTTATTTTAAAAAATTCTTCTATATTTCACAAAACTCAAAAATGAACTTAATTCTTTATGATATTTTCAAAGTTTTATTGTTAAAAATATTTAAAAATTAACTTGTGTACATCATCATATTCATGTATAATTTTTTCACAAACTGTTTAAGAATAGTTTATTCATGATTACTTTTATTTATGCTATAATCAAAGGTAATAATGATTTTTATGCAAAAAATAGTAATATTCTTATATTACATTTTTATCTTAGATAATTTTTAATTTTTAATATTTTAATACCAGCTCGATCGAACAAATGACCTATATATAGTAATGCTAACAGAATATGTGTACGATAACATATTTGATGGCATCAATAGGACCGAACCCAAGCTCTATATAAAAATTAACAATTTAAAGTTTAGCAGCAATCTTTCAAAATCCTACAAATTATGATATTATTTATCGGTATATTAGTTAGATGCCAAAATAGCAGTTCTAGTTTCTGGCACTTCAAATTATATGCCGTAGAATACAAATTTATAGCAGTATTTATAATAAAGTCCCACTAATAAAATAATATTTATTGGAAGATAGCAGCATTTATACTATAATGCAGCAAAAAAAATAATAGTATATAATAGAAAATACTACGAGCAATTTAGCGCCACAAGTCATTTTTGTTGTAGTGTTTTAGGGCGCAAAGCATTTTTAATTTGGATTAGGCCTCCTGTGTGCAACCTTCACGCTTCTTTGTTTACCGTAGAAAGAAATGTATGGCTAACACAGATAATGATTTGTCACTATTTCTCATGAATATGCTTCCAATGGGGGGAAAGATCTTTCAACTATAATTAAGCTAGATTACGAACCAGATATTCCAGTGATAACCAGCAGGAAACTCATCGCAAGCCTGAACAACTGGAACAGTGCATTACAGTTCTTTTTAAATCTTCGCCGAACATTATGGAAATTTTGGTTCTCTTGCTCAGAATTCATTTGATTTGCTTGGCCGCTTTCATGTTCACGTTTCTCTGCCAAAAAAAGGTTAATTGGCTAAGCAACAACTTTTGCAAATGGCGCGCCCATGAAATTAATATGCTGATTTTACACTATGATGGCAGTTTTTAATATATGATGGTCATCTCTGCTGCTATAACGAGTAGGGAGAGACACTCAAGACTATATATAACATGCGATATATATCAACCCCAAGCATCACAAAACAATTGAACAGGAATCATGTTTGGGTGCCTGGCATATGCATTATTAAAATTGTTTATGGTTATGAAAAGGCTGCAAGATGTCTAGGTTACATCTTTCTTACTGTTAAGGTCTAATTTACATTGCTTTTGAGGTCCAGTGCTCAGTTAACATAATATCAAACTCAAAGATTTGTCCAATTTTCCTTCTTGAGTTGTTTATGCCTTCACAAGTGTTGTTTGGGATCTCATGCAAATTGTTTAACCCTTCTCTGATATTTAACTTTTGAAATCTAGTGACAAGAGAGTAATGATGCAATTAATTAGCTAGAAAATAAAAGGCTAATGGAGAGAAGAAGATGTAGGTTTTTTCCTAATGTTGCTTATAAATTGCATAGGTTTGTCTCACGGTTCCTGATGCACAAATTTGACTGGAGGGATTGACTGTTCCAGCCAGGCGCATCCTACTTCCCTATCATTTTTTTGTAAACACTACTATTTCAAGGCCTAATTTTTCTCATGGGTCACAACATAGATAAAAGATGCTGTACGGCCATAAACATATCTAACAAGGTGGTTTCCGGAAAAATGGAGAAATACCTCATTTTGGTTGGAGTTTCCAACAGGAGAAAGATGGAAAAGTAGCTTTTCTATAAGAATAAGATTCTCGTATCCCATGGGAAAAAAAAAATCTATGTAGGTCATGAGAAAGCGACTTTCTCAAGGGTTGGAAATTGGAATAATTTTTTTTTTTCAAAAACACTCTCAAGCTTTTAGATAGAGTGGGATCAGGTCTTTACCTTTATTAAGGGTATAATAAATATTTTATACAATTTTTTCAGAAAATAGATGCTTAACCAAACATAAACCACTCTGAAATACGTCATTTTCTCATAGTCAACCAAACATGCAAAAAACCACTTTTCCATTCACCATATACTGAGGCATCAGCATTTCAGAAAAAAAATATTTCAATAAGAAAAAAATTTTCTGACGAAACAGATGAGTCCTTAAGGAATAACCATTGTTCACAAAAAATAGAGATTGTCAACATAGAAAACAATTAAATGATGTGAGCTATACCATTTGTGGGACAATGTATATGTGACCGCTAAAATATGGATGGTCTACATTTCCTACCTTAATCCACAAACGAAAAGCAGAGGAGGAAAGCCAAAGTCAATTATGTATATTTTGAGTAGGAAAAAATAAACTTATGTGAGCTACCATTTGTCGGACAATATATGTTGCCGCTAAAATGTGAATGCTCTACATTTCCTGCCTTCGTCCACAAAAGAAAAGCAGAGGGGAAAAGCATCGAGAAAAGCATAAGTCAATTGTGTATATTTCGAGTTAAAATACCGCATGCTGAGTCAATGTATGTTGATAATAAGAGATGGTTACTAGCCTTAAGTTTCCATCATGTGAAATAAAATCAACCAGCTGCATTACTTAGTAATGGAAGTTGTATCCATTCCTTTTCCTCCTCTCTTTAAGAGGCCCCTTTTACTTCTTTTTCACTTTCTTAATAAACTTGGGTGAATTCTCTACCTTCCCTTGATGTCAAAAAGAAAAAATAATACCGCATGTGTCGCTCCATCTGGAGTAGTCTCTCTTGCAAGAACATACCTGCAGGGTCTTCTTCATTTGGAGTGCGTCTTCGACCGAAACGGCGACCTGCAGTTTAGAAATAGGAATTCATGTGGCAGTTTAGCAGGAAAGTATGCAGTAATTCAAGTGGGCATTATCATTCGGCCGATTGAATGCCTGAAGGAACCTTTTGATAATCAAAATGGGAACTAAGTATTTCGAGAAATCTAAAAGGGAACTAATCCTTTTCACATTTAAACAAAACAAAAAAAAAAAAAGTGGTTAGACAAAGTAAAAACTGCAGTAGCCTAGACCAAATTATTTTAAATTTTTTTGTTGATACATCTAGTATAAAATATGTAAGAAGTGAATGCTCTTAGGTTTTAGATCACAGCACCCCAGCCTTATCCTCACAACATACATATGTTGGCTATCAAGTTTCCTTAAGCAGGAGTTTAAGATAATGACTATTTGTTTTGCATTGAAAATGCCAGCTCATTAGATCTGCATCACCCATCTATTCAGTTGTACAACAATATAGCATGGGGAAATCGATCATTAGTGGAGTAATCCAAAGAAAAGAATAGGGCTTCGGTATCTCCGGCCCTCATCTAGCTCGATGATGCCAACCCAGTCTGGAATGGAGATTTGTCAGACCCAACTGCTCATTAGTAATGGCATGGTCACAAATAGGATCACAAAAAGGCCGGGTTGACTCATAACCCAATGCAGTTCCAACCCAATTAGATCTGGTATGCATCTGTACATGGGTTGGGCTCAAAAATTGGAGCTGATCTAAAGTCCGAGTTGGATGCGGGTCTTATATTTTCAACCCAATCCGACCCAACCTAACTTATCATCTAGGTCAAATTTAGATCAACAAAAAATAGGTCTAAATCGATTCAAATACGATACGGCCCTACTCAAAACTCTAAATTATATAAGTCTCGTTTTCCTTCACTCGACATATCTTTTTCAATCCACTAGACGAACTATCATTTAAACTAATTCCCCCTTTTCATCTCAACAATTACATCTCCCATTATCTGCTTAAATTATATTTAAACATTCATTATTCATTATTTATTTTGGTGGATTCTTATTTATAATACTTTGAAACATATCAATATATATTAAAATCGTACTTTGCAAATTTAAAAATGATCAATTTCTTGGATAAAATTAAAAAATTTTGAATGAAAGTTCTAGTTTAAGTTGGCTCTTTTTTGGTTATATTTAAGTTTTTAAGAGTTTCACATTTAATTATAAACTATTATATTTTAGCTATAAAAAAATATCTAGATGTTTGTCACGAACTACAAACCAGACTTGATGTAATCCTGGCCCAATCCCTATCGCAAATCCAAATATTCGGAGTTAGGTCTGCGTCGTGGTTGACCACGACTTGAGTGACCCACTGATGAGGGGAAGCGAGGTGAAGAAGATGACCTCTGTTCTACTGCCGGATTGAATCTCCCAAGCAAAGAAGGAACAGGGGTTTTTGGGGCTCTTAACAGAGCCTTGCAGAGTTCTCTTTTTTTTTTTTTTCATTCACCGGAAGGAAAAACAATGGATCCAAAAGAATGAGGACGGCGCCCCCTCTACAACTCCTTTATACGGCACCCAAACTATGGCCATGACTCACCCTAATCCCTAATCAAACTCTAATCAAATGAACTCCTAATTAAGTCCAAATTTAAAACTGAAACAAACATAATTTAGGACCCAATTTAAACTAAACAAGGACTCTAAACAAGACTCAACCAAACCTAAAACAAAGTCTCCTACATGGCTTCAAATTGACTTCATTCTGGTTCTGCATCAGTCCCCTCCACTTGAACACAACTCGTCCTCGAGTTCGTATCAGGATATAACTGCTCTTCAGGATTATGGTATTCATAGATATCAGCGACATTAAAAGTCTTTGAAATTCCCATATCATCTGGTAGGTCCACAACGTAAGCATTGTTATTGATCTTTTTCAAAATTTTGTATGGGCCATACTTTCTTGGCTTCCATTTGCTGTAAGTTCCCACGAGAAATCTTTCTTTGCGCAGGAAAACTATCACCATGTCGCCTTCTCGAAATTCTTTGTGCCTTCGATGCTTATCTGTCGTTGATTTGTATTTAGCATTTGTGTCCTCGAGGCGCTTCTTCACCTCCAACTGTATAGCTTGAACCTCCTCTGCCAAATGTTCTGCAGCCACACTCTTTCCCAAAATTTTCGGTAGGCGCGCCAGATCCAATGCGTGCTTTGGTGCCTTTGAATAGACAATGGAGAAAGGCGACCTTCCGGTTCCACTATGGACAGCATTGTTGTAGGCAAACTCTGCTTGGGCCAAGGCATAATCCCAATGTTTCGGGGTACTCCCACAAATACAACGGATCAAATTATCCAGTGTCCTGTTAACCACTTCTGTCTGTCCATCAGTCTGAGGATGCGCAGTGCTACTGAAATTTAATGAAGTGTCAAACATCCTCCAAAGAGTAAGCCAGAAGTGACTCAAAAATTTGGAATCCCGATCTGATGTTATAGATTGTGGTACTCCATGCAATCGAACAATCTCTCGAAAGAACAACCTTGCAATGTGGGATGCATCTGATGTCTTCTTGCAAGGGATGAAATGCGCCATCTTGGAGAACCTGTCCACCACCACGAAGACTGAATCTACACCCCTTTGTGTTCGGGGAAGTCCCAACACAAAATCCATCGACAGATCCTCCCAAATAGCATTTGGCACAGGTAGAGGCATATATAATCCAGTGTTTTGCGACTGTCCCTTCGCTGTTTGGCAAGTATAGCACCTTTGAATAAATTTTCCAACATCTCTTCTCAGCTGCGGCCAATGATACCTTTCCGTGAGACTGGCAATGGTCTTGTCCCGACCCATATGCCCACTAAGACCGCCACCATGAAGGTCTCTAATCAGCTTTTCTCGCAATGAGGATCTGGGAATACATAAGGAATTGCCGCAAAATAGATAACCATCCTGAATGTTGAAGTCTCCAGTTGCTTGATGACTTGTACACTTTGCCCATACATCTTTGAAGTCCTCATCCTCTGCATACAACTCTTTCAAATATTCAAACCCCACGACCTCTGCCTGCATAGTAGTCAATAAAGCATTGCGTCGACTCAAAGCATCTGCCACCCGATTCTGCTGCCCGGACCGATGCTTCAACACAAAGGAAAATTTCTGCAAGAAGCTTACCCATCGAACATGCATTCGGTTCAAATTGTTCTGATTATTGATGTACTTCAAGGCTTGATGGTCGCTGTACAGAACAAATTCTTTTTGAATAAGGTAATGCTCCCAATGCTTCAACGCCCGGATGATGGCATAGAACTCTAGCTCGTAGGTTGTCCATTTTTGCCGTGCTTCACTAAGTTTTTCACTGAAGTACTCCACGGGCCGTCCTTCTTGGGTCAAAACAGCCCCTATGCCGACCACAGAAGCATCACACTCCACTTCAAATAGCTTCTCAAAACTCGGTAATGCTAGTACTAGTGCAGAAGTTAGCTTTTCTTTTATCAGTTCAAAACTTGCTTGTTGCTGCTCCTTCCATTGAAATTGGCCCTTCTTCATGCATTCGGTGATGGGAGAGACGATGGTACTGAAGTTTCGAATGAAACGCCGATAGAATGTCGCTAACCCATGAAAGCTGCGGACTTGGCTAACATTTGTAGGAATCGGCCACTCCCGTATTGCCTTTACCTTCTCTTCATCAACCTGTATGCCATCAGCCCCAACAACAAATCCCAGGAACACCAAGCGTTTTGTAACAAAATGACACTTCTTAAGATTAACAAACAACTGATTCTCCCATAAAGCAAGCAAAACTGCTCTCAAGTGCTCCTTATGCTCAATTTCATTGCGACTATAGATCAAAATATCATCAAAGTAGACGACGACGAACTTTCCAATAAATGATTTTAGTACCTAATTCATTATTCTCATGAAGGTGCTCGGTGCATTGGATAGGCCAAAAGGCATGACCATCCACTCATATAACCCATCCTTCGTCTTGAACGCCGTCTTCCACTCATCACCAGGGCGAATCCGGATTTGATGGTAGCCGCTTCGTAAGTCAATTTTGGAGAAGACCTTGGCTCCTTCTAACATGTCGAGCATATCATTCAAACGGGGTATGGGAAACCGGTATTTTACTGTTATCCTGTTGATCGCACGGCTGTCCACGCACATACGCCAACTCCCATCCTTCTTCGGCGTCAAAAGTGCAGGCACCGCACACGGACTCATGCTTTCCCGGATCAGCCCCTTCTTGATCAAGTCTTCAACTTGTTGCTGCAGAATTTTGCTCTCCTTGGGACTCATGCGGTAATGAGGCAGATTGGGGAGACTTGCACCGGGCACCAAATCAATATGATGCTGAATATCTCGCATGGGAGGCAGTCCATTTGGTAGTTCTGCAGGAGTGATGTCTTTGAACTCTGTCAACAATTCTTTGAACTCCTCGGGCACCTGCTGCAGGATAGGCATCTCCGTCCCCTTAACAATCAACACCATAACCTCTTCAGCCCCCTTGAGTTCCGCCATGAACTGCGCACCAGAAACTGCAAGGAAAGACTTCCCCTCCACTTGAGAAGTTTTGGGGGTAAGCTTCTCTTTCATAGGCACCAACAAAATTTTCCTACCCTGCCATCGGAACAAGTATGTGTTGTCTCGGCCCCTGAATGTGACATCTGTGTCATGCTGGCATGGACGCCCGAGTAGAACATGACATGCATCCATATCCACCACATCGCACACCACTTCATCCTTGTAGTACCTTCCGATGGACAATGGCACTCGGCATACATCCTCTACTCTCGTTTCAGCTCCCTTTTTAATCCATCCAATCTTATAAGGAGACGGGTGCTTTTCTGTCTTCAATCCCATCGCACGAACCAATGCGGAGGAAACAATGTTTTCGCTGCTGCCGCTGTCAATAATCACGTTGCACACAGTTTTGTTGATAGTGCAGCAAGTTTTGAAGATGCTGTGGCGTTGCGATTCTTCTTCATTCTTCGGGGCAAATAAAATTCGCTGAACTACAAAGGAGGCCGGAACTCCCTGATCCGGCGCCGTCACCTCGACGTCTTCATCGTCGGTCTGCCCCTCTTCATGATCCTCCTCCTCATGCGGCATTTCTTCTTCATCCTCAGCTTCGACTACATGGACTGGCCGTCGCCTCGGACACTCGTTAGACCGATGCCCAACCTCCTGACATCTGTAACATTTTATAGGCATGGGTCTCTCGTAGGGGTTGCCACTACCTTTTGGGGCCGCCTGCTGCCTGCTGAAATTTCCGGCTCCTCTCGATGTGGATATCGGTGGTGGTTGACTCGAGGTGGCCGCCCCTTCAACAGTCTTCTGCTTTGCTATGGTGGAGCGCGAGGATGATGCTCTATTCATGGGCTGAAATTGGTGTGCCTTTCGTGTCGCCTGCGCCTCTAGTTTTAAGGCCAAACTTGTAGCTTCCGACAGGCTCCACACCGGATATAAATCCACCTGATCTCGGATGGCCGGCTTCAACCCACCAATGTACCTTGCCACTTGCTGATTTTCTGTTTCTGACAAGTTGTTGCGGGCATTGAGGCGGTTGAATTCATCAGTGTATTCGGTCACCGTCCGGGGGCCCTGTCGGCAGTTCTGGTACTGATGGTAGAGTGCCTGCTCGTAGTCAGGCGGGAGAAAACGGCCACGCAAATGTTGTTTCATCTTGCGCCAGGTGGTGATCTGCATCTTCCCTTGCCGTAGACGGTTATGTTGCAGTTGATCCCACCATGCAGATGCTCCTCCCTTCAATTTATACGCGACCAGCTTCACCTTCTTCTGATCTGGGATCTCCATATAATCGAAAAATTTTTCTACCTCGGCCAACCAATCCAAAATCCCTCAATGTGAAGATTACCGTTAAATGCAGGGAGATCCACCTTTAATCTGAAATCAGGGGAGCCCCTATCACGAACGCCCCAAGGGAGCCTATTCCTCACGGGTTCCGCATTCCTACCTCCTGCAGGGACCCTGTTCACCCGTGGACGCGGCTCCTGTGCTTCGTAGAATACTCCATCGTCATCAGGTGGCCAACCGTCAAGAGCCATATCCCCAGGGGGTCTTCGGTCGAGTCCACGGAGCCCGTGGCCCGCACGGTCTTGATTCCTCCATGGACGCCACCCACCAAGCTCTTCCTCAGGCGGCCCCTCATCCGGAAAGCGGTGGTAGAAGGGCCTTCGGTCCCGTTCGCCCCCAATGAAGCCGTACTCACCTGGGTGCAGATGCGGTCCACCGACCGTCCCATAGACCGCGGCTCCCTCCTCTTCATCGGAAGACTCCGGAGGAACTCGCTGGCGCCGCTGATGGGGTGGATCTCGCACCGGTGCCGGTGGACCGTGAGGGAGATCCTCGCGAGTCTGCACACGCTCCTGGTTGGGATCCACAACGTTTTCGATCCGCATGGCTTGGAGGTTTTGCTGGATTTCACGCACGGCTCCCTCCAACCCGCGGATCGCTGCCCAAAGGGCTCGTTCCCCGTGATCGCCGTCGACGGGGCGGACACCTACGCCGTTGTCATCCGCCATCGAAGCAGGAGACGCCTGCTCTGATACCAAATGATGAGGGGAAGCGAGGTGAAGAAGATGACCTCTGTTCTACTGCCGGATTGAATCTCCCAAGCAAAGAAGGAACAGGGGTTTTTGGGGCTCTTAACAGAGCCTTGCAGAGTTTTCTCTTTTTTTTTTTTTTTTTCATTCACCGGAAGGAAAAACAATGGATCCAAAAGAATGAGGACGGCGCCCCCTCTACAACTCCTTTATACGGCACCCAAACTATGGCCATGACTCACCCTAATCCCTAATCAAACTCTAATCAAATGAACTCCTAATTAAGTCCAAATTTAAAACTGAAACAAACATAATTTAGGACCCAATTTAAACTAAACAAGGACTCTAAACAAGACTCAACCAAACCTAAAACAAAGTCTCCTACATGGCTTCAAATTGACTTCATTCTGGTTCTGCATCACCCACTAGATTTAAAATTATTTTCGTGGATCGGACGCGAGCTGACCTTATCAGCTAATGGGTTATGTTTAAATCTAAAATCATGACCATAAAATGAAATCAGGTTGGGTTGCAGTTGAGCATGCGCCAATCCAACGCAAGTCCTTGTCTCGAACCAGAAGGTTGTGCAAGAGGTCGAGAGCAAGAACTGCGGTACTAGTTTGGAATCTCATAGCCTCATCTCTAGTGGAGCAACTCTAGCATTTACTAATTAGATGTTTCTTAGTCTTTACTATTATGGAATTCTAAAACTACAAAGTTCAATGTATATTAACCTTATAATTGAGGATAAATCTAAGCAGTTGTCCAAGCAATTAAAATTTAAAGCAAATGGGCATATACAATACACAGTATAAAGCAGCTATAGTCCAAAGTCGATAATAGTAAATAAAAATAAAATAGAGAATATAAAAAACTAAATTAAAGAGAACAAATTTTCTTGTATAATTTTTCTAATTGAAAGTCTCAAAGTAGTATATATTTAAATTGATCTTTGATTAATGTTTACTAAAAATTGGTAATCATGTAAGATATCCTGAAAAATATCTTACAACCTAAATAGGTTGGGTTTCACCAAATTGTCCTCTTAATTGGGATTTTGTCTATTCAATTTTAAATTTAGTTGGAGAAGAAAAAAAACAAAATTTCTTGCTATAGTTATTTTTAAAAATAATTTATTGATGCATTATCGTAAAAATGAAAGAAATACATGAACAAGGTTAGATCAAGGACTTCAAAAAAAAAAAAAAAACATAAACATAAACAAATGCCTTTAATCAATTGATGCCGGTGCTTCATTGATTATCCAACAGTGGCAAGAAAAGACGGAATCGTGTTTTATTTAGCCTTCAAACCTACCCATGGCCATGGCCTGGAATCGCTCCTCCACCCACGCAATGGCGCCGTGGGGTATCCGGTAGCGCTCTAGCGGATCCGGGAGATCCGGGAATACGCCTACATTACGATAGAAAAATGATGATTACGATGGTGATCACAACAACGACAAAAACAACAACAAAAATAATGAAAAATAATAATAATAAAAGAGCTGATATGCAATCTTAGGTTTTGCCTTTAGAGCCCCACCACCACTAGCTAATACCAGAACCCTGGCTTAATATAATATGTACCCTCGTCGATGTCTTATCATATCTTTCAATCTGTAATTGTCACCGGCACAATATCTCTAGATTTTGTACATCAAAACTAGAACCACCACCATTTGCAGATTTTTCTGCTTTTAAAAATAATAAAGAAATAAAATAAAATTATGTTTGCTGTCAAAAATAAAAAATATGAATTATTTTTCCGATTCTAGGATACCCATTTCCAGGATTAATAATGAATGATTGATTTCAATTCTATATTTGGAAACTGAATGAGCCCATGTTAATGCAAAACTTGTCAAGATAGCTTCATAGCATACTCAAGTTTGTACAAAAATATAACATAATATTTAAAAATATAATCATTATTCATTACAACATACCTTAGAAGATATAATAAATATTAGAATTAAATAATGTATTTTTAATAAATTATTATATTACAATATAGAGGACATAAACATATGTATATATTAAAGTAATGCCATTCAATCTACTATAATATTAATACCATGTGATATATAATATAGTTTATAATTAATCATATATAGTATATAACAATATAACAATGAGTTATACATTATTTTCCTCATTCGCTGAAATATATTTCATGGATTTTATAACGTGTAGTATAATGAAATATGCTATTTACAATATAACAATATATAGTCTATAAATAAAAGATATATGATGCATAATATATTTTTGTAATTTAAAAATACTTTTTAAATTATCATTTTTAGAATTTATATATATTTTTCATCATTTTAGACTGATGACTATGATCATCCATGTGGTACAAACCAACAAGGACAAGTGTCAAAAGTTAAATAGTGACACCTATCCTAGTGGTTAATAGAAGTTACTTATAATATAAATTGTAACTCTTAAAAAAAAAAAAATTAGCCAATCAAATAACTTATCATTATCTTTATCTTTATCTTTTATTTATTCTTGCATCTATCTTTAGTTTTCCTGCTTTAGTTATCTTGTCCTACTCTAATTTATTCGTTGCTATAGTGTAAAATCATAGCTCCAACTATATCCTACCTCTTCCTTTTTTTGGTTAGGCAATATCACGGCAGTTAAAGTTCTTGAAGGTAAAAAAATCAAGATCCTCACTACCAACCCTTTTCCCTATCTTCTTTCCAACTATTGATATCATTGGCATGTGATTAACATGATAATCCAAGATCTTGATGTATTTTCATATTTGAAAATATAACATTTGGTATCAGACCC
Source organism: Phoenix dactylifera (assembly GCF_009389715.1). Taxonomy (NCBI): domain Eukaryota; kingdom Viridiplantae; phylum Streptophyta; class Magnoliopsida; order Arecales; family Arecaceae; genus Phoenix; species Phoenix dactylifera. The sequence continues at coordinate 3,897,264 of NW_024067666.1, read as the reverse complement.
ATTGTTGTGGATTATTATGTTTTTCCATTGATATTAAGAATCTGCCATCAAATAAGGTTTGAAGATTATGATGGATTTATGTACTTCATTTCTGTCTACTTAGTTTTATAACCTATTATCAAAAATTTGTCTTAGAGCTATATAAATATGCATGCCTTCCACGTGTTTGTCAAATTGACTCATCAACATTTACTTTGTGGATACAGTTGCTGTGTTACATATCAGTTCTAAAAATTGTGGACAAGTTTTTCACAATTGTATATTCATACTAAGCATTCCTATAGAAGTTATTAATGGCAAAATAAACTTCTCTGCATTTTGTTTGTTCATACCTTTGTTTAGTTCTTAAAATATTTTCTGTCCTTCTGTTCATGTTAAGGAATATTTCTTTTTTTTTGAAGTTGCAATGGTTGTTGTGCCTGTTATTATTGTTACAGTTTGGCTTGGTCCGAATTGTTTTTGGGCTTATAAAAGCAGGGTTTCCATATAGTAAATTTGAATCTTTACATGATCTGACGTAAATCTGACCCAACAGGCTTGAAAGTTGGAACATTGTATTTTATGCATAAATGACAAATCCACTGCTTACGCCTACAGTGTTATATTGACAGGAATGAATACTCACTTAGAATGCATCAAATGCTTGTGCTGGCTGAGCAAAGCCTGTGGACATCAGCACCATTTTTTTATCATCTCCCACCTCTAGCGAATAAATAGGAAAATGAAGATAAACCTGTATGTGGCCGTCCTTGTAACTCCTCCCACTATTTTGATACAGTTAGCTGGGAATGCTGATTTATGAGCTTGCTGTTATTAGCTTCCTATGCAGGTCTGCTAATAACCAAGTTATTAGTTTTTCTATTATGTTTTTCTTTCCTATTATGTAAAACATGGGTCTGTCTATATTCTTGGAACATATTGTTCATGTGAAAAAACACTATAGGCATCTATTCATGAGAAGGAAGTATATTACTGATTGCAATATACCATCTTTCAACAAGGTGATGTCTTGATTCATGAACGTAATGGTGTTTCTCCCAAAACATGAAAGAATTAGATCTTGGTTTATAGGCCCTCAAAGTAATTTGTTTCTTGTTTAATCAGCAATGATAAGGACATCTAACTGGTTAGATAGATGATAATATCTGTTTATGTAATTTAAATAATGGTGCATCTGACTTCATCTGACATATAAAAAAAAAAAATTGTGAAAATTATTCTTATTACCTCTAGATTACCTTGTGCCCATTATGTGTTAAATTCTTAACTGTTAATTGAATTTTATTATGGTTGGGCATGTATTAATTTGTATCTTAGTCCATTATATGTAAAATTCCATTATTGCTTGATGAATTTTATTTATTGATTGGACATGAATTGTTTGAGATAATCTATTTGTACTAAAATCATGTGAGAATTTGTTTGCCCAAAGGTACAAAATCTTACTTGATTTTAGATGACAAATATTTGACATCATAATTATGAATGGATTATATTGGAGGGAACACTTGTATGTTAGGATCCTCCCAAAGGTTGGATCTTAATGATACGATTAGTTCATCTACTAATTTTTAATATTGGAAGGAACAATTTGTATGTGAAAATTTCCTACCCAAAGGAGGAATTTTGATGATACTACTAGTTCATCCACAGAATTTAAATGCTGGAAGGAACACTTGTATGTTAGGATCCTCCCAAAGGTTGGATTTTAATGATACCCTATTTCATCCATTATGATTTAAATTCTGATTATTATATTTATGAGTGTCTAATTCAAAGCATTAATGTGATTAAATTGAAATTCTTTGCAGTAAGTGTGCCGGTCTCTTTACATTCACAAGCATCATCTGTCCCTATGCTGAATGGGAGTAATTTTTCAGAATGGATGGAGAGGGTCAGATTCACCTTAGGAGTTCTTGATCTAGATTTATCCTTTTTGACCCCAAAACCAGCTGCTCTTACTGAAAACAGTAGCAAAGATGAGAAAGACAATTTCAAAGCCTGGGAGAGATCAAATAGGTTGAGCCTCATGTTTTTAAGAATGACCATAGCTGGAAACATCAAACACTCACTCCCTAGTACAGAGGATGCCAAAACCTTTTTGACAAGTGTTGAGGAGAGATTTCGCTCAGCAGATAAGTCTTTAGCGGGGACCTTAATGGCTAGACTTGCCACCATGAAATATAATGGGGCTAAGGGAATGCAAGAGCATATCCTTGAGATGACAAATATAGCTGCCAAACTTGAAACTCTAGGAATGAAAGTAGAGGAGTCCTTTATTGTTCAATTCATCCTGAACTCATTGCCACCTCAGTATGGTCCATTCCAGATGCACTACAATTCTATCAAGGATAAATGGAATGTGAATGAGTTGGCTAGTATGGTGGTTCAGGAGGAGATAAGACTAAAACAACAAGGGACTTTTTCTGCTAATTTTGTGACTCAAGAAGCTGGAAATAAAAAGCACCATTATGGGAAAGGAAAGAAACAAGCACCACCAAAGGGAAAGGGACCTGCTAAAGGCAATTAGGTTCAAGGAAAGGATACATAATGTCATTTCTGTAGGAAGCCTGGACACATGAAAGCTGAGTGTCCAAAGCATAAGGCTTGGTTCGAAAAGAAGGGTAAGCTTTATGCTTGTGTATGTTTCGAATCAAATCTTGTAAGCGTTCCTACTAATACTTGGTGGTTAGATTCGGGTGCTAATGTTCATGTTTCCTTAACAATGCAGGGATTCCTTACAAGCCGTACACCAAATCCAATTGAATGTTTCATCTTCATAGGAAATGAGAATAAGGCCGAAGTTTTGGCCATTGGAACCTTTCGTTTAATTTTAAGTATCAGTCATTGTTTAGACCTTCATGATACTATTTTTGTGCCTTCTGTAAGGCGTAATTTGATTTCCTTGTCAAGACTTGACATTGATGGCTACTCTTTTTCCTTTCAGAATGGTTGTTTTAGTTTGTTTAAGAATGTTATTCCTATTGGTTCTGGTTTCCTTTCTAATGGCCTTTATCAGCTTTGCCTTGATAATACCTTTGTTAAAAATGTTTACACCCAACACCATGAAGTTTGTATTGGAATGAAAAGGAACATGATTAATGAAAAGTCTTATGACTTGTGGCATAAAAGGTTGGGGCATATCTCCAAAGAAAGGTTACAGAGATTAGTAAAGTTAGGGATTCTTCCGATTTTGGATTTTACTGATCTCGGTATGTGTGTGGATTGCATTAAAGGAAAGCAAACCAAACATACAAAGAAAAGTGCCACAAGGAGTAAGGAGCTTCTTGAAATAATTCATACAGATATATGTGAACCTTTCTCCACAGAATGTTTTGGGGGAGAAAAGTATTTTATCACCTTCATAGATGATTTTTCACGGTATAGATATATTTATTTGCTACATGAGAAATCTCAAGCCGCTACGGTCCTTGAGATGGTTCTTACTGAGGTTGAAAGACAATTAGATAGAAAAGTGAAAATCATCAGATCGGATCGAGGTGGTGAGTACTATAGTAGATATGATGAATCGGGTCGTAACCCTGGCCCATTCGCCAAACTTCTTGAACAACGTGGCATTGTGGCATAATACACTATGCCTGGTACGCCTCCGTAGAATGGTGTTGCTGAGAGGCGTAATCGGACATTACTGGATATGGTTAGGAGTATGATAAGCAATTCTACCTTACCTAAGTCATTGGGAGTGAAGCTCTTAAGACTGCTGTGTATATCTTAAACCGTGTCCCTAGTAAATCAGTTCCAAAAACTCCTTTTGAGTTATGGACTGGAAGGGTACCAAGTTTGAGACATATGCATGTCTGGGGTTGTCCAGCTGAAGCAAGGCTTTACAGTCCACATGAAAAGAAATTGGATCCTAGAACTATAAGCGGGTACTTTATTGGTTACCCAGAGAGATCCAAATGGTATAGGTTTTATTGTCCCAACCATAGTCCGAGAATAGTAGAAACTGGAAATACCAAATTTTTTGAGCTTAGTGAAGTCAGTGAGAGTAAAGAATTGAGAGATGTAATCATTGAGGAAGTACGGGTTGATGTTCCAATACCCACTTTTTCAGAAAGTATTACTGTTCCGCCTAATGATCATTCTAATGATACATTGGAAGTAAATAATGATCCATCTCATAATGAGAATTCCACTGATGAACAAGCTATGGAGATACCAGAACAGATGATGTTACGCAAATCTCAGAGGGAACGGAGACCTGCTATTTCATCTGATTATGTAATGTATGTCCAGGAACATGAATTTGATATTGGAACAAGTAATGATCCAGTTACGTTTTCACAAATTAAAGAAAGAAGTGATTCTGATAAATGGATTGATGCCATAAAGAAAGAGTTAAAATCCATGGCCCAAAATAAAGTCTAGGATCTTGTTGAATTGCCTGAAGGATGCAAAAGAGTCGGATGTAAATGGGTTTTCAAAAGAAAACATGACTCTAAAGGCAATGTGCAACAATATAAAGCCAGACTTGTGGCGAAAGGTTTTACTCAGAAATAGGGCATTGATTATAAAGAGACCTTTTCTCCAGTATTTAAAAAGGACTCTTTCAGAATCATTATGGCATTGGTGGCTCATTTTGATTTGGAGTTGCACCAAATGGATGTGAAAACGGCTTTTTTGAATGGAAGTTTGGATGAAGAGGTCTACATGGAGCAGCCGGAAGGCTTCTCTGAAGAGGGTAAAGGTCACTTGGTTTGTAAGCTCAATAAGTCAATCTATGGACTTAAACAAGCTTTTCGACAATGGTATCTAAAGTTTCATAATACCATTATTACCTTTGGATTTAAGGAAAACGTCGTTGATCGATGTATATATCTAAAGGTCAGTGGGAGCAAGTTTATTTTTCTAGTCCTGTATGTTGATGACATATTGTTGGGCAGTAGTGATATGGATTTACTGTATGAAACTAAGAGTTTTCTCTCAAAGAATTTTGAAATGAAAGGCATGGGTGAGGCATCTTTCGTGATTGGAATCGAAATCTTTGACCGAAAACGAGGATTGTTGGGATTGTCTCAGAAAAGTTATATAGAAAGAATTCTTGAGAGATTTGGCATAAAAGATTGTTCATCTTTAGATACCCCGATAACGAAAGGTGATAAGTTCAGCATCTCACAATGTCCAAAGACTGATTGGGAGCGGAAGGAGATGGAAAGATTCCGTATGCATCTGTTGTGGGAAGCTTGATATATGCGCAAACTTGTACGAGGCCATATATCAGTTTTGCAGTTGGCATGCTTGGGCGTTACCAAAGTAATCCAGGAATGTCCCATTGGAAAGCTGCGAAGAGGGTACTGCGCTATTTGCAAGGAACTAAGGATTATTTGCTTACCTTTAGAAGAACTGATAATCTAGAGGTGATCGGATACTCAGACTCTGATTTTGCTGGTTGCTCAGATAGCAGAAAATCCACTTCTGGTTATGTGTTTTTGCTAGCAGGTGGAGCTATTTTTTGGAAGAGTATGAAGCAAACTATTACTGCTTCGTCTACAATGGAGGCTGAGTTTGTGGCGTGCTTTGAAGCCACAGTGCATGGTTTATGGCTGAGGAACTTTATCTCAGAACTTGGAGTTGTCGACTCTATAGCCAAGCCGCTGAGAATTTATTGTGATAATTCCTCTGCAGTCTTTTTCTCCAAGAATGACCAGTATTCTAATGGTGCGAAACATATGGAGCTCAAGTACCTTAGTGTCAAGGAGGAAGTATAGAAACAAACAGTGTCCATAGAACACATCGAGACTTCACTTATGGTTGCTGATCCTTTGACGAAAGGATTAACAGGAAAGAAATTTAAAGAACATATTGACAGTATGGGTCTTATGTATTTATCCATGTTTTGAACATGTTAGTGAGCTCATTAATGTATTAAATGTTTTCTTCAAGACATACATGGATATCCAAGTATAATTGTTTCTGTTTTCTTGTTTTCCACTTATATGTACATTGAATTGTGTGGATGAAAGATGACAAGAAAAATGTCTGAAATAGACATGAATATGAACCCAAGGCATAATGATAGTAGCCTTAAACCCCTATAAAAGATCATGTTGAATGAAGTTGCTAGTGTTGTGGTACATGAAAGGAATTTTGTTGATTGAATAACAAATGACCGCCATGACTCACATTGGTAGCCAATTTGACATTGATATAATGGAACTCATATGAATTATATTGGACTAGGAAGGTTTTCTAATGAAAAGCGTGCACGTGTATGATTTTAATATCATAACCCATAATAGTCGTTTATAAAAAAAAAATTCAAATTACAAAGAATGTTTTATTTTGTTTTATGGGTGTATGGGTCAAGTGGGAGAATGTAAGAATATTATAAATTAATATTCTATTAAAGTGTCCCACACACCCTATAATACCCAATTAAAAGATTATGGGTCATTACTAGTCCAATTGTATTTATGGATAGAAAACCTATTAAAAGAGTCTTTTGATTTTCTTGCTCGTAAGAGCCTTTTGGTTTTCTTGCTGGTAGAAAACATATTAAAAGAATCCTTTGGTCTTCTTGATGGTGGGAGACCTATAAAAGAAATGAGAGACTCTAGGGTTCATACCTACAACATAATTTGTGCCTCTAATCATCGTGAGACACTCTTGAGGAACGTTGTTAGGGTGATCCTTCTCTCTAAAAGCAAGGACAGATTTTAGCAATGGATACAGGTATGTCTTTATAGTTTTATATTCCGCGTTGATTGTGATTAACATGATAATTCAAGATCTTGATGTATTTTCATATTTGAAAATATAACATGGCATGCCTATGCACTCGCATGAACTTGCCATGTGATGCCCGCACCATCCATTCTCCCGAACGAAGGACTCCACAGCCAACACGTTCTTTTCTGGCATACCAAATGAGATGATTTCGGGTAACTATCATCATGCTGCCGAAAAAGAGGACTAATGCTGCCTACAAGCTACTGATAAAATAGAAATAGAGAAACAAAAATGAGCATTCATTTTCCGGGAAAAGACCACCTTTGGTATGATACTTCTATTTATACTTTACATACTCAAACCAAGTATCCGAGAATGCTCCCACTTACCCGTTTTAGTTAGTTACACCATTAACCCACTTTCATAATGGTTGTTAACTAATATCGAATTTAGATCTCCACTCAAATCTGATCAAGCTTAGATTGCACAAATACAATGAGGGGTTTATATCGATGATCTAAGCCGTTGGATATTATTTACTATCTCTAAAATACATACCAAAAACTATATAATTTGGAGACTCCTAACCTATGCATCAAGTGATAAAAAAAAAATATATACAATTTGATATTATTTAGACCGCCTAATTTTTTGACCATCTGATGCATAGACTAGAGGTTTTTAAATCACATGATTTTTGGCATCTAAGTAAATAGATCACATTCAACACCTCATATCATTGACATGGGATCTCCATTGTTTAATCTGGACCTAACTGAATCTAAATAGAGATATGCTCAAGTGGAGCCAAATCTAGTTAGCTAGCCAGATAGATAGATAGAGGGAGAGACTCACAGCGGTAAATAAGAACATCAAATAAATTTTTGAAGGGAACTCCGCTCCGAAAAGTAGAAGGCTTGCTGGCTAAGATATGGATAGGCAACTCTCCCTTCTCGTTGCGGTAGTTAGCCAGGAAGGGCCAGCATCGAACGATCTCCAGAGCCAAATCTGTGCACCATACCGTACGCCATTCAGTAAATAATATCAAAAAGTTTGACCGTTATGACAGGCACCACTAAAATTATTAGTTACCATCGTCAGATACGCAGTGACAGTTACATAGGTCATGATTGGATACTTCAGAATAAAATAATGCCTGCTATAACAATCGCATTCATTCCTTCTCTCTCTTTAAAAAAATGAAAAACAGAGGGGGTCGTTCAAACCGTCCATAGGATTTTTATTATTATTATGATGATTGGATTTGAAAGAGTTATATTTTAATTAAATTAACATTGGAAAGATCCATCATCACCGAGATAATAGCTAGATAATGGATTTTTTAATTATTTAACAATATATTATATTCTTCAATATATATATATATATATATATGTATGTATGTATGTATGTATTTGTGCATATATACATATATATATATACATGCCCTTTCAGGCTTCAATGCCTAGTATGTGCATCTTCTTTGGTTACTAAAACATTTTTGCAAAAGATATGCATGAGAAGATGCTAATCACATGCAAGTAGGGCGGGAAATGTTTATATCAATGAACAAAATCAAGGCAAACACAATTGGATATGAAGATATGTCGCAACTTGCTTGTTATTTGAACACTTGGTGATCAGACTTAAGCAGCATCCTATTTGGATTGGATCGAACATATTTATCATCAAATCACGATTAAGTCGGTGGCCTCTAATTAGCCATCCGAAATGGGGACTTGGTGGTCCAATTCAAGAGTTAGCCAACTATTTAGGTAGATCAATAATCCAACTTGATCAATTTTCATAAGTATTTTTTTGTATGTATATATACCCTCCTAAATATATAAAATTGCATGATTACCCTTGTAAAATTACTATTTATATGTACATCCTTTTTTTTCATATGTACATCGTTAAAAATAAACGGTTTACAACTAAAATAACTAAAATACCTTTTTAGGTAGATATGCAAAAAAAAGTTACAAGGGTATACACACAAATAGTAACTTTATGAAGGTATTCATGTAATTTCTCATATTTAGAAGGATATGTATTCATAAAATCTATTAAAAAATTAAAACTTGGCTAGAATTTGTTAAGTCTTTTATGATTTAGTTGGATCGACAAGTCAAAAAAAAAATTGAGCCACATTGTCATTTTTTTTTAGGATCATGACTTAGTCCAATTAGAATATTAAGTAATCATTTTGGTAATGCTATTCTCCATTTGATTTTGATATAATTATCATTATTAATTATATGACATCTATATATTCTTTATTATTTTTAAAAAATTAAAGCATACCAAATTTAAATTAATTATAGATGCTTAAATTAGTAAAATATTTTTTAGTTATTTGTAAATGTTAAGTTGTTATTTGTTTTTGAGGCAATAATTTTGTAAAAACTCGATTCATTCTACAAGAGTTAATATTAATATGAGATCATGTGACATAATAATATTAATATTTTTTTGTCATCTTTTTATATTAAGAGCAATTGAATTATTTTTACTGAATTTTGATTATTTTTTATTAAAATTTTTTAAGTGCACACCCTCCTAAATATACGTAATTGTATGAATATCCTTGCAAAGTTGCTATTTGCACGTGTATCCTCTTTTTTTTTGTGTGTGTGCGCCTACCTGTAAGGATATTTTAGCCATTTTAAATTTAAATTATTTATTTTTTAATGGCATTCGATGGTGTAGCTATATATATAAAAAAGAAAGAAAAATAAAGGTATACATGCAAAAGAAGTATTTTATGAGGGTATACGCAAATAACAACGTTACGAGGATATTTCCACAATTTTGAATATTTTGGAAGGTATACATGTAAAAAAAAAATTAAAAATACCAAATAAACTATTTTTTTGGATGCAGATCATTCGTACTGACTGTATACGGTTATCATGAGAAATTTCCCCGCCATATTTCAAAATATCCTAGCAACACATACATTTCCAGAGAAGAAAATTTCGCGAATGAAGGCGCCCCAAGCTCCACAGTGCATGCTATATATGGACCTGGTGGAATTTTCTATCTACCCTTTCTTCCTATTGTCGTTGTTCCTTTTTTTTAAATTATTTTTCCTTCTCCTTTTGCCTTTTTTTTAATTCTTCTACTTATATTTTGGAGGTTCTGGGCTCCTCGATCCTACCAAAAATTGAGATGGAGTGAATTCATCAGTTTCCTAGATTTGTGACAATATTAATGCATGCCTGTGGCATCGCAGCTAATCTTTACGTACCATAGTGCTCCTCGAGCAAGGCAACGTGGAGGACGGTGTCGCCGCCAGATTTCCGGCAGCAGCCTAGGTCGAAGAGGCTGCTACCTGCGGCGAGGGCGGCACGTTGCATGGCGCGGAAGGTTTCCCTCTGGCCGTGGCGCGCGGCCTTAAAGAGGGGCGTCTCACCGTGCTCATTGCGAACCTGGGTCAACAGCTCGGGGCACCGCCTGGCCATGTCCAAGCACGCCTTCCTCATCCCGAGGGCGGCAGCCAGGTGCAGTGGCGTGTCGCCGCTCTTGTTCCCCATCCCCAGGATTTTTCTGCTGCGATATCTGGGGATACGGCCCGTGAGCAGCTTCACGTTGCCTTCCACTCGGCTCGACACGGCCAAGTGCAGCAAGGTGTCACCAGTCCGGATGATCGTGGCGACCCGGACTTCCTCGAAGCGGTTGTACAGATCTGCCGCATCTTCCCACTCTCCGAGCATTGCGCTCTCGAACGCAGATTCCACAAAGGAGTTGAGACTCCACCAAGCAGAACCGAGGCTCAAGGGGGCCGGAGAGTCAGAGATGGGTACGGCTGCCATGCCTCTCCGACCGGCTTCGATGAACCGCAAGGTGGTAGGAAGCATGGTTGTGGGCAGCTAGGGTGCCTATATAGCTACATTACTGCTTTTCAAAAGCAAATTGCCCCAGTTCACCTCCATTGCTATATTCTTTTCTAATTGCACCGGCAAAGCCACATCTTTACTAAAGTGAAAGAATTACTTGAGGATGAGCCAAAACCGGCATCAGATTCCAGTGCGTCGGATTTATCTATGTTGCCTAATGTGAAGGCCCGCCTGGCCCAGTCCATTTGACCAGCCCAAGCTTTGCTCCGTGCATCAGCCGAGGAAAACTCTTTTGAAGAGCATTTCTGGAAACTAAGTTAATTTGGATCATGGATTCACTTAAAAACTTGGTCCAAAGTTTTTCTAGGGTGGGAGAGATAAAAACCTCAAAGAAGAACCACCAAGTTTTTGATTGGATTATTTATTCAGAGTTGAGCAATCTTATAAATGGTCCAACCATGGAAACCATCAGTTTGTTCTAAATCGGATAATCCCACAGTTGGATCATCGAGTTTTAAAACGGTGTGGTAGTACCATTCGCCTCAATGGGTCCATAACAACGGGGTTGTTTTTTTGACCATGCAACCTTCTACGGTTAGGAGTTTCTTTCTATTAACCGGGGAGCATTTTTATTTTGACAAAGAACTAAAGAAAATTCAAAGCGTGGAACAAAGCAAATAGTGCTTTGAGGATGGTGCTTGCATCACTTCTGACAGCTATTATCGGCAGCAAAAGAGAGCCTGCAACAAGTAAGCACGTTTTTTTTTTTTTTTTTTTTTTTTTTTTTTTGATAGAAACGGCATTTCATATAACTCTAACTTGAGTACATCCAGCCATATCAAAGGAAAGCAAATAGTAAAAGGTGGGAGGAATATCTCCTACAGATGTCCATATGATCTCCCCGGAATGCCGGGCAACAAAAGAGGCAACCCAGTCTGCCATACTGTTCGCCTCCCGAAAAACATGTGAAGCCTGGAAGTCGCTCAGCTCCTGAGCCAATCGCCGCATCTCACGAATGAGGGGATGACCATCACCATATCTGTCCACTCCTCGAATCCAATCGATCACCACAGAGGAATCTCCCTCAAGACATATATGCTCAGCACGGAGTACCCGCCTCGCATAGGCTATGCCCTCCCAGGCTGCCCGCAACTCTGCCACAACTGCGGTAAATCCCTGCGTACGGCATCCACCAGCAGCAATCAGCCTACCCAGATAGTCTCTGATAACAAAGCCAGCTCCTCCTGACACCCCGTCCACCGACATACTACCATCAAAATTCACTTTGAGATGACCAAGGGGTGGGGATACCCAAAAAACTAGGGCGAACCTGGGCGCTGTGACAGCTGAAAGAGTACCCCAGGTGTCCCTGGCCATCTCAGAAGTGAAGCTAATGGCAGCTATAGTAACCTCCCTGGCATAAAGCATGGCTCTGTCCACCACCCTTCGTGGGGGTAATCGCCTGCCCTCAAAGATGCCAGCATTCCTGTCCAACCAAATAGAATAAACCAAATATACCCAGCAAATGCCGGCCGCAACAGTGCTAGGCCTCCTCATGGAAACCCTCAACCAGTGAATCAAATCCTGTGTCGACTCGACTGAGTGGGGTAATAAGGATGGTGATAGGCGCCAAATCTCCCTAGCTTTGGGACACTGCAGAAGAGCATGATCAATCGTCTCCTCGGTCTCCGTGCACTCCTCACAACACTGAGTGATCCTCATACCTCGCCGTACTAGCAAGCTCCTGGTCGGTAGGCAGCCCCATGCCACCTTCCAGATGAAGAGTGCCACCCGCGGGTGAATCCGCATCTTCCAAATTCATTCTCCCTCTATCTGCCGGGCTGGCTCTCGGCTCAAAAAAGTGTGAATATCCCTGGCTCGCACCTGCGATCGCCCTGACGGCATCCAGACTAGTCTATCCAGCCCCTCTCGGGCAGGGATATGTAGGGCCAGGATCATCTCTGCCAACTGCTCCCCAAAAGTCTCTCTGATCAACTCCATCCTCCAGCGATCACCCCCTGGCTCCATCAGATCTCTGACCCTGAGGCCAGCTAACCTCGACGTATCCACTATAACCGGTAATCTACTGATAGGCTGCTCCGTCACCCAGCAATCCTCCAACACATCAATGGACCGACCATCTCCAATGGCCCATCTAATCGCGGGAAGCACCAACCCTGCCCTAGCACAAATCTCCCTTCAGACCGGTGAATGGCAACGTCCAGATGGGCCCCAGGCACTAGGACGCCATACTTGGCCCTCATCAGTGAAGACCATATGCCACTAGGCTCCAACACAACTCTAGCAGCGTGCCGTGCCGCTAGGACCTCCCGTCTCGCCACCAAGGACTGCACCCCCAAACCACCATATCTCGTTGGCTGACATACAACCTCCCATGCCATAAGAGGGATGCCCCCTGCCTCCGTTCCTCCCCTAAATAAAGTTCCTACAGATCTGCTCAATTTTCCTCACTGTCGCTACTGGGATAAGAGAATTAGATAGTAGGTAGACAGGGATCGAGGAAAGAACTGACCGTACCAGAGTAATCCTGCCCATCATGGAGAGTGAGTGTATCTGTCAGCCCTCCAGCCTGTGTCTGATACTGAGCTCGAGGGAAGAGCAATCACTACTGCGTAGGCGCTGACCGGAGATCGGTACTCCCAAATACCTCAACGTGCCCTCCTGCTCACCCACTCCCAGAATCTCCAAAATGAAGGTCTTCACAGTCAGTTTGGTCCTCGGGCTGAAAATAATTGCTGACTTAGATAAGTTAACCTGTTGACCAGACATAGAACAATAATCTCGAAGAATCCTCCAAATAATCCGAGCAGCCTGCCTAGTCGCCCGGGCTAACAAGAGACAATCATCGGCGAAGAGCAAATGCGAAATCGGTGTGGCCTCCGCCACCGGCCTATAAACCTCCAGCTCCTGGGAGATCACTGCATGCCGAAGGGCCCGGGAAAGTGCATCTGCGCATATAATAAACAACAATGGAGAGAGGGGGCATCCATGACGCAATCCACCAAAAGACACAAAATACCGTGATGGCGATCCATTTACCAGGATAGCAAAGGAGGGGGCTCTGATGCACCCCATAACCCATCTGATCCATACCTCAGGAAAGCCAAATTCCTGCAAGGACTGCTGCGCAAAATCCCATCTCATTCTATCATATGCTCTCTCCATGTCAAGCTTGATCCCCATCAAACTCATCCTACTCGAGGCCCTACCAAGATCAAACATAAATTCCTGAGCAATAAGGACATTATCTGTGATACTCCGCCCTCCCACAAAAGCCCCCTGCTCCGGGCTGATCAGTCTCGGTAGAATATCCCTCAATCTCAAGGCTAGTAACTTCGCCGTCGCCTTGTACAAGGTCGTACACAGACTGATCGGGCGAAAGTGACTCGGCTCAGAAGCATCCTGTCGCTTCGGTATCAGGGTGACTAGGGTCCTCTGCCAATCTATAGACATCACGGCTGTGCTGAAATACTGCTATATGGTCGCCGTCACAGTCTGTCCCACAATCATCCAGTACCTCCGAAAAAAAACGGTGGAAAGTCATCCGGACCGGGCGCCTTGTCCCCCTCAAGGGACCACATCACCTCCGAATCTCCCTCTCCGATACCAGCCTAATCAGTGCTGCTGTATCCTCCTCCGCCACCCGTATCAGTGGTGGCACAATACCCTCTGAAGTCACGGTGCCCGTCTGCTCAGACCATCTGGCCATGAAAAAACCCTCCAACACCCTACGAATCATATCTGGGTCCTCCACTAGCTGCCCATCCTCATCCCTGATCGCCCTGATCCTGTTCCGATGCCTCCTAATCACTGCCGTCTGGTGGAAAAATCTAGTATTCCGGTCCCCCTCCTGGATCTACTGTACCCTCGATTTCTGTCTCCATAAGATCTCCTGCCGTCTCAAAAGGGAATCATGCAGGGCTAGAAGTGACCTAAGCTCCCCCATCTCCTCATCTGCCAAACTTCCCTCCACAGCCTCCTGAGCCTGTAACTTGGCAATGGCCTCCTCAGACTCCTCAATCCTCCTAAAAATATTCCCTACCTCCTCACGGTTCCACCTTCTCAACCTTCTTTTCGTCAGCTCCAATCGGCAAGACACACGATACATAGCATCCCCTCTCACCGGTACGCCCCATGCCTCCCTCACAATCTCCCAAGACCGTGGATAACATGTCCAAAACTTCTCAAATCTAAAGGGGGAGCGAAAAAAGACAACTGCATCAGTACTAACCAGTAAGGGGCAATGGTCGGATGCAATCCTCGGCAGGTGACGGACCTGATAGTCAGAGGAACACTGAACCCACCCCGGTGTGGCATAGACTCTGTCCAATCTTTTTTAGTTAGAAGGCTAGAAGCATCATTCTTTTGTAAAAGAATATAAATCAAAGTGGGAAGCTTTATTAATTGCAAGATTTAAAATAAAGCCAATGCTGCTTTTAATAAAGCTTGAGACGAAGCTTGAGTCTACTAATTGCAAGATTGTGAACCGCTAATTAATGGGACTTTAAGTTCCTTGTAACATCACTGATTATTTCAAAGTAAACAAAAACCATGGTTTTCTTTCCTCGAAGAAACCCTATCTCTAGTAGTCACCACTGGCCCCACTTGGGC
Source organism: Phoenix dactylifera (assembly GCF_009389715.1). Lineage (NCBI taxonomy): Eukaryota > Viridiplantae > Streptophyta > Magnoliopsida > Arecales > Arecaceae > Phoenix > Phoenix dactylifera. The sequence goes on along the minus strand of NW_024067666.1, from coordinate 3,882,100 downwards.
TCCTCAGCCCTCTGCCCCTCTGTGGCCCGGGAGCCCCCTCTGCCCCTTTCTCCCTCCATCCCATCTGCTCTCTTCTCTCCTCCTCCTTTGTCCCCTGGTGGGTCATGAGCCTACCCTTGCGATGGCAGTGATAATACCCAACCACCCGTGCAACACTGCAACATATCACATATCAAGGCTAGCTATGAAAACTAGTCCTTCAGATCGGCCGAAATCGAGCCATAATCCTCTGGGCCAGCTTGGTCAAGAGATCCAGCTCGATGTCGGTTGAGCGAACATGGTGGGTAGAGAGAAAGAGAGAAGAAATAAAAACAAAAAGAGGGGCTCAGCCATCTTGTAGGAAGAAATAAATGGGGAAAGGGGAGAGAGAGAGAGAGAGAGAGAAACAGCTAAGATACTTCATGAAGAAGGGTGGCGTGGGATTTGATAGGTGAAGAAACTCATCGGAGGTTGAGCAGGAGACGGACTTTATCTCCATCTAAAAAAAGGGATTCCTTCCCGACTTGAATTAGGAGCAAGCCTCCCTCCTTTTCTTTGTCCTTCTCTCCTTCCCTTATCTCTCCGCTATCACAAATCTCTCTCTCTCTTCCCTCCGGTCCTCAACTACAATCTGTGATTCCTCAGTCAAAGCTGCCGGCCACTGTCGTTGCCTGGTGGCCAAACCGGCCGCCGGGAGCCTCCCTACCTCAAAAACTCGGCACCCCGGCGGCCTACATTAATGTTACGTATTTAGTTCATTTGGACGGCAATTATTCGCCTACATCTCTTTCTCTCCCACTCCTGCCACCTTTACTCGGCTGTGGGCCCGCTTAACGGCCAACGGCTATGCCATAAAGCTCCTGCACTCCGCAAAAGTTTTTTTTTTTTCCCCATCCTTGCATACTCTCTTAAATATTAAAATTTACATGAATACTTTTTTAACATTAATATTTATATATATAATTTTATAAAATATTTATTTCATATATATATATATATATATCTTTTATTTTATTTTTCTTGCATATGTGCCCACACCATATAACGCCGTCAAAAAATTAGCAGTTTAAAATTAAAAATAACTGAAATATTCTTAATGGATATATATAAAAAAGAAAATATTTATAAGGATAAATATGCAAATAATATTTTGTGAAAATATTCATGTAATTTTATATATGTAGCAGAGTTTACATGCAAAAAATTATAATTTTATTTTTTTTATTTCAATCTGTTTTAACACTCGGATTTGTGTAGGGTGGCCTTTTGCTACATAGTCGTGGAGATTGTGAATAAGTTTGAAAAGTTCGAAATCCTTGAATGATTTTGCTTGGAGATGATTGATGTTGTTTCATCTATGAGTATAGCAATAGCAAGAAATTTTGATCATTGCAATCTATCGTGTGCCTTTGAAAGATTCCAATCTTTTCTATATTCTAATATATGCCCTCATATGTGCATCTCTAATAATAAATATTATAAGCTATGTTTCGATGAAAATAAGATATAGATATTGTTATAAATAAAGAGAAATAACGTAGAATAATTTCATAATTAGTGAAAGAACTTTCACAACTATTTTTATTATCTAATTGTCGAATCAATTTTTTTAAGCAATATTTTTTATAGAAAACATTGAGGAGTAGATACTAGACGAATCCGAGTATTAAAACAGATTGAAATAAAAAAAATTAATTAGATTTTTTTGCATGCAAACCCTCCTAAATATGTGAATTACATAAATACCCTCTCAAAGTATTATGTGCATATATACCCTTATAAATATTTTCATTTGCATATCTATCCATTAAGCATATTTTAGTTATTTTTAATTTTAAACCGCTAATTTTTTAACGGGGTTAGATGGTGTGGGCATATATGCAACAAAAAAAAATAAAGGGTGTATACGCAAAACAAGTATTTTATAAGAATATACATATAAATATCAATTTTAGGAGGGTATTCATGTAATTTTAAATATTTAGTAGGATACATACTAAAAAAAAAAGTACAACAGCTGCCACAAAGTAAAAAAAAAGTGGCCTAAGGATGGAGGGGTGGCTATAAAATATGTCCAAAAAACTTCTTTCGAGCGGTGGACAGTGAAGGAGGCGGCATATGGCTTGAGCAACCTAAATGGGTCACAATATCTCGCTATTACATGGATATCCCCAAAGTTGGTCGCTGAGAAATCGCATCCGTCCGATCGCTCAGTTAGTTTCCTGTTCTGAAACTCGCGGAATGACAACCGCAACCCCGTTGCCCCCTTGCGTTCCTTTCAGGCGAAGTATTTAGCGGACAACCGGCTCTGTTACGCTCCGTCCAAACAGCAATCAGCCTTCAAAGATTCATCATCCGTGGGCCCGACCTTTAAAACGGACACGTGTATCGTTCCCTTTGGATAGGTATCTATTCACTGTTTCAAAACCCACAGCGAAGTAAGCACGTCAACGTCTATCGTGGCCACGGGGCCTACGTATACCTGTTCCCTCCTGCCATTGCCTTCCTGGTCTTCCCTTCTTACCTTCGTCGCCAATTGAAAACCCTAACCCTAAGATAGAAATCCTCGCCCGATCGGCGAGAGAAACCTAGTCTTCTTCGAGATTGTGATCTCGCTGGGTGCGAGCGATTTCGATCGAGAGGATGTGGCATCGTCCGTCGTACGGGAAGGATGGGGACGTCGAGGCCGGGCCGCGGCTGCTCTACCCGATGATGCTGGAGAGCCCGGAGCTCCGGTGGGCGTTCATCAGGAAGATCTACGTGATCCTGACCGCCCAGATGGCGCTCACCGTCGCCGTCGCCTCCGTCGTCGTCGCCGTCCGGCCCATCTCACACTTCTTTGTCTCTTCCGCAGCCGGCCTCGGCCTCTACATCTTTCTCTTGATTCTCCCTTTCATTGGTATCTTTTATGAATTTTTCTTTAATTTCCGGTTTTTATGGCATTTCTTACATTATTTTTTTACTCTGTTCCTCTGGCTTTTATCTAAACAAGGGGGAAATCAATTTTTGTGGAATTTCTACAGTTTTATGTCCGCTGTATTACTATCACCAGCGGCATCCGGTGAATTTTCTTCTCCTCGGTTTGTTCACGGTGTCGATAAGCTTCGCCGTTGGATTGACATGCGCGTTCACGAGTGGTAACATCTAATTCCTTGTCCTATTTTTATTGGTGGAAAGGAATCTTTTTCATAGATTGATAAGGTGGATAGACTCCAATTTTTTGTTATATTGTATGGAAAATTGTTGCTGGAATGGGAATTGATTATGGATTTGGAAAGAAACCCTAATCTAGTAATAGTTCATGACACCAACAACTTGATTGAATTCCTTGAAAGAGGATTTTACTAAAACTGTTCTTGATAATTCAAGTTGAGAGTGAGCCTTGGCGCAACCGTAAGGTTGTTTTATTGTGACCTCGAAAATAATTTTTCCACGGGTAAGGCTGCATATATTTGACCCTCTTCAGATCCTATAGTGGTGCGAACTTAGCACTGGGCCACCCTTTTCCTTTGTATTTTTGATAAGAAGAGTTTAAATAATGCACTTTCAGTTGTTCAAAAGTTGGATGTTTAGATGATTGTTTTGAAGCCTCCTTCTGGGGATGCTCTATGACCTGAAATGTTATGTCAAAATCGGGTTTTGATTTAGGAGATTGGTCAATTGGGACTTTTTTTGGGGGGTTTGGCACGGGGCGGGGAGGAGGTGAGGGCAGGGGGTGATGGGGGTTTTAATTGCTATAGCTTTCATTAATATCCTTTTAAAGCTTATTAGTCAACTGGCTAGCATAGATATTTGCAACTGAGAGTTAAGAGTCCCATCAACCAAAAGTAAATAAATAACAGTTAGGATCTATTTCAATTGAAAAAAGCATTTGCTTCTTGAAAGAATTTCATCATAATAATTTGACATATGAAGTGAAACAAATCCTTGTCTCAATATGAGAAGGTGCTTTCATGCCTACTCATGGTTTCTTGTGAGGTAGAGATAGCACTCTCTTATCAAGGAAAAATGATGCTTAGATCAGCAGTAGGCAGGTGGCCGTCAGTTGTATGAAGTTGCAAACTTTAGGTAGGAGGATGTTGTTTAACGTTCCTCAACAGCAGACTTGAGGGTATTCTGCTTGTAAAGAATTCTCTCAGTATTATATAACCATAAGCTGATACTTGAAACATAAGCCATATCTCTTCAGAATGATTAGAAATTTAGGGGCTAATTATACTTCTTTGGAAATGCTAAAGACTGTCCATCTCTCTCTCCGTCTCTGCTTTTCTTCCTTCCTCCCTCCCTCCTCTCTCTCTATATATATGTGTGTGTGTGCACCCATGTACGACTGAATCTGGCTGAAAGCATCGAAAGTTTGGTGATTGAGCTTCATACAAGTTAAATTTTCACCTCTACTTCCGATAGTGCTGCAGATTGGTTAGCTAACATTGTGGGCGCCAACATTTGAAGGATAACTTTATACTTCAACATTGATCAGCTATCACATGGTTGACCGGCTCTAGTGAAACTGGATTTAGTTGTACCCACCATTCTATCTTAATTGAAGGCTTAAGGCCTATGTCCGTTAATGCATGAATGTATGCGTAGGTGAACAAGGAGAGAGAGATTAAAATGGTGAAGATACATTAAGAACTTATAGTTACATAGAATATTAATACAATATGTTGTGGGTTGATCCAATAGCTTGCAGTGGTCTGATGTCCTGTTGTATCTGCTGTAAGATCTTTTTTTTTTTTTGTGACAATGAGCCGTAAGACAGTTGCTGGATTTTCTGTATTGAAATTACTTCACTATGTCTTTTAGAATTATAAATCCCATATTAAAGTAGAATTTCTAATTTTTTAGTATAAGTCGTTAGATCTTTGTAAGAGGCTCAGAAATCCTTTTTTTCTAGCATGTATTGGATTTTGGCATTGTAAAGGTGTGCAATCTTGATGCTAATAGTTCTTAGCTGCGAACAGGGAAGGTCATTTTGGAAGCTGCTATTCTTACCGCAGTGGTGGTTGTTAGTCTTACTCTCTACACATTCTGGGCAGCAAGGAGAGGCCATGACTTCAACTTCCTTGGCCCCTTCCTGTTTGCTGCTGTTTTAGTATTGCTGGTGTTTGCTCTCATCCAGGTAAACGAGACCCATTAGGCTATTACTCCATTTTGTGTCATTCTTTTATTTTATCTGTGCATATTTTTAACAATTGGGTGCGTATCTGCTTGTCTTGCAGATGTTTTTCCCACTGGGAAAGATTTCTGTCATGATATATGGAGGGTTGGCTGCAATCATTTTTGCTGGATACATCATTTATGACACGGACAACTTGATTAAGCGCTATTCCTACGATGAATATATATGGGCTGCTGTTGCTCTGTATCTTGATATTATCAACCTGTTTCTTTCTCTGCTTACTCTATTTCGAGCAGCTGATAGTTGAAATAAACACAGTTAGCCGACCAACTATGTAATATCAAATTAACATATGCTATGAATTCAAATTAACATTTGCTATTTACAAGTTCAGATGTTATCTGATATTAAAATTGTATATTGTCTTCCTAATGAGTATCAAGGTCATGCAGTCCTGTCCAGTTTTCTGCCCTGTTTTTATTTCTTAATTGTGTGGAAAGTTTGCCAAGAGTAGAATTTTCTGTGGTGATACAGTGATCTGGGACAGATTGATTAAAATTCCTTTCCTGTGGCTTTCACAATGCATTTTTCTGCTTCTCATTCTGTTTCGCCGATCTGTTATATTCCAAAATTCTGTGCTTTTCTTCCTCTAGAACAGTGTAAAGAGGCAGGCGGTGACAATGCTAGGTTGCATCATGACTCATGAGGAATATATTAGGATGAGATTATATGTTGATTTATGATATCAGATCGAGCATGTTTTGAAAGAGGTGTCCTGATGAGCAAGGCTTACTACTGCAAGGTTTGAGAAGGATCGGATATATCATTTCTACTATTTTATCCGCCTACGTGATTGGAACTCATGATACTTATGTTATGGTAGAGTAAAATTTTCGATAAAAATGGGCTATGGAATTCATGTATCTGCACAAATTTCAAAGTAATCTCGACGGTCGGATGGTGAATCCTTCTTTCGCGCTAAAGATACAACCGCGTCCCTACCATCAGTTGGTTTTTTTTTTTTTTTTTTTGGTGAAAACGGCAATTCATATATCTCTAGCTTGAGTACATGCGGCCATATCAAAAGAAAGTAAAGACAACAACGGGGTAGGACACTCAGCTACTGATGTCCAAAGAAACCCTCCCGAGTGCCGGGCAACATAGGAGGCGACCCAGTCAGCCGCTCTGTTCGCCTCCCGATACACATGTGCAGCATGAAAGTCACCCATCTCCTGAGCCAGTCTCCTAGTCTCAAGGATAAGTGGATGGCCATCACCGAACCTATCCACCCCCTGAATCCAGTCGATCACCGCCGAGGAGTCTCCCTCGAGAAACACCCGGACAGCACCGAGAGCCCTCCTCGCAAAGGATAGGCCCTCCCAAGCAGCACACAACTCTGCCCCGACAACGGTAGGTCCTGAAATGCTGCGGCCCCCAGCGGCTATCAGTCTACCCCCACAGTCTCTGATCACAAATCCCACACCTCCAGAGACACCATCCACCAGCCTACTACCATCAAAATTTACCTTGAGATGACCAAGGGGTGGGGGTACCCAAGAAACCAGGGCGAACTTGGGCGCTATCTCAGCGGAGGAAGTACCCCAGATGTCCCTGGCCATCCCAGAGGTAACAGAAGCAGAGGCCACGACGATCTTCCCTGCACGTAGCACTGCATGATCCACCACCATCCGCGAAGACCACAACCATCAGTTGGTTCGTAACGGTCTAATTCTCAAGCGAAACTCCATATAAATAGAAACCCGCGTCCCTTTCGTTTGCGCGACCGGTGGCCGGGCTTCCCCACCCCTCTCTTCCGCCCCTCCACCATCCTTTCAACCGCCTCCCTCCAAACCCCAATTCCCCTCTCCTCCCCTTCTCCCGATTCCAATCCGATCCCTTGGGCCACCGCCCGTCAATCCTATTCGCCTCTTGGAAGAACCGCCCGACGAGCACGAGATGGTGAAGAACAAGCAGCACGACATCGAGGCTGGGGTGGGCGGCGGCGCTCTATACCCCAACATGATGGAGAACCCACAGATTCGGTGGGCCTTCGTTCGAAAGGTCTACACCATCGTCGTCATCCAGATTCTGCTCACCATCGCTGTCGCCTGCGTCGTCATCTTTGTCCCAGCCATCTCCCGCTTCCTCCTCGCCCATACCCCTGCCTCATTGGCCGTCTTTATTCTAATCATCATCGCGCCATTCTTCGGTAATTTTTGCGGAATCCCATCCAATTTAGATATCTTGATGAGTTTTAGCAAAAGAAGCTGTGATTTTGATGATGGTTCCCCTCCGTGGAACAGTTATGTTGCCGATGATATACTTCCGGCAGCGCCATCCGATAAATCTGATTCTCCTCATGCTGTTCACGGTCTGCATCAGCCTCACGGTCGGGTTGGCATGCGCAACAAGGAGCGGTAAGGAGAAAACTATTTTCAATTTGCATTCATATTTGTCTTCCTGCTGAAAGAAATCCCATGAGCAGAGGAAGAAAACAATCATTTTGGTGCCTGTTTTTGTGTTAGGTTTGTCGCAAAGGGAATTCTTCTACTTTGTTATTTTGAATTTGAGAAGGAAACAATGTAATCAGATTATTATTCTAAATATTCTTTGAATTATGAGGTAGTAAGAAAACAGAATACAAAACGACAATAAAAATTTTTATATAGAGAGTGTAATGGACAAAGAGCACCACTAAAACTTAATATATAACATTTATATTTCGGAATCCGACATTTCTATATATTGAGTTGGAGAAGGAAACTGATGTAGTTGGAATGTAAATGCTATTGAGTTTTGGGAGGAGAAAATAGAAGAATAAGCAAACACCTATAAGTGATGTATTTCATCGCAATCAAGATGCATCATTTGTTTTTAAATGTCTGTGGAGTCGTGAAGTTCTACGAAAATAGAATAGAAAGAACACGATGAGAACTGTATGATTTAATAAAACATAATTGACACCAATGCATTACAGATTTAGTGCTGGTGCTTAATTAAAATGATAAAAACATAGAATTCTATATAAAATTTTGGGTTGTTTGACTAGCAATATTCAATGCCTTCGTGTTTAAAATTACCTCTAATGGCTTGCAATCATGAAGCTTTGGCTTCTAAAATTTTGGTTAGCCATCAAAATTATATACTCGTTCAACACTTGAATATACATGGTGGAGTAACTTATATTATAGTATTCAAAAAAGATCCTATATCTTAAAATACACTTAATGGGACCGTATCCAGAATCTTTTTGTTTGACAAGTAAACTTACACTATGAAGTGGTTCCCATGAATTTGCCTTACTCATCAAAACAATGAATGCATTCAGAGTTGAATATAAATAGGGTTGTAGTGAGATGAACACATGATCTTTGTTTCCCTTGAGTTGTTGGTGCCCTGAGCACCAAATTAAAGTCAAGAATGGAGACTGTCAAGGGGTTTTTTTTTTTTTTTTTTTTTTTTTTTGCTAAAGAAAAGGGGTAGGGGGGAGGAAGGGACAAGCCCACCCCCGCGTAGCAGCCCCCACTGGGCCCCCGTCCCGCCAGGAGAATGTTCGATGCGGGCAGAAATGGCCGTGTGTTGGGCACCCCGACCGGTTTTACTCATACCCTCCCCACCCGTGGGCCCGGCTCAGCTACTCCTCTGAGCTCTGGCTCGAGTCCCACGTGTGAGTACGTCACACCCGGCACCACCCCGGCTACTAGCGGTTCAAGAGCGGTCCTACACCACAAGTCCAAGCAGTGGCCAAAGTAGTGAGCTCCGGTCCACAATTTAATCGTCGCCGCAGCGATTCGAACTTGAGACCTTGTGGTTAGAATTGCTGCCCAGTACCACTAGGCTACCACCTTGGTGGCTGTCAAGGGGTTCTCATAAATCGAAAAAGAGAAGCTGTCTTGGCATAATAAGGAAATGCAACCATGCATAAAGCAATTGCTAGAGGGGCCCACATAAGAAAATATAGTTGTGACTCAATTCACAAGCTAGGGTTTTTTACCTGCATGAATGCATGATGGACAGATAATTTTGGTTCATGGATTCCATAATCTACATGAATTAACAATGAGCATCCAAGGGAAGTAAATAAGAGTCTAAGATGCCTCTGCGAAGGGCGACCTAGAAAGACCAAAGAGACTGGCCATAGAGAAAGTCCAACCTGGTGAAGTAGAGTGAGGCTGCCATATGAGAAGGGTACCTTGAACAGAGAGAGATCCACCAGAGAAGGTCACTGTGGATGTCAAATGTGCAGGATGGTGTTATATTACATTCTTAGTTATTTTATTTTCTTTTCTTCATTTCATTGTTCAAACTGGCTTTGTATGAGTAAGTCCTTATCAACTTTGTTGATGTTTTTTGATCTTTTAATGTCTTTGAGCCTTGAAATTGCTACTTGGACACAGCTCTGCAGCAGAATTGCATGATGCTGTTGACATTCTAGGTTTACCATATCCATTATGTGATTTGTTTCGATTTTGGCACAGGAAAAGTTATACTGGAAGCTGCATCTCTGACGGTTGTTGTTGTTATTGGGCTCACACTATACACATTCTGGGCTGCCAAAAGAGGCCATGATTTCAACTTCCTAGGGCCATTCTTGTTTGCAGCCCTTCTGGTGTTGATGATATACTGCTTCATCCAGGTCAGTGGACCATGCCAAGCTTTAGCTCTCCCAATTCCTTTCTTTATGACCTGGGGCTGAGCATCTTAGCTATGCTCCTGCAGATTTTCATCCCATTTGGAAAGGTCGGAACGACGATCTATGGGTGCTTGGCGGCGCTTATTTTTTCTGGTTTCATCATCTACGACACCGACAACCTGATCAAGCGCCACAGCTACGACGATTATGTCTGTGCTGCCATTTCTCTGTATCTTGACATCGTCAACCTTTTCATGGCTCTGCTCACAGCCTTCGGTGCTAGTGATTCATGAGCAGCTCGACGCCTCCATTAATGGCTCTGTTAACAGCCTTTAGTGCTAGTGATTCATGAGCAGTTCGACACCTCTATCGGGCTTCTTCCTACCTTCAACTGCCATGGATACCGAACCTTATATAAGTGCATAGTCTTCAAGTTGATCATGATAACAGTTTTTGCCTGTATGCTTTAACATAACTGTAATCAAATTGTAATGTGGTTCTGAGAGTGGCCTTGTAGTTATGGACGGTCTTTGAATTGAAATACTGTATTGCTATGGAAGAGGGTATTATAATTTTACATATGAAGTACTTGCATGTTTGAGATTATTCCTCAATGTGGAATCATGTATAAAGAGCCAAAATAGACTGATTTCCTTTGGCAGATCAAGAACATAGAGAGGAGCCCACACAGTCGTGCTCTTTTCAAGAACTAAACTGTTTGCTTTTCTGCAGTCAAAGATTCTTCCCGGCCGCAACTGTTTAAGAGCTGAACATGGTCCCCTTTTTCCTGCTGCTAGTATTTGTACAGTATCACTTGCATAACAAAAACCAAACAGCAAAAGCAAATCCACAAAAGAACCCCCAGTGGTTGATTTGATTCACTTCTCCTTTTCTTTTTCTACAATGGCAGATGGAGCCCACTTCACACATTTCTTTGATTACAAAAATTCCTCGCCAAGCCATTAGTTTTCAGTTTGGGCCATTAGCTAAGCAAATGGCTGATCACTTTGATGGTCTGCAGGCAGCTCTCCCCGGTCAGGCGAGGTGCTTCCTCTCGCTGGCAATGTTGAGGAGGCGGGATACTCCCTGCGTCCACATCTCATACTCCCTCTGGCTCCTGCATTCGAACTCGATGACCCGGCGCTCCGCCGTCCTCAGTCCAAAGTAGCGCCGTTGCTCTCCGCCTTCCAGCAAGTGTCGGCCCGGCCATGCTTGGATATCCCTGCGAACCTCCATAACCACGCCTGCAGCAAACAATGCCGGAGCATCGTCATCAGTCCATGCAAAGGAAATAGACCTGCAATACTTGACCTTCATTAATCACTTGTGTGAGACTAACTCTTTTTCTTCTTGGTGATGGTTCCAGCAACATGCCTGCTCTTCATCTTAAGCATTACCTGCAGACTCGGCAGGACAAAATATAACTTAAAACATCTTGGAGCGAGAATGATGACAGTGAGAAACAAACGGTAGCAAGCTTTACACAACCACCTTACCAGGCCCATGCGATTGATGTACACCGAGACGACCTTCCAATGAAGCGCGCCTGCAATTAATTATAATCATCAAACACAAAAAATATCAATGCCAATCCTTCCCTGGGACTCTTTTTAACTTCAATCGTTAACGAGAAGGTTGGCAGCGACTGCAGACCTTTCCGGGTGCGTTTGAGAAGCTCGGTCCCCCGGGCGAGAAGCTCCTGGCTGCAGAGGCCAAGGAAGTTCTCCTCGTCCTGTACAAGCTCATCACTGAAACTGCTTCCATTGCTATCCAATTCCTTGTGTTGCTTGTGGTGGCGATGGTCGTGGTGGCCTCCCATCCCTCCCTTCTCCACCGGGATGACGGCCGCTATGTTCCATACCTCTTTAAGCGCCCTGGCCTTCAATGTCGCCGCCCCTCGCAGTGCTGCCAACCCAGAACAAATCTTATTTCTCCAATAACAGCCCATGGAGGATATCTCTGCAACAAGAATTACACTTACCAGTGGCCGCAGCAGCAGTGAGAGTGATGATATCCCCAGGGTTCCGGACGTTAACAGCAGAACCGACGACCGACGCCAGGTGCTCGCGCTCGGCCCCCATGGACTCGGCAGCCTCAACACAGTGCGCGGCCACAAGGGTTGCAGCAGACGCCACCGCCATGTCGGTCCTGGTGGCACGGTCGTCCTTGCCCGACCCCGAGGTGGCGGCGGTGGCGGCTGCGATCGCCGCAACCGCCGCAGCGACGGCGGCCACCGAGACGGCAGCATGGAGCTGGGCATTGTGGGCCCGAGTCTCCTCTTTCTTCTTCTCCCTCCTGTCCTTGAGCCACCTCCCCACCGTCTTGCTGCTCCCTCTATACGCTTGGAGCTTCGGCGTGTTGCCAGCTCGGCACAACTGCAGCTAATCCATTGCAAGTGAAGTGATTACTTCATTGCAAGCGCTCTACTATACTACTACCAGAATACCATCTTTTTATCCTTACATTCCATTCTTCAGGCATGGGATTATTCCCAGCTTATTAGAGAGATTAATTGATGCTAGCCAAATTTTTTCACAAATGAATGTTTGATAACTACTAATAAAGTGCCTTTTCTCTATTGGAAACCAAAGGAATCATGAAGATGGTGAGAGAGACTTGGTGACCTCAGGGATGGCAGGGGGCATGAGCCGTATAAAGAAGGAATCACTCTCTGAACTAAGATAAAAGTAATGGGCAGGCTCGGGCATTAAGGCAGTAAGGGGGCAATCACTGACTGGGGTGTCTTGTTTAACTGGGACAGAGAGGAGACAGCTCTGCAGAAGAACCAGAGCTTCTTGCGTCCAACAGAGCTAAACAACAGCCCAAAGCCCAGCACAAGCTAAGCTCACAGAGCTACAAGACAAAAAAAGGACAGGATCTATGACGACAACACACCTCTGGATCTATCCCAATGCCCAAAAAACCCACAGTTCTCTTCACGCAAACTTTGACTTTGACCCCCGAGGACAAAAACCAGCTCTGTCTTAATACAAAAGGTAAAAAGGATGATCCAGGGAGTATTCCGTGAATTACAAGAAAATTACGATGAAGGAGAGATTAATTATAGGGGCATTTTGAGATGAAGATTGGGAACTTGTTCGTGTCGAGGCAGGACTACATTGGTAAGACTCGCTAAAGGGACTAAAAATGGCAAGAAAACAGAGAGCCAAAAGCTCACAGGCTCTTAAAGAAAGGGGGTGGTTCATTTAATTACAAGCCTGGCGAAAGAAATGTCAGGTGCTTTATTGGGACAAGAGAAAGGCAGGACTCTCTCTCTCTCTCTCTCTCTCTCTCTCTCTCTCTCGCTCGCGGAAAATTTTTACTTATTAGAGAGCCTGAGATTTGGTCGCGTTGTCTTCAGCGCTCCAGATTTCAAAGAAACAATTTTATTTTTCTAAAGAAGGAACAAACAGTATACTAAACAAAAATAAGCAAACAGAAAGAAAACAAGCAACGCTTTTCTAAAGATAAGAAATTATAAAAGTTTGAGAGAGAAAGGAAAGCAGGGGAGGAGACCTTAACGTCGTCGATGTCCGAAGGGGAGACGGGAGGACTATCGGAGAGGGATCCGCCGCTCTGGCCGCCATTCAGAGGCCCGCTGCTGTGGGATAAACGCCCTGATGCGAGTGGTGACACTTCCTGCTGTTTAGAAAGAAACAGGGCAAGAGAACAAAGTAGGGAGAAGATTAGATTTTGAACAGTGAAAAATAAAGAAAAAAAATATAATCTTTTTGTAGTTTTGGAAGTCTCTAGGACTGCAGGTTTACTAAAAAAAGTTTGAATAGGTGCAATGATCTAAGGTAAACTCAGAAGAATCCAAGAGAAAAGCTTAAGAGAAACATTTCTAAGAATTTAAAATTTCAACGAGAGTTAATAGCTGTTGACAAATAAAATGTCTGTTTTCCTCTGGATTCACTTGCCAATGTTCTAAGAATCTGTGGAGGAATAATGCGTTATGCTCTGATGCCACCGAGAAAATAAGCAGAGCACCTGTTAGAACCCATGGAACATAAAAGTAAAAATAGCTCTGCTTTAAATAAAAGAACTTCAGAACAAAGGAAGGTATTGTATAAAGATTCTGTAAATATTTTTTTAAGTTTAAGTAAACAATTTAAAAAAAGCTGTTGAATCATAGTACAAATGAATGAAAAATGTAAGAGAAATGAATAAAAATACAAGAAAAAAGCCACTATAAGGTCGATCTAAATGGAAGAAACAAGAAATGTAAACAAGCAAAGGGAGAAAAAGAATGCTTTTTTCGTTTTGATAAAATGGATGGGAAAACTCTGCCACGATTCATGGATATTATTTAAAAAATAGACAAAGTAAAAACCTTTACCACTGTAAAGCATTAAGAAAGAAGTGGGAGGAACCAACACCAATCCATTTATATGCAAAAATCCAGAAAAAAAATCCAGTTCTGAAGGAAATAAACCAAACAAGTACCCAACTCCTCCCCTGTTTCGCAACTCTTTTGGGGCACCAACTCACCGACTGCGACATTATCCTCTCCATGACGAGCTGCGAGGTGGCGGAGGGAGCGAAGGAGAAGGGGTTCCCACCGACGGAGGCCTCCTCCAGCTCGCCGGCGGCGTCCTCCAGGATCGCCCCAGGCGGCGAGGGGAGAGGGGGGCCGAGGGCCTTGGAGACTTCTAAGGCGGAGGCGCTCCAGGAGCGGGAGAGGAACTCCATCGGGTCTCGGGGGGCCTCCGGCGGCCGGAGGGCGGAGGGCTCCGGCCGCCAGCTTTCTCTGTGGTCGTCCATCAGGAGCCGCTCTCGCCGCTGGTTGGCGTTATGATGATGATGCAAATTCCCCGGCTCGTGATGGGGTTTTAAAACGCGAAAGAGAGAGAGAGAGAGAGAGAGGTGATAAGACCTTCGCGGTGGACTCTGCACTGTGTCAATCTCCAGTCACTACTCTCCTGTAACCTTCTCTCACTGAGTTTGAAGTACTGAAATGCCCTCGACTCGGATCCAACTGCGAACAGGGGAATCATGCTGCAATGAGGGTTGCTAATGGAGGTTTTAGTGAGGTAAAAGGAAGAGTGACCTTTTTCTTTTTCCTTTTCTCTTTTTTTTTAAAAAAAAATGGTTCTAAGGGGAGGAGTAACCTTTGAGTTTCCTTAAGAATTAGCTTTGGGTTCGCTTTAAATTGTTGATGGATGGATAGGAATGTGATGGGCTCTTGGGGCTTTTGCAGTTAGACAGAGCTCTGGGCTCAAGGTAATGTGGCCCTGAACTGAAGTTTCTGATCTCCAATTACACAAATGTACTCCCACTGTGAGCAGGTTTTTCAGGATTGGGCTTCTTTTTTTTTTTCAGGAAACATGAGGCTTGGGAACAAATAATGAATGGTCGATTTTTTATTTGTGTTATAATAGCAAAGGTTATATCCTATGAAATAAGGGTCATCTGAGGCTATTGTAAGTTTGAGATTCATGTATAAATGGATTTAAATAAATTGACATAGTTATAAAATTGTCATTGTGATCAAGCTGCAAACCATGGCATTACTCAATTGATGTCCGTCTTTGTTTACCTGGGCCCACCATAAGACTCCATCCTGCAATGGTAATGTGGAATTTTTTAGGATAAAATATTTTGTTTTGGTAGCACATTTTAATGGCACCATGGTCGGAAGTGGTAGAGTTGAAGTCGGTACTATGGTCTTTGATCTCCATGCAATGCATGACTATATGAAGATAGAATAGGAGACAAAGCTAATGACAGCAATAGAGAGGATGGTATAGGATACGCCGTAAACGAGATTGAAGGTGCAGCATGGCAGGGGCGGTAGAAGCAAAGAAGAGGAGGCCGACGATGCGGGAGAGGAGGAAAAGGAGACCAAGGTGGAGGTCATTGAGGAGGAGGGATGAGAAGAGGAGTGGGTGGGACTCGGAGATCAGGTTAGATGAAAACAAAGAATAAGGAGCATGACAGTATTTAAAAAGGAGGAGGAGGCAGCATTAGAAAATAAGGAGGTGGCGAGAGTGGGTGGAGCTTAGGACCAAATTAGATGAAAAGGAGAATAAAATGAAGAGATAAGGATAGTGGCCAAGTTTAGAGAAAAGGTGTTGGAAGATAAGGCGGTAGGAGTGGATGGAGAGCTTGAGTGAAACCGGTTAAGAAAAAGGATGAGAAGAGCCATAGAATTTAGAGGGAATGAGATGTTGGAAGAGAAGAATGTAGTGGGAGCAAGAAATGATAGGAAAAGGAGAAAAGAGTGTATTTGTTAATAAATAGGTCTTTTTTTTTCAAAGTAGATAAAATCATTCCACCTTATGATTGTATGCTAAATGGGACTCGAAACTGTTTTGAACTTTTTAAGTAAGTTTAAAGATCACTTTGAAACTTGTTAAACTCATAGGACATTAAATAAAACTGATCCTGAATTAGAAGATATCTAGATAATTTTTCTTTTATTACAAAAAAATATATGATTTAAATCCAAATCAAAAGTAATAACTTGCAACAACTTTACCAAAACGGCTATGGCACCTTCGATCCCCATCTAAATGAAGCTCGATTAGCAGAGAGTATTCTTTTCCAAATCCTAATATACAGACCTAACAACTTCAAGCGTATTAACTTGGTGGCTGGTCCACATACCACCCAAAGCGAGCACTCCACTCCGGTTATAGACTGGGAGATCAGTGTACCTGCCGTGAGATTACCAAATCCGAGCATGCCTAGAGACTGTGAGCTGACAAGAAGGGACCCGCACAGGTGCAGCACCTCTCTTCAAGGGAATCTTTGAAGTAATTCAAATAAAGTTGGATGCCCGTTACCCCTAATGCATTCAAAGGTACATGTCCTATATATATATATAAAGAAAATGAACTTTGTATCATGGATAGAGGTTGTATTTTTTGTGTAAAAGGAGGATTTACCCTCATTTGAATGAATCAACCCTATTATGCATCCTCCTGGCAGATTTCAGAGCATAAGTGGTGATCCAATGGTGAATTCCTGCGAAGTATCCAATGGCTACTGGCTGGTTGCTTCATTTTCATCCCTAAATGGACATGGACCCATGACCAGATGAGGACAACCAGTCACAATTTGTCCCTTTCTAGGTATCTCACCTCAGCAATATAGTCATAAATGTTGATATTGCATTGAAATTTTGTCTAGTCTCCTCAGCTTTTTTGTAATGCTAGGTAATGTGGGTATTTACATTGCATCCCCTGCTTCTGTGACCTCCCATCTATCAATTACCTCCACCGTAAATTCTTCTTGATTCTTCATAAAGGCCAGACGGCCCGATTTGGAGCCTCCCTTCTTAGAGAAAGAAGAAAAAAAAAAAAAGAAAACTCTAAATAGAATTTACAATAATAATAACTAATGTAGGACTAAACACATACTTATATAGGTCCTCGCATACTCTTCTCGTTTAAGTACTAACGTTCTTGTTAGGCTAAAGATTCAAATACATTTAAATCTAATTACAAACATCACAATTGGCCCTCAATAGATTCATGCTACATTGTCTTTTAGTTGACATAGATTATGGGTTGAATCTGCTCTGATACCATTTGTAACAACCTAAAACCTCATCCAAAATGACTAGGCAGAAAGTATTATTTGAATTTCTTGATCCTGTATAAGTACCTAAAATCTATCTACGAATAACTGATGTAAGATTAAACACACCTCTATATGATGCATAGAGGATCTTAGATATGATCCAGCAACATCCATCTATCCAAATCTCTTTATTCTTTATAACAAGATTACTCTTCATCATAAAGTGTAAAGATGTCAAATTTAGTATTATATCATTCATGTTATTATTATTATTTTAAGGGGGAAAAAAAAAGAAGAAGGAAAGAAGTCCCACTTGCAATATGCAAGGGAATTCCATCCAAAGCGAGCATCCAAGGCAACTTCAATATATAGAATTCAAACAAACAAACAAACAAACAGACTTGCCAAATGATTTAACAAAATGATGTTGTCAAGCTTCCTAAAAGTACGTATCATTTTGAGGAAACATACAACCCATGCATGCGAATGGTGGCCGGTCTCGGAATTTATCCGTACACTCGAGCCCATCTACTCTCGCATCTAAACACGGTTCCAAGATTTCGCCTAGCCACGTGATAAAGCGGCCATTTAACGTCCTTTCCCTCGAGCCGAGCCACCAAAGTATCTAATTAAAGAGGCAAAAAAGGGCCCCATCTTTTGGTCTCCTTCGTCCTTGCTCCTCCATCCCAATCCCAATAACATGGTGATGGAACACAACTAGAGTATTTAATTAAGCTCACTGCCTATAATAATGGTGCCAATATATCTCGGAAAACGGGGCCAGATTTACGATCGAGGGGGCGTGTTGATGGTGTCTCATGTTGGGTTCCATCCTCCATGTACAAGGCCTGTCACATTCGGCCAGAATTATTCGCTGGATTCAGAAAAACACCTTGAAGGAATAGGTGCCACTTCTTGCTTCAAAATAGAACCATATGATTTTCTAAATTAAATTCATCTGTAGAGAGATCAATAAAATTATGAATTAACTAGTCTTAGACATAACCAATCACTTCGGATATATCTTTTGAGTCAAAGAAGGAGTGGTTTTGAAGTTTATTGTCTTTTAACCTTTTTTTTTTTGAATATATTTATATTTGATTTATATGAATCATTTATTTATTTTATAAAAAAACAACAATCTATCATAGGATTTTTTCTATTTCTATCTCAAATTTACGGATTCCTTCGCTCGTGTTTTAACCTCCTCTAGGGATCAAAACCCTCTCTCTTTTTGGCAGATTTGAGAGCAAGAGCGTGCCTTGGGGACGTCGTCATCTGAGCTGCTGTCCCCTACGCACCGTCCACTGAGCAAAAGCGAAAACCCACCGGCCTTCCCTTTAACCTTTTCTTCGTCTCACCCTTTATGCTCAAAAAGGAAAAAAAAGTTCGTATTATTCGGATTTTTGTGACAAACTAAGAATTAGATCTTGTTAATTTGTGTTTCTTCTTAATTCCATGTGAAGGGCGGTTATTCGCAAGCATTGCCCCTGGCGAGCTTGAAAATATTTTACCTTTAAGGTGGTGAAAGTTTTGCACGACAGTGAGACGCCCGAGGAGGAGCAGAGGAATTGGACGCAGAGGGTCAAAACTGCAATCTTCTTCAAAAACTTTATTGGCCAGCAAGTCAGCACCACTAATTTCTTTCTCTAAATGTATTGTGGGTGCTGAGCATGTCTTGAATTTACTTTCAATCAGAGTTTACAGGCGCTAGATAGTCAAAAATAAGAGATCTTTTTCCAAAGCGAAGGAAAATGTCCTCCAAACTGCCGTACATATTTTGTTTGAGTTACACAAATAGCTGGTCAGGATGCAGGCCGGACCAACTAGACACCAGTTCGAGTCCAAATCAACTTACTCTGTTTTATATATCTCTTATAAAAAAATAAAAAAAAAAGAGTGGAGAATTGAGTGTTTTAGAAATTGGGTGCATTGGACGTTAGAATTTGCGAGGAAATCTCGTGCTTTGTAATCTTCAGTTTCTATAATAAAATTTTTGCAGCATCTTTGCCTATGGACATAGATCAATAAATCGAACCACATAAATATTGTACACTCTTGTTCTTTTCTTTTCTTTTTTGTTATTCTCTCTATCTGTCGCAATAATGAGAGCTTGGACGGCTCTTTTAGTTTGCCAAATATGCTGAGTAAAGAATTTTGAGGACGTGGCCGCCCGGTTGAAGAAAACAGGGGAGGTGGTGGGGGTCTCCCTCGCTGAAGATCATTTTGCTTTGCGGTTCCGGTCGCCGGAGCTCCGGGACCGAGCTCTGTTGGAGGGCCCCTGGGTGGTGGCCGGCCAACTTTTGGCTATGGAGCCGTGGGCGCCGGACTTTCTACCCAGGGAAACCCCTGTGAAGTCCGTGGTGGTCTGGCTCCGGCTACCGGGGCTCCCCCCGGAGTATTGGTCGCCCTCGACCATTATGGACATCGCCGCCAAGGCAGGGAGGCCCATGGCCGTTGACAGTGTCACAGAGGGGCGGCGTGCCATGGGTTTCGCTAGGGTTAAGGTGGCTATCGACGCCTCCGAACCCCTCCTCCCAGGGATTCGGATACAGGGAAGGTCGAAGACCATTTGGCAGCCCTTTGTCTTCGAAAGCGTTTCGGACCTGTGCGTCCGGTGTGGTAGAATCGGGCACCTCGAGCCGGCGTGCCGGTTTGGGGCTCCGACTCCGACCGGAGCTAGTTCACCGGGGGATGTGGGTTCGGGCCTGATCTATGGCCCGTGGTTGGTCACATCCCGCGCCCGGCAGCCACGGGAGAAGGGTCCGCCGGAGCGGGGGAAGGTGACCGAGCCTTCTGCGGGGTCCCCCTTACCTCGACCTACTCCGCCGAGTCCCCCCTCCTCGACCAGCCCTCCGGTGTCCCCGCCGGATCTTGAGGGCTGGCAAAAGCCTACGAAGGTGGCCCGCCGCCACTCCCCGCCGGTGGTGGCGGCCCGGGCCACTGGCGGACATGAGGAGAGCTCCCGAGTTGACATGGCTGGTGACTCGATCGCGGGACGAGTCGACTCGGTGCCCTCGGCTAACAGGACTGGGTTGCTGGGGACTCGGGCCGGTCTGTCGGATCAGGCCGGGCCGTGTTCTGGGTCGATGGGCCAGCCCGTGCTTCAGCCCAAGAAACGGAACAGGATCTCTGGGCTTCTGGAGGTGGGCCGTTCCTTGGGCCGAGGTCGGGCGGGCCACGGAGGACTAGCGACTCGCGGGGCACGTGTGCCCCGCGTGTTTCACGCGGTGAACCGCGCGACGGGCCCCCTGGCCCGTCGCGCGGAGGCTAACGCGTGGCCCAGCTTGGCTGGGCCTCGCGCGGATGACCGTGGGAAGGCCCCTGTGGGCGGGGGCCTCCCACTGTTCACGGCCCAAACGGGCCTTATGGGGTCCGATTCAGGGCCCAACCCACTAGCCCAGGCTGCGGGGCCCAGTGCCAGCGAGTTCCACTTCGGGGCTCAGGCCCCGGGGCAGGACCCGCCGTCCGTCTGCCTCGCCTCTCTAGGTTCTCTAGAGGTGGCTGTGGGACAGGGAGATGGTGCCTCGGGCGAGTCAGAGCTGGGTGACGCGACTAGTACGAGTGAGGTTCCCATCTGCGACGACTGCCCCATGAGCGACTCCTTGGTGGGGCGGGATACGTCGGCACCTGTGGAGTCGATGAGGCGGGATACGCTTGTACTGGTGGAGCCAGGGGTAGGGGACCCCAGTGGTCATGAGGGGGCTACTCGCTCGACCGTGGATCACTCGACTGTTGTTCAACGGGTGAAGGCGGCTGTGCTGCGAGTAGTGTCTGGGACTAGCACGGATGAGGGTCAGCAGGGTGATCCTGATTGTGAGATGGTGATAGACCCTATGGCCCAGAGGGTCGATGAGCCTGTGGCCGACCTCTCGGACTTTTTCCCATGAGGATTCTTGCGTGGAATTGTAGAGGGGCGGCTAAGCTGGCCTTTATGTCATCCTTTAGGCGGCTGGTCCAGATCCATAGTCCGGAGATCTGCCTACTTTATGAAACACGACTTTCCGGTAGAGGACTCAGTCGTGTCTTACGACGGTTAGAGGTTGACTGGGAGTCGTATGCAGTAGACTCCCAGGGGTTGTCGGGGGGCATTGTGGCTCTGTGGAAGCGGGGTGTGGCTACGATTGACGTATTCCACAACTGCTCCCAACAGGTCATCATGACCATCTCGGAACCTAACGCTGCTCCGTGGGTCTTGTGCGGAGTGTATGCCAGCACTAACCATCGAACCAGGAGGGTTCTGTGGGATGAGCTCACCCACCTACTTGCTCTGGGCCTTCCGGCTGTGATGGTGGGTGACTTCAATTGTATCTTGGAGGAGAGTGAGAAACGAGGAGGCAGGGCCTTCACTGACTCAGTGGATAGGAGGGAGTTCCGCGATTTCCTCTCGCGGAACGGCCTAGTAGATCTGGGTTTCTCAGGTCCGCGCTTCACTTGGTGTAACAACCAATCCGGACGAGCTAGGGTGTGGGAGCGACTGGACAGGGTTGTTGCTTCTACTGACTGGCTCATCAAATTTCCGTCCTATAGGGTTAGCCATCTTACTCGGATTGCTTCGGATCATTGTCCTCTGCTGTTCTCGACGGCATCAGGCTCGAGTCATCGTAGCCCATTCCGTTTCGAGAAAGTTTGGCTATCCTTTCCTCAATCCTGGGACATCGTCCGGGGAGCTTGGGGTCTGCCGGTCCACGGCGACGCCATGCAGAGGATTTCACGAAAACTGGAATTGACCAAGCGACGGCTACGTCGCTGGAATCGGGAGGTCGTAGGTGATATTTTTAGGAAGCTGGAAGATGTGGAGGGTGCGATTGCTGCCCTCCAAAGCAGGGAGGATCAGGTGGGCGTGCTCCCAGAGGCTGATATGGTGAGCCTCCGGGGACTACTCGCCACCCACCACTCGATCCTACGGCAACATGAGATTTTCTGGAGACAGAAATCCAGAATTCAGTGGGTCAGAGAGGGTGACCGGAACACTAGTTTCTTTCACCGATCGACGGTTATTAGGAGGCAGAGGAACACTATTCGTTCCTTGCGGGATGAGCGGGGTCTTTGGGTGGACGATGATTCGGCGATTAGCCACATCCTACTCGAGTTCTTTCGCTCCCGCTGGACGGAGGATAGTGGGTCGGACGTTGCTGGCTTGCTCCCGAGAGCTGAATCCCAAATCGGGGTGGCTGCGAATGCACTATTGGTTCGACCAGTGACGGAGGGGGAGGTGCGAGAGGCTGTCTGGGCATTGGGCGAGGACAGGGCTCCGGGCCCAGATGGCTTCCCTCCTTTCTTTTTCTGGAGATACTAGAGCATCGTTCGGTTCGCAGTGGTAGAAGCGGTCCTGTGTTTCTTTAGTCGGTCAGGTATGCCTGACGACTGGAAGGCCACTTTTGTCACGCTTATACCTAAGCGAACGGATGCGTCCGAGCCGTGCCACTTTAGACCGATCAGTTTGTGCACTACTTTATACAAAGTGGTGGCAAGAATTCTGATGGATCGTATGAAGCCTTTCCTCTCCGGCATTATTTGTCAAGAGCAAGGTGCTTTTGTTGGAGGTAGGAGTATTTTCGATAACGCTATGGTGGCCCAAGAGATGATGTGGGATCTTCGCCGGGCCCCGAAGCGTCGAAGCCTGATGGCTATCAAGCTGGACATGGAGCGAGCTTACGATAGAATCAGGTGGAGTTTTCTTAGGCGAGCTTTGGAGAGTCTGGGTTTCCATGAGACCTGGATTGGTTGGGTTATGGGGTGTGTTCGGAGTCCGCGGTTCTCCATCTTGATCAACGGCTCTCCGTCCCCATTCTTTAGCTCTACTATGGGGCTTCGGCAGGGATGCCCGCTATCCCCGTACCTATTCATCATCTGTTCTGATGTTTTGTCTCGATTGCTGCGGGCTGCATGTGTCGCCGGAGAGCTGGAGGCTTACGTCCCAGCTCTAGGGGCCCAGCCGATATCCCATTTACTATTCGCCGATGACTGCCTACTCCTGACGCGTGCCCGCGTAGCAGATGCCCTGGCTATTAGGCGGGCTTTGGCTGCCTATTGCTATGCATCTGGTCAGAGAGTGAATGCCCAGAAATCCTCTATCTCCTTTAGCCCGAGTTCGCCACTCGGGGTTCGACGTGAGATTCGGAGGATTCTGGAGATGCCTGAGCAGGACGGGACCTGGACATACCTGGGTGTTCCGATCACAGGTAGGAGACTGCGTGTATCTGAGTGCTCCGGGATGGTGCAACGGGTCCAGAGTAGGCTAGAGGGTTGGCGAGCAGCGTCTCTATCTATGATGGGTAGAGTTTTGCTGATTAGATCTGTTTTGGGCTCTATGCCTATCTATCTCATGACTAGCACGGTGGTACCACGATCCGTCCTACTAAAGATTGAACGACTGATTCGGGGCTTCTTATGGGGCTCGCTTGGTGGGGGCCGTGGGGTGCACCTGGTGGCATGGGAGAGTATTTGCCTCCCTCTCAGGGAGGGTGGCCTTGGGGTGTTGTCTCTCCGGGAGAGACGAGAGGTGCTCCTCGCCCGGCACGCTTCCCGCTTCATCCTGGAGCCGCAGAGCTTCTGGACCCGGATCATGACCGCCCGCTATGGGGGGTAGGCCGGGAGGGCGGGGTTCGAGGTGGGCGGGGGTGTTCCTTTTTATGGCGTGAGATTGCGAGATATGTGCCCATGGTGTCGGTTCACACTCGATGGCTGATAGGCGATGGCCGCAGTATTGACGTGACCAGGGACTCATGGGTTGATGGCCTCCCCCTGTGCCGTTGGCCGACTACTGTTAGTGTTGAGGCTGGGGAGGGTTTACAGGTCTGTGATCTTATGACTCCCGGGGAGGCTGGATGGGACAAGACTCGGTTAGCCCGCTTCTTCGGGGAGCATCTGGCGGAGCGGATTCGCTCCCTCCCTCTGCCACAGAGTGGTGGACCAGATGTACGAGTGTGGAGCTCCTCGACCAGTCCCAGAGTCAGGATGAGCGTCCTTTCCCGCATTCTTAGGCGGGAGTATGTACCTGGTCCTGACTGTGCCTGGATCTGGCGATTGGGCCTTCTCCCGAGGGTTGCGCTGTTCCTCTGGAAGGTGGTCTGGGATCGTCTTCCAACGAGAGCAGTACTTGGTGGACGAGGATTGAGGATCCCCCTGGAGTGTGGGGTGTGCGGTGTGGCCGAGACGGTCGACCATACTTTGTTTCGGTGCTCTAGGGCGAGGGATACTTGGCGTTTGGCTGGGGTTCCGCAGCCGGTATGGTTCTGTAGGGACCAGTTCTTACAGGCCATGCGCCTGGCCTCGGAGTCTCCGGCGCTTCGTCAGGAGGTGACTCGAGTGAGCTGCACTGCCTACCAGATCTGGTTGGCTAGGAACGCTCGTATTTTTGGTGAACGATGTATGCCGCCGAGATTTGTGGCCGAGAGCGCCCGGAGTCAGGCGGCAGAGATGTGTCATGCCTCCTCCACTGGAGGGACCTTGACAGCTCGGGACATCTGGGGCCCCCACCTTGCTTCGGCAGCATCTCACACGGTGTTTTTCACCTAGGAGCCCCCACCCCCGAGTTTTCTCAAGGTCAATTTTGACGGGTCAGTCCTAGATGGTGGCACGAGGGGTGGTGCGGGCTTCGTCATTCGGGACCCTTTCGCTAGGGTTGTAGCCGCTGGTGGTAGTCACTTATTTGATACCTCGGTTCCGAGTGCGGAGCTGAGCGCTGCCTGGGCAGGCTTTCGTCATGCTCGGTGCGTGTTACAGGCTAGGTCTATCACCCTAGAGGGTGATTCTGCCACCGTTATCAGTTGGATCCGAGAGGGTCCTAAGGGTGACGGTAGTGACCACCCTTTGCTTCGTGATATATGGACTATGGCGAGGGATGGAGGGGCCTTTCAGGCCAAGCACATCTACCGTGAAGCCAATGGGGCTGCGGATTGGGTGGCTGCATTTGTAGCTTGCCATTCCGGAGACACATTGTGGACTGGTGATGGGGAGTTGCCTTTGGCACTCCGAAGTATCCTATTTTTTGACTTTATTGGGTGTATCCGTACCCGACAGGTATGATCCACCCGTATTAGCAAAAAAAAAAAAAAAAAGAATTTTGAGGAGGGGTTACTTGGTGGAGATTATTGAATTCCTTGCACATTTTGTGAGTCTCTCTTTAGCCATATCTATATGGCATTAAGCCAAAATAAGTTGCACACAAGCCTTCCTAGGCTGCTTGTAAGACTGATGCTGGCACTGGATTTAAAGGCAGTAATCTGGAGGCAACACAAATGAGTCTCCCCACATAATCTCCAATCAGAAATCCATCATGGTCTTGAGCACTCCTAGGGGTGGGGGCCGCCGAAACAAGAAGGATAGGATGAAGGTTAGATTGGGTAGGATACCACAACATCCCTGTTGCTGGAAATTGAACCCGGGGGCCGCCGCGAAGCCGGGGAAGGAGGAGCTCCGCTGCTGCAGGGGGCGGACGGCGATGCGCCGGCCGGCTGCGTCCTCCACCGTGGGGCGTGGGAGCGTCCGAAGAGGGGTGGTGCGTCCAGTCCTGTCCTGTCCTGCAAAAAAGCCGGTGGCCGGGCTCCCCGGCGCCGGCCCTCCGATGCCTAAGTCAGAGGGGGCAAGTATGTGGAGAGAGCGGGGAGGAGAGTATGTGGAGAAGACAGCCAGAATATTTAGATTAGATCAAGAAGATGAAGAAGATGATGTCATCCATTGTATCTGTGCTGTCCAAGAGGGTTCAGTCCCAAGGGTCCTGAGAGTCCCCTCCCTCTTCCCCCCAGGCTTCCTTTTATAAAAGGATTTGGTTACCTGGGAGGTGACAGGAGGTTTGTCCTGTTCTGTGATAATTGGGCACGATTTAGCCCATTAATGGCGTAGTGGAGAACGGGACCGGATCAGACCGGAACCAGGGAGTTGTCACGGTCGATCGGACCTGTTGGAGTTGTTGAACCGCCGGCCGTGGTGGGCCTGGGGTCCGTGGATGGTAAGTGCATTTATTACCGAATGAACCGACGGTCAGGTAGAGCCATACGCTCTGATGGTTCAGTGATCCGGAGATCGTCTTGGGCCGTGTTCATTAAATGACTGAGTGCATCGGAGACTTGAGGGAGTCTCATGCATTAATAGCAGGTCGTGGCGAATGCCTGCGAAGATCTTATGCCTTGATGGCTTGGAGATAACGGCAGGTTACAAGCTGTAAGAGTTGTCAAGTCACTTGGACTTTAGGCGGAGGTTAAACATTAAGGCATCGGCTCGGCAGGGGTGCCGAGCCGAGCTGGTCGCCCAATGGGGCGCCCTGTGGCGGGGCCGCTCTGAGTACTCCTGGTCGGCGCTCTTTAGGCGAGCACCTTCTAGCAGAGCGCCTCTATTCGGCGCTTTTTGCCCCCTGGTCGGCTCTTTTTAGCCGAGCATCCCTATTTTGATTATTTTGGCTGGGCGCCTCTTCTTGGCGCTCTCTCTGGTCGGCACCCCTTGGCCGAGCAGCTTTCCGGTCGGCGCTCTTTGGCCGAGCAGCTCTCTGGTCGGCACTCCTTGGCCGAGCAGCTTTCCGGTCGGCGCGCTTTGGCCGAGCGCCTCCGTGGATGTATGACTTGGGGTTTTTCCCCCAACACTACCCCCCGACTTCCGAGTTCCAGTTGGCTACCAGCTGGAGCGCGGGAAGTAGCTTTAGTTGGGTCATTACGAATTCCGAAAATTTCGATTTACTGCGCGTTTTGAATTATCGGAAGCTTCGAGGTGCCTTTAATAGGCGGCGTCTCTTCTTTCCCGAAAAGCCTCATTATTGGGACACTTTTTGCGAAGCGTCCTCGCGTCGTGGGCTCATGATGGGGCCGCACGATCTTCGATTGCGGACGCCTTTCCGCACGATCCGATGGGGCGCTTCGATGTTCGAAGCGCTAGCCCTAATTAAATGCGTCGTTCTGTCTTTTAGACCGACACGTGTTATCATCTAACCGGGACGCAGCGTTTTCTTCGCTGATCCGGGCCGTTGGGGAGGTCTATATAAACTCTCCCCCGGCCCCCTGTCCTCTTTCTATTGCTTTCTGCTTCCAGCTTCCTATTCTTCCAGTCTTCCTCAGACCGAAGTCCCTTTTCTCCGGCATCTTCCCCAGGTCCCCCTTCTTTTTGACTTCTCTCTCTTGCAATGGGTTCTTTGCCTAGTGAAGTAGTGTCCACCATGAGTGTCCTGGAGGTCGAGATGACCGAAGAGTGGTTTTTCCCTCTTCACGGGTTCCGTTTGGAACCCGCCAGGCGAAGGGATCGGATAACCGATCCTCCGGTGGGCCGGATCGGAGTGCACTCGGAGTCACTCTGGGCCGGCCTCCGGTTTCCTCTTCACAGCTTCGTGAATGAGTTGCTGGCGGTATGCCAGTTGGTTCCGGCGCAACTTACTCCGAACGCTTGGAGGACAGTGATGGGCTTCCTGTCACTGTGTTTACTGCAGGGGATTCCTACCTCTGTCAACGTCTTCCGGCGACTTTTTATTTTTAAGTCGAATCCGGGAGACGGGGAGTGGCTCTACATTGCCCTTCGGGCGGGTCGGCCACTCTTCCATGGTGCCCCCTCATCCATTCATGGCTGGAAGGAGAAATTCTTCTTCCTGGGCTCTGAACGGTCCTGGGGTTTGACCCCAGGTGGAGGCCGGCCCAGCTTAAGTCCATCAACAGGCCCCCCCAGCTTTCTCCGCGTGAGCAGGAGATCCTCGACACCATCCGCAGCCTTGGGGACGGGATTTTGCTGAACGGCCTCATTAGCGAGGACGCTCTGGTGAACGTGGGCCTGAGCTCGGCACGTCCTCAGGGTAAGGATAGTTACAGCAACCTTTTATTTCCTTAATTGTTCTAATGTTCTAATTTTATTCGTCTTTGCAGACATCGCAAAGATGGTGACGAAGAGCGAAGTTCTTTATACTCGCTTCCAGAAGAGAGCGGCCGAGCTCTCAGGAGAGCCCACCGAGTCGAGAAAGAAGCAGAAGGTCTCGGCAACCTCGACTCCCTCGGCGGCAGTGGTGGCCGAGGTGGGTCCTTCCCGCCCCGCGCATCCCGAGGCGGGGCCTTCTCGCCCTGCGCATCCCGAGGCGGGGCCTTCTCGCCCCGCTGACTCCGAGGCGGGTCCTTCTCAGCCCGCACGCCCTGAGGCTGATCGGAGAGAGGGCGCGGGCTCCGGGGGCTCGGGCTCCAGAGCCCCGATGGTGCCCCTATGCCTGGCGCCCTTGGCGCAGGTCCCTGGTCGGCAGGACGCTCCAGTTGCCGACCAGGGGAGGAGTTCAGCGAGTCCCGTGCTTGCACGCCCCGCTATAGTTGTGCGGCGGTCAGATCGGCCGCTCATCCGACCCCAGCCCCCTAGCTCCGCGACGGGGAGCAGTCAGGGAGCCCCGGGGTCGGCTCTGCCTAGGCCAGCCGATGCTGGCCTTCCGGGCCTATCAGGCTCGGAGGAACGGGTGCCCTATGCACCCACCTGGTCAGTGTTCGAGGGTGACTCAGCCCTCGAAAACCCACAAGTGGCGCGCGAGGTATTTCGGCTCGCGCTGCTCCCGGCTGACCGGGCCATGATGCAGTCCATGAGCTACAACGCTTTCATGGACATTACCCGCTGCAATACCGTCCGGGTGAGTAAAATTTTCCTCTTACGTGATTTGTAGAGATTTTTTACTCGTGGCGCCTTACGTCTCTCTTTTACAGCACTTGCACGAGACAGAGATGCTGATGCACCTGGTTCAAGAGTACCGGGAGAAAGCCCGGAGGTGCCAGCGCAGCTACGAGGAGGCCCAGAAGAGGTACATGGCCGCCGAGGCGAAGTACCTGGCCTCCAAGGAGAAATACCAGGCCTCTGAGGCCGAACAGCAGGTGCTCCAAGGGAAAGTCGGAGCATCTGATGAAAAGATTCGAGCTCTGACCGCTGAGCTCGATGAAGAGAAGGGCGCGCACGCATTGGCGAGGTCCGAGCTGCGCGCCGCAGAGGCTCGATTGGCCAAAGCCGAGCAGGCGTTGGCCTCCCGCGAGCAGGAGGTGGGGGATGCCCGCCTCCGACATTCGGAGCTCGAGCAGGAGCTGAGGGGCCTCGAGCGGAGAGCCGCGTACCACGAGGCCCGGGAGATAGAGGCCCGGGAGAACGCCCAAAACGCAGTGAAGCTCTTCCGCGAGTCGGAGGAGTTTTGCGAACTCATGGCAGAGGAGGGCGTGAACGGGCTGATCCAAGGCTTCCGGGATTTCCGCAACCAGTTGCGGCGGCTTCTCCCGGACTTCGATGTAAACCTGCTCAAACCGGGAGCAGGGGTCGAAAGGCCGGGGGCGGAGGCAGAGACTCCGGAAGTCGACCAGGGAGGTCTGGCCGAGGCGGCCGAAGCCGTCCCCGAAGTTGCCGAGGTCGCCTCCGAGGCTACCCCCATTGCTGTCGAGGCCACCGAAGAGGTCCCGGGTGCTGAGCCAACCAGTCCCGGTACTGCCGAGGCCGAGGTGGTCGAGCTCGAGCCTTTGATGTAATTTTTGTTATTTCTTGTAAAGTCGGGATGGCCTCCCATACTTGTAAGGGCCAAACCCGAATTTTGTACTTAGCCTACGGGCCTTTTTGAAATGAATATATATTCCTTTTTGGGAAACTCGTCTGTCGTAGTCCAAGTTTTTCTGCTCGGATCCGTTTTAGGTTCCGAGGATATGGGCTCTAGGGCCTCAGCTTTTCCCGCCACAGGGTTTGAGTTTAAGTTTGGCTTCCCGAGCTCCATTGCTCGGTCCTTCAACCAGTGGTATAGCAACGCTTGAGCTTATACCAAGGATTCGAGCTCGGAGAGTTTTTCGGTGCCTAGTCCAGGACTTGACCGAGCCCTAAGGCGGTCACCAGGACTCAAACTTCAGCGAAGTTACCTATTTTCAATCCTCGCGTTGCCGGGGCGGAATACGTTCGTTTCTAACGAACAAGTCGAATGCCCGTCAGCTTGTGACGGGGATTCGCCGGACTTTGTATGATAATGTGCTGGTGTCACGAGCACTCCTTCGCCGAGGCGATCGAAGACGCTCCTCTGCTCGGTGTCCGTTCCTTGAGGACATCGGCAGAGAAAATCCGAGAACAGAATAGGTAATGTAAAAACATTAATGTAGAAACATTAAGTAAATGGGTACCTTTAACATGTGTCCTCGCGCCGAGGCGACTGAAGACACTTCTCTGCTCAGACTCCGTTCTTTGGGGACGTCGGCAGAGAAAAATCCGAAAATAGATAAAATAATGTAAAAATATTACATAAATGGGTACCTTGTACCGTGTGCGTCCTTGCGCCGAGGCGACTGAAGACGCTTCTCTTGTACCATGTGTCCTTGCGCCGAGGCGACTGAAGACACTTCTCTGCTCGGACTCCGTTCTTTGGGGATGTTGGCAGAGAAATCCAAAAATAGATAGAATAATGTAAAAGCATTACATAAATGGGTACCTTGTACCGTGTGCGTCCTTGCGCCGAGGCGACTGAAGACGCTTCTCTTGTACCATGTGTCCTTGCGCCAAGGCGACTGAAGACACTTCTCTGCTCGGACTCCGTTCTTTGGGGACGCCGGCAGAGATCCGGTGATGAAGAGCGGGCCGAACTCGTTGGCTGAAGCCGATGGAGCACGAGCCGAGCTCGTCCGGTCAGAGAGGACCGCTAACTCATAGCCGATGGAGCACGAGCCGAGCTCGTCCGGTCAGAGAGGACCGCTTACTCATCTCGATGTCTTGAGCATCCCTATAGCCGGGGCATCCCGACGTCTCGGGGCATCCTGACTGTAGTCAGGGTAGGAGCACGAGCCGAGCTCGTCCGGTCAGAGAGGACCGCTAACTCATAGCCGATGGAGCACGAGCCGAGCTCGTCCGATCAGAGAGGACCGCTAACTCATAGCCGATGGAGCACGAGCCGAGCTCGTCCGGTCAGAGAGGACCGCTAACTCATATCCCGACGTCTCGAGCGTCCCTATAGCCGGGGCATCCCGACGTCTCGGGGCATCCCGACGGATCGGGGCATCCCGACGTCTCGGGGCATCCTGACCGTGGTCAGGGTAGGAGCACGAGCCGAGCTCGTCCGGTCAGAGAGGACCGCTAACTCATAGCCGATGGAGCACGAGCCGAGCTCGTCCGGTCAGAGAGGACCGCTAACTCATATCCCGACGTCTCGGGCCATCCCGACGGATCGGGGCATCCCGTTGCGGCAGGGCATCCCAATATATTGGGGCATCCTGACGTCTCAGGGTAGGAGCACGAGCCGAGCTCGTCCGGTCAGAGAGGACCGCTAACTCATAGCCGATGGAGCACGAGCCGAGCTCGTCCGGTCAGAGAGGATCGCTAACTCATAGCCGATGGAGCACGAGCCGAGCTCGTCCGGTCAGAGAGGACCGTTAACTCATATCCCGGCGTCTCGAGCATCCCTATAGCCGGGGCCTCCCGTTGCGGCAGGGCATCCTGACCGTGGTCAAGGTAGGAGAAATAAACCTGACACCATGAGATAATCAGAAAAATCGGTGAGCTCAAAATGAGTATGCGGACCATAAATTTATTATAAAATGGAATTCATAAAACGAAATTCAATAGTTGAATAATGGGAAACCCCATATGGTTCTACTGATGGTACACGCGGAGATTTTCAGAGCTCCAGCTCCGCGGAATAAGAGTCCCGTCTAGGGACTCTAGCTGATAAGTCCCGGGTCGGTGGATGCGCGTGACTCGATATGGTCCTTCCCAGTTTGGGGCCAGCTTCCCTTGCTCAGTTGGTCGGGAGACTTCAGCTCTCCTGAGGACAAGGTCTCCTGGTCTGAAAGATTTGATTTTGACCCTGGCGTTGTAGTACTGAGCTGTCTTTTGCTGGTACCTCGCCATACGAACTCGGGCGGCCTCCCTTGTTTCCTCGATCAAGTCGAGGTTGCTTCTGAGCTGCGAAGAGTTGGAGCCGGCATCATGATGCTCGACTCTTGGAGAGGGAAGCCCAAGTTCCAGTGGGATGACGGCCTCCGTTCCATATGTTAGGTTGAAGGGAGTCTCACCGGTGGGGACACGGAACGTGGTCCGGTAAGCCCACAGGACATTATATAGGTCTTCGACCCATTGTCCTTTGGATTTGTCGAGCCTGGCTTTGAGACCCTGCAAAATAGTACAATTTGTTACCTCGGTTTCTCCATTCGTTTGAGGATGCGCGACCGAGGTGAAGCGGTGGTCAATGCCAAGCTCGGAGCAGAACTCTCTGAA
This sequence comes from Phoenix dactylifera, assembly GCF_009389715.1. Lineage (NCBI taxonomy): Eukaryota > Viridiplantae > Streptophyta > Magnoliopsida > Arecales > Arecaceae > Phoenix > Phoenix dactylifera. Next base: position 3,849,671 of record NW_024067666.1, on the reverse strand, counting down.
GTGAATGTTGTCGAATTGGCGACCGTTATCAGAGATGAGGATGCGGGGAAGCCCGAATCTGCAGATAATGGACTTCCAAACAAAATCCCGCATCTTCTGCTCGGTGATCCGGGCAAGGGGCTCGGCTTCCACCCACTTGGTGAAATAGTCGATGGAGACGACCAGAAATTTTCTTTGCCCGGTGGCCAGTGGAAATGGCCCTAGGATGTCAATTTCTCACTGGGCAAAGGGCCAAGGGGAGCTGATAGAAGTCAAAGGAGCCGAAGGCCGGCGCTGAACATTGGCGTTCCTTTGGCACCGGTCGCATCTTTGGACGAAGTCCATAGCATCCTTCTGGAGTGTCGGCCAATAATATCCTTGGCGCAGAATTTTATGGGCCAATGCTCGCCCTCCCAAATGGTTCCCGCAAATCCCTTCGTGGACTTCGCGTAGGGCATAATCAGCCTCCGTTGGGCGGAGGCATCTGAGGAGGGGAGAGGTGAAGGATCTCCGATAGAGCTTTCCCTCGTACAATATGTACCGGGTAGCGAGGCGTTTGATCCGGCGAGCCTCTTCTTCGTCGGTGGGGAGGACTTCGTCTTGCAGGTAGCCGATGAGTTCGTCCATCCAGCTTGGCTCGAACTCAGTGCAGAGGGTCTGCTCGGGCTCATCTGTACTAGGCTTTTGGAGATACTCCAGTACTGCCTCCTTGGGAAGCTCGCTCATGCGAGAGGACGCCAGCTTTGATAGCTGGTCGGCCCTGAGGTTCTCCGACCTGGCAACATGTTGAATGTGAAAAGAGTCCAGGGTCGAGGCGAGATCCCGTACCTTCTGAAGATACTTCTGCATGGTCGGGTCTCTGGCTTCGAAGTCGCCCACAATTTGGTTGACGACGAGCTGAGAATCGCTGAAGGCCTTCAAGTCCTTCACTTCTAGCTCTTTGGCTAGCTTGAGCCCGGCGACGAGCGCTTCGTACTCCGCCATATTATTGGAAGCAGGGAACTCGAGGCGCAAGGCTTGCTCGGCGACCACCCCTTCTGGGCTAGTGAGGATGAGCCCTGCTCCGCTACCCCCCGAGTTTGAAGAGCCATCGACATGCAGAGTCCATGTCAAACTCGGGGTCTGCTCCACTGGTGGTTCAGGTTCGGGCTCGATCTCATCCAGTATAGTGCACTCGACAATAAAGTCTGCGAGCGCTTGTGCTTTGATCGCCGGTCTGGGTCTTGTCGAATTCCCCGAGCTCGATGGCCCATTTGGCGATCCGTCCCGCGCGATCTGATTTCTGCAGGATCTGCTTGACCGGCTGGTCGGTCAGCACAGCCACTGTGTGGGCTTGGAAGTAGGGTCGGAGCCTCCGAGCTGAGATGACCAGGGCATAGGCAGTCTTCTCAAGCTTGGTGTATCGGGTCTCGGCGTCCCTCAAGACCCGGCTGGTGTAATATACTGGCTTTTGAAGTTTGCCCTCCTCTCGGACCAGGACCGAGCTTACTGCCACAGGGGAGACGGCCAGATACAGGTAGAGAAGCTTGCCCTGGTGAGGCTTTGTGAGCAGGGGAGGGGAAGCCAGGAGGTGCTTGAGCTCTTCAAAAGATTGCTGGCACTTGTCCGACCACAAAAAATTCTTCGGCTTCTTGAGGGCTGCGAAGAATGGAAGGCAGCGCTCAGCCGAGCGGGAGATGAATCTCCCGAGGGCTGCAACTCGGCCTGTGAGCCGTTGTATCTCCTTGACCGTCCTGGGGGGCGTCATCTTTTGGAGGGCTCGGATCTTCTCTGGATTGGCCTCAATTCCTCGCTGTGTAATGATGAAGCCGAGGAATTTGCCGGAGGTGACCTCGAATGCACATTTGGCTGGATTGAGCTTCATCTGGTACTTTCGGAGTGTGGAGAATGCTTCATTGAGGTCAGCTATATGATCTTGCGCCACCTTGCTTTTTACCAACATGTCATCCACATGGACCTCCATATTCCGGCCTATTTGATCTTTGAAGATCCGGCTGACCAGTCTTTGATAGGTTGCCCCGGCATTTTTCAAGCCGAACGGCACACCTTGTAGCAGTAGGTTCCCCCATCGGTGATAAAGGCGGTCTTCTCCTCGTCTTCTGGCGCCATGCGGATCTGGTTGTATCCGGAAAAGGCGTCCATGAATGCCAGCAGCTCGTGACCCGAGGTGGAGTCCACGAGCTGGTCGATGCTGGGAAGTGGGAAGCTGTCCTTCGGGCAGGCTTTATTCAGGTCGGTGTAGTCCACACACATACGCCACTTCCCGTTGGCTTTCTTGACGAGGACCACATTGGCGAGCCACTCCGGGTAGGCTATCTCCCGGATGAAGCCAGCTCCAAGGAGCTTACTGACCTCCTCGGCTGCTGCTCGCTGGCGCTCAGGGGCGGCACCTCGCTTCTTCTGCCGCACAGGCTTGCTGGTCGGCTTTACTTGGAGCCGGTGGACCATGATCTCTGGATCTATCCCTGGCATGTCTGCAGGCGACCATGCGAAGACATCCATGTTGTCTCGCAGGAAATTGACGAGACGACAGGCTCTACCCGCTCTTTCTGAGGGTCGACCCGTGCCTCCATAACCTCGGTTGAGGGCTGGTCAGTCGCTGGGGCAGGCACCTTGGCGGGTCGCTTTGCCTCATGGGTCGCCAGGTAGCATCGCCTTGCCACCATTTGGTCTCCTCGGACTTCGCCGACCCCCTGGCTGGTGGGGAATCGCATGAGCAGGTGGTGAGTGGAGACCACCGCTCGAAGGGCGTTGAGGCCTGGCCTTCCGAGGATGGCATTGTAGACCGAGGGATGGCGTATCACGAGGAAGCTCATCCCCACGGTACTTTCATGGGGGGCGAGCCCGGCTGTGACCAGAAGGTCGATCTCGCCCTCTACTGGGACTGAATCCCCAGTAAATCCAACCAACGGAGCATTCATCCTCCGTAGCTGCTCTTTAGTCATCCCCATTTTACAATATGCACCAAAGTACAAAACGTTCGCCGAGCTTCCATTATCAACTAAGATGCGTTTTACATCAAATCTATTTATGATCATGGAGATGACCACTGCATCATCATGGGGAGTTTCGACTCCCTCTAAATCATCATCTGAAAAGGAGATGGCTTCAGAGGCGCGCAGGCGCTTTGAGGAGGTTTCTTCCTCCGAAGCTTCTCCAGCCGAGGCTCCTCCTCGGATAGTGTTGATGACGCCGGCGATGGGCCTGTTGGCATTCGAACCTTCAGGCTGTGCTGCTCCTTCGGCGGGCTGCTTCTCTTCACGCCGGCCTTGCACAAACCGATCGAGCACCCCCCGGCGGATGAGTGCTTCGATCTCATTTTGGAGCTGGTAACACTCCTCGGTATCATGGCCTTGATCCCGGTGGAAACGGCAATACTTCCGGTTATCGCGCCGGGTTCGGGTATCAGGCTTCGGAGGTGGGAGCCGGATGCGATCCCGACTCTCGATCTCCATGAGGATTTCGGCCCGAGGAGCGTTGAGGGGAATGTATCTTTCATACCTCCCTTCAGGTGCAGGGGCTTGCAGTGGGAACCTCGGGCGGGGTGGTGACCTCTGCCGTGGCGGTCCCCTCAGCCGGGGTGGACTCTTTGGGCGGGGCGGATTCTTAGCTCGTTGCGGAGACGGGCTTTTAGGCTGGCCGCGCTCCTCGCGGCGTCTCTTCTTGGGGTTCTGCTCGGCTCCGCCCCGCCTAGCTGCCACGGCTTCTTCTGCCTTGGCGTACTTCCGCGCCCGAGCGAACATTTCGGTGAGGTCCGCGGGAAAACTCTTCTCGATCGAGAAGAGAAATCTGTAGGACCGGGCTCAGTCTTCAGCGCCGACATGGCGATTGACTGGTCAAGCTCCCGGACCTCCCATGTTGCGGAGGTGAACCGATCCAAATACTCCTTGAAGGATTCTCCCTCCTTCTGTTTGATATCGAGGAGGGAGTCGGATGTCCGCCGCTGGGGCTGGCTGGCGGCGAAATTGCCAGCAAACTGTCTGCCGAGCTGCTCAAAGGAGGAGACAGTACTCGGCTTCAGCCCGGTAAACCACAACCGGGCTGGTCCTCGGAGTGTCGCCGGAAAAGCTTTGCACATCATGGCCTCCGAGGCTCCTTGTAGGGCCATTAAGACCCGGTAGCTTTCCAGGTGGTCCAGGGGATCAGCCTTGCCGTTGTAGGGCTCTACCTGGGGCATCTTGAACCGCAACGGAACCGGTTCATCTTCAATTTCCTGGGAGAAGGGCGACTTTGTATTGAACTCGAAGTCGCCGTTATGTCCTGACTTCCTCCCATGGAGTGTCTGGATTTGACGTTCCAGCTTCTCGACCTTCCGGTCGAGTTCATCGTTCTGGAGGATTGCTGCAGCGGTTCGTTCGGGCGCAGGTTGCCCTGGAACCGACTCAGCTTCTGAAGGCTGTGGCCAACCTCCGTGGCCTCTGGCTGGGCGCTCTCTCCAGGGGGAGGCCTGGACTTGGGAGTCCTGACCTTGAAGGGGAAGTCCACTTGTAGGAGGCTCCGGCTGAACCGGAGCTGGAGGAGGCGGTGCCGTTGGGATGCCCCTGGGCTGCAGGCTTTGGACAGCAGTAGCCAGGGCCTGCACCTGTTGTACCAGGGCATCGAACTACTCCGGCCGAACTTGATGAACTGACTCGGTCGGAGGTGATGAGTTCCGGACGGAACGCTCCGGGCTAGGTGGAGGACGTTGAGAGGCATTGGAAGCCCCTTTGCTTCTTAGCTTCATGGCAGCAAACTCGGGCCCTTCCTCTAGCGCCAACTGTTGCTGGAAATTGGACCCGGGGGCCGCCGCGAAGCCGGGGAAGGAGGAGCTCCGCTGCTGCAGGGGGCGGACGGCGATGCGCCGGCCGGCTGCGTCCTCCACCGTGGGGCGTGGGAGCGTCCGAAGAGGGGTGGTGCATCCAATCCTGTCCTGTCCTGCAAAAAAGCCGGTGGCCGGGCTCCCCGGCGCCGGCCTCCGATGCCTAAGTCAGAGGGGGCAAGTATGTGGAGAGAGCAGGGAGGAGAGTATGTGGAGAAGACAGCCAGAATATTTAGATTAGATCAAGAAGATGAAGAAGATGATGTCATCCATTGTATCTGTGCTGTCCAAGAGGGTTCAGTCCCAAGGGTCCTGAGAGTCCCCTCCCTCTTCCCCCCAGGCTTCCTTTTATAAAAAGATTTGGTTACCTGGGAGGTGACCGGAGGTTTGTCCTGTTCTGTGATAATTGGGCACGATTTAGCCCATTAATGGCGTAGTGGAGAACGGGACCGGATCAGACCGGAACCAGGGAGTTGTCACGGTCGATCGGACCTGTTGGAGTTGTTGAACCGCCGGCCATGGTGGGCCTGGGGTCCGTGGATGGTAAGTGCATTTATTACCGAATGAACCGGCGGTCAGGTAGAGCCATACGCTCTGATGGTTCAGTGATCCGGAGATCGTCTTGGGCCGTGTTCATTAAATGACTGAGTGCATCGGAGACTTGAGGGAGTCTCATGCATTAATGGCAGGTCGTGGCGAATGCCTGCGAAGATCTTATGCCTTGATGGCTTGGAGATAACGGCAGGTTACAAGCTGTAAGAGTTGTCAAGTCACTTGGACTTTAGGCGGAGGTTAAACATTAAGGCATCGGCTCGGCAGGGGTGCCGAGCCGAGCTGGTCGCCCAATGGGGCGCCCTGTGGCGGGGCCGCTCTGAGTACTCCTGGTCGGCGCTCTTTAGGCGAGCACCTTCTAGCAGAGCGCCTCTATTCGGCGCTTTTTGCCCCCTGGTCGGCTCTTTTTAGCCGAGCATCCCTACTTTGATTATTTTGGCTGGGCGCCTCTTCTTGGCGCTCTCTCTGGTCGGCACCCCTTGGCCGAGCAGCTTTTCGGTCGGCGCTCTTTGGCCGAGCAGCTCTCTGGTCGGCACTCCTTGGCCGAGCAGCTTTCCGGTCGGCGCTCTTTGGCCGAGCGCCTCCGTGGATGTATGACTTGGGGTTTTTCCCCCAACAATCCCTATGATGCCTTGCTATTGTATTTAAGATCTCTTCATATTGGGTAGTGATTAAATTCCTTAGCCAGTTGCATGGCTTTTCTGATTAAGAAAATACTGCTGGGCAACCATAGATTTTTGTTGGAAGATACAGGAAATTTCTATCCTTTCGTATTACACAGAAATGTTCAATTTGCTAGCAGAGTTACAATTGTTGTGTTAGTAATGTTGGGATGTCCCATGGACATAGAAAGGTCTAGGGGTAGTTGCACATCTATCCATTTCAGTTGTCTTCTCAGGAATTCTAAGGCTGCAAGGCATAAAAAAAAGGTAGTAGAAAGAGTTTACTGAAATTGTTTCCTGAGCTTCCATTTTTTAGGTTTTCTTAAGACCTATTAGAATCATCAAGAATTAAAAATATATATGTGAACCCTTTTTAAATAAACTTTGTAAATCCAGATCAAATTATATATATATATATATATATATATATATATATATATATAGCATATCTTTAATCGTTTTCTTCTTTGAGAGAAGCATTATATATTCTTCCATAGTGATATTGACTGCCGGTTGCCCTGAGCTATTGAATGCCCAACAACAGGATCAGCAACTTGCGCAGTAAAAATCAAAGGCAACATGAATCCTTTCCTTCTTTTGCTTTCGTTCTCTCTCTCTCTCTTTTTGTCCTTTTTTTTTTAGCTATATGTGTGTTTTTATATGTATGAAGGGTTCATCTCCACATTAGGACCAGAATGGGGCCATGAAATGATCACGAGTTTGAGCCATCCTTGTGATGGACCACCCTGCCGGGGCTGGGGAGCCACGGCACAAAGTTCCAGCTGGATTAGATTCCACCCCAAAAAAACGAAAAAAAAGTTCCAGGACTGGAGAATCTCTCACAGGTTAGATGGTATAATATATGATTGCGCTAAGAATTTCTACTTCACAGACAGTCATGGCCAAGGAAGAAAGGCTTGAGTGATTGCTTCACTTGGCTTATTTGTTTGCTTCACCATCATGTTGTTGTCCTCCTAGTGTCTCCGGCCCTGCTGCATTGCTTCTCGTGGGGTTTGTCATCATTTATTTCCGAGAGCTCCAAATAAACTTCACGTTCATTTGTGGGTTTAAGAGATCTTTGAAGCCAAAACACAATAAGTTACATGTTATGGAGTCTCCAGCCATGATTTTTTAAGTATTTGATCAAAATCTCTTTCTATGCAAATCTAGAAGAAAACTTTAAGAATAAAAAATTTTCTAACGTATGCCTCCATAAAAATCATAAAAATGATGGGATATCCCAGGCTTAAATAGGCTGGTCCAGAAATCCTCATTAGATAACCATACCTCAGCTACAACTAGAGAGAGTGGATAGTGTTATCATAACCTATCATCAATAATTATTTGACAACTAAGTCATATATGTGGACGATATTAATCCTAATAGAGACATGCCCAACAATGGAACCATGGCCATATTATAAATATTAAAATCATCACAAATGGATTTGGTTATCAGCTATTATCCTCCATCTCCCTTTCCCTCATCCATCTAGAATAAGATAAATCAAGGTGCGAATAAGAGAGAAAGAGAGAGTGATGTGCACTGATGAAATGAAAAAGGACAATCTGAAAGCGAAAGGTAAGAGAGGATTGTGGAGGACAATGGGCATCTGGGGATCATCATGAACCTGCTCACGGTAGGGCGCCCCTATTTCCTGATAAATAAACAAAGTAAAAGAAAAAAGAAAGCAAATACGTAGGTCCCAGACAAGAAGTACCAAAGAATAATGGCAGTAGTAGAATTCCAAAGGCTACCCCCTTGACACCCTTTTGACGGCTAGCTCATGATGCAGAGCCAGAAACTGGAGGGGCTCCGAGGAAGGAAGAATTCTTCAGTTTAGATATGCCTCGTTACACATTAAAGAGTCTCCAGGGAGGTGTAATTTTCTCCTCAATTCATCATTCACCATTAGAGGAGCAATACCCTTTTTTTTTTTTTTTTTTTGAGATGTTTATGACACTAACAGGTAACATTATTGTTGTGAAAGTCAGAACTTAGGAAGAGAAGAGATTAAAACTTCATTCTCATTGATAGTGTTGTATGTCGAACTTTTTTTATTGTTTGGCTTGTCACGCATTTATGAGAAATGCTAGCTGGACTAAAATGTTATGTGACTTAATTTGCATGGGACCCTCTTAATGAATTAGATATCTACTAGTCAGGCGCCTGTAGATATATATATATATATATATATATATATATATATATATATATATATATATGGTACGAAACAGGAACTTGACAAATATGTGAGCAAAATATCTTCTAGTTAAGTGGCAAGTACAGGGCTCGCAGGAGCAGCCCTCAAGCCCGACAAGTGGAGCCCGGACCCCTCGTCAAGTCACAGCGAAGGGCATAACAAAGACCAACTCCTTTGTACAACCCTCAACAACATAGAGTCACTAAGTACTAACAGTTGGATGTGAAGGGCAGCATGCTAGGTTGGTGTCTCCTCGGCAAGACAATTTCTGATAGGTTAAGACGCACCGGTAAGAGCTGTCTTCGAGGATTGTTTATGGGTTTAGCAATGGAGTGTCAACAAATAGGATCCACCGTCTTGATCTTTCATACCAAATATATTTTTCGTGAAGCTAATGGAGCTACAGAATGGGTGACTAATTATGTAGCCAATCACTCCGGTAATATTCTGTAGACTGGTGATGGGAAGTTGTCCCTAACATTTCGAAGTATTTTGTTTTTTGATTTTATTGGATGCATGCATACTTGTCAAGTATAATTCACCCGTTTTAGTACAAAAAAAAATTGTCGCCCACGCTGGATATCAAGCATAAAGCTCTTCAAGGGTTGGGGAATTTGGATTCATGGCAACATTAAGCAGACATTCTACTCCCATTGTTCAACCTTGTACATTAAAATTCTCTTGCTCTACTTCAAGTTCTTAATTAATATCCTTAGACTTCATCGTCTAATAAAATCATCAATCTCTTGCTCGAGTGAGGCACATATCTTCTTTATCCTTTTTGAGAAAAACCAACGGCATCTTCTTTAACATTGTTTTCAGAAAACATATGGATGTACTACTACAAGCTAGTCCAATGATGTCCTAAAAGAAATATAAGCAAAGGAAGCGCACATTGGACTAGGGCAATGGTGCTGCAAATTGTAGCATAGTGTCATCAAGAAGGAGCTCTGGATTCCTTTTCAACCACTAATGATGCAGATATGTATTTTCTTGATACAAGGGACGTTTCTAATAGTAAATGGCAGCAATAATGGCAGCAACACCAGCAATATTGCTGCAATGCTACTTGATTTTCTTTGATGTCCACCACTAAATGAAAGGTTGGATTGAGAAGACTGTAGGCTAGGATGTGATTGGAGCTAAGTGGGAATTGGCCTCCATTGGTCCTTCCCATGATGGAATGGGAATTTAGGTGAGGATGAGATGGTGGGGGGTGTGTCAGGTGCACAAGAGAGGTAGGAGGAGGTGTCTCCATCTACAATTTTGGACTAGGCACTAAAACCAAGTGTACAAGGAATCTCCATGGCATCCAATTAGTGCTTGGATTGAGAGTCAACAACACAATCCAAAGCTGCGTCCACGAAAAGCACATCACAAAATGGCATCACTAACCACAGTTCATGGCCAAGTGTATCAGGGATCTTCTTAGCATCTGTTGGTGCAAGTCAACAACACAATCCAAAGTTGTGCCTAGGAAAAAGGCCACCACAGACTGGCCTCACTCACCATACTTCTTAGACTTTTTCAAATGAGAGATTCATCCACCTTTATCAAGCCCTTGCTTCTGTCTGAGATTGAGGTTGGGTGGGTGGTTGTGGTGGTGATAGCATTATCACCGTCATTGCGAACCACTTGAGTTTTTGATTTTCACCCTAAAGTTGATAGCTTCCAATGTGATATATTTTGTGCCAACCAAATTAGACCTTAATTGAAAGAAAATGCTGATTCACTTCATGTCAGAAAACTTCGAAAACAAACCCGACCCGGCTTGAATCATCAGTGGGTCTGTTCAGGTTTAAATCTCAAGCTGGACTTGACCCAACAAAGCCTCCTTATGTTGTACCCCTGTTGATGCCCCCCACAGCATAAAATTTTGGAGAATCTCATTTAATTTATTGTCTCATGCACAAACAAGTGTATTGGTGTTCAGTGTCTCCAGTGAGGAAGTTAATTTCTCACACAGTCCTCCCGTGGAAAGCAGAGAACTTGGAGTAAGCCTCCGACTGCTCCAAATCTGATGGACGCACGGAAAGGAAAGGGACCAAAGAAAGCAGTTGTCTCCCCACTCCATCCTTACCCCCACTAGCCTTCAAACCAGCCTAGAGTTTGAAATTTTGGACCTAGGTTGAACAAAAAGCCATGCCCTGCATTGAAACAAAGAGGAGAGAGGCACGAAATAAAGTTTAGCGTTTTCTCAAACAAATACCAGTATGGGTCACGAGCATGGATGAATAAGGCTGCCAATTGCAGTACCACTGTAGATGAAGAGAGAGAGGTTTGCTAGGCTTTTGGGATCAATGGTATAGCTAGGGACAAATTCAATACCTGCTCATATTCGCTTACAGTGAGTCTTGGAATATCCATCACTGGCGACCAGGCAGATGGAAGGAGGTGTCGACTTAGCGTACCGTGATATAACTGCATCTATGATAGAAATTAAGATACGAAGGTAAAATAAGCCATGTTAGGCTAAGTGTAAAGGTTTCACTGACTAACTTTTTGCACCCATGATCTGTGAAATATTAGTAGAAGCTCAAGTATATAATGTTTAATTTGAGACTAGTAATGGCATCTGATTTTACTAATTTGAGACTACTGCCCACTCAGGACTTTTCCCAGGGTGCCCGAACCTTTAAGGCTGCAAAGTGGGGTCTGGGTATGAGAGAAGATATCCATCCTCTGTGATAACAAAGAGTGAATGGTGAAAAGGATTCCATAAAACTAACCACAACTAGTTGAAACAAAAGACCCATTGGTTGTGATATGGTCATAAAGACTCTCCCTGTACTCCAGAACAAGAGCCACAAGCTAATTAATCTAAAGCATCCAACTCACAGGGGCCATCCAAAAAGATCACTTGCAGCCACACCTGCCACTGATCCAACTACCAAAACCACAACTCAATATATGAGTCTTTGTTGCCATTAACGTATGGCCCAACGCTCACACGACAGCAATTTAGAGCCCACACGCTCAAAATATTTAATTCAGCCATACCCTACCTCGTGGCTCCTTCGCTGCATCGCACCGATCCAGAACACTGCCAAGAGACGGCAAACTTGATATGTCGATCCAACTAAAAGTTTCGAGCAAAAAGAAATGTCATTCACGTAATAGAAACCGGACATCATGCAGGTCATTCGAAAGCTACAAAGGAAACAAAAAGAGAGAAGGGCGAGCGGGGTGAGAGGAGAGCAGACGGTCAAAACTTGTAGTTCAACGGGGGTGGGAATTCTCTGGGAAATTCATCATAGGAAATCGTATAGGGAGGTAATGTTATCGCGCCACGTTGCATTATTCACGGATCATAAAGCCCCAATCACTTCTCTCACCCAGCTGATCGGCGCCTCCATTGGTAGGCCAAACCAAAAATTTATATATATATATATATATATATATATATATATATATACATATATACATATATAGTGGAAGACGATGAGTAGCTTAGTGATCCATCCCTTCCCCTTCCAACCTCTCCCTACACTCTCCTTTACCGTCTCTTAAACTCGAAGGCTTCTAATGCCAGCTCCTCCAAATCAACATTATAGCATCCCTCTTCTCTATCATTCTGCTCTTTTCTTCTGCAAGACCCCTTTGATGTTAACCTTCCTCACCATCTGTGTCACTACTTCCCTCTTGTTTCTCCTCCTCTCTCTCTCTATATGAAACCTGGCCAGAGAATCGACATACCGCCATCCCTAATACAAACTTCTCAGTGTGTTGGTGCATACCCAACAGATCATTGATACATGTCCGTTGCTTTCTTGATACACACCTTAACATGTATTAGTACATACCTCTCCAAGTGAGGTAATACAGTCTGGATCATTACTTGGCTAATATATAACATATGTCCAAGTAGTACACATGAGCCTCATGCACCAATATGTATTTAATAGTTCATTAATACACACTCGTTATCTTTGTTAATACATATCTTGTGTTTTGTTAATATACATATCAAACTGAAGTAATCCATAATCTAAACTGTTATCCTGCTAATACATAATACATCATTAAGTCACACACTTGAGCCTCTATCCAGTTTGATCTAAGGTTCGGTACTATCCTTGTCCGATGAGGACAATGAATGCTAAGAAGTGAAGGCTGCTGGCAGCGAGGCAAAGAACATCAGATTCGAGCAAATTTCAGATGTTGAGGTTTGAGTATAAGAGAAAGAAGGCGACAGAAAAAAAGATGTATGGAGCCCTTAATGATGCATGGAGCAGAGCTAGATCAGCATACTGGAGGAGAGAGACGAGATAGGAACAGAGAAGGGGAGAAAACAAACAGGATCCACTCCCGTCAATTTCTTATTTCTTTTATATCAGTGTTTATTGCTTTTCTTACTTTTAGAAATGTGTCTACAGTATGCATGTCAGTCTACAGAGAGCCACCCATACATCCTCCAGTGAGATCACCGGAGGATTTTCGTCCATCCAATGGTACCGATTTTTGTCCATCCAATGGTACCGCAAGATACGAGAAAGTAAAAGGTAAACTGAGGGATGTGCCTATAACAAAAGAGAGGAGAAAGGATAGAAAAGAGAGAGAATATAGAAGTATAGCACAGAAGCAATGGTAGAGGAGATCACATCAATAAAGAACGGGAGGAGCAAATCAAAAATCTAGAGATGGAGATCATGCCCCCACCCCTCATAACACCTTGTCCCCACGAATGAGAAAGAGAATGCATTATTTTATGTGATACAAAATAGAAATCCAGGACCATAGGAACCACAAAATGCAAGACCAGTACCATAAGGAGCACTCTACGAAGCTTCAAGGGGACAATGTAAGAACCTAAAAAATTATGATTTGATTCTGTTAAAAGAGAATGCATTAGAGGGAAACATAAAAATGTGTATTGGTTTTCATCGCTTACATCTCATCAGATATCACACACTCAGTGCTCTTCAATCTTCTTCAAATCCTTCATGTTTGTCGTGTCCACCCTGCATGGAGAAGAACAGAGGCAATTAAAGTTTAGAATTTAAGATTTATAGTTTTGAATGTGAGGGATTTCCCCCCCTAAAAAAAAGAGATATTATAGAAGGACAGTTTTAGTTTTGAATGCGAAGGTTTCTCTCCCCTCAAAAAAAGAGAGAGATTATATAAAGAATGGACGATCAAGTGGAACCTTGGAATGACTGCCCTGACAGAATAATCATCCTGCCATAGAGATCAGTGGATAAATTGGAGGATATGCCTTTCTATTGGATCTAGATGAAGGTCGTCTCTGCCCATAGTTAATGTGTCATCAATCTACCTCTATCCTGTGAAGTAACATTTTTTAAGATCCGACTGGATCCAAGAAAGATGGTCATATCTCTCTTTAATATGGCCAAAGAAAGCTGCATCATTGATCACTGATTAGATGTGAAATTTTGGAGGATATTCTCGCTAGAGATGCCTACATGAATTATGAAATCCTAGGAGACACTGCGAATCACTCTAGAAGTGATAGATAAATAGATTCTGTAGAAAAATAACCGGCATGATGATCCAATGCATCTAGACAATGCAGAGGCATAATGGCATATAAAACAAAGTACCAAAGATATCGCAGGAAAACAGCAGCACAGATGTAAGAATAGAGAAACATATCAGCCAAGGCATTTCAACGCTATTGGAAATGGAATAGTCAAGTTGAAATGACAGCAAAGATGCAATAATTAAGTTGGTTTACAACAATTTATACCGGATGTTTCATATTAAATTGAACGTGACCAACTCTTACCAGAAATAACAATATATGCAGTATCAAATTTTGCAACTTCAAAACCATTATATATTACAACAGACACTTCTTTGGCCAAAAAATTCAACCACCTTGCATTATTTAGTTGAAGCAGCAGGCATGGTTAAAAGGACTTGAGAGCTTACAAAATAATTGCTATTTCTATCTTTAAATACTATCATCTCGAAATTAATTTGTAATACAACAGATACAGATTAGAAGCACCAATATGTAAATGTTGTAATGGATATTATTTGTTCCCATGGTTTCTTACATAAGCTGCTGGATGCTTGAATGATAAATCACACGAAGCGGTTGGTGGCATGAATGCATGCACGTGAACAGGCACAAGTGCACGAGCGAACGAGAGAGAGAGAGAGAGAGTTGTAACAGGAGCAGGTTTTCACAAGTAGCTATACATACCATGTAAGAACAAGGTCATAGAACCAAGTCTTCTGTGTTTACATTCTATTCAATTCCAATGGTGGATCATGAATATTTGCAAAAACTACCATATTCATTCATGCTTTCCAAGCTTACAGTGACAAGTGATTACAAAGTTAAAAAAACAAAAGAAAAACAGAACTTGCAGCCTAAGGGTGGGTGTGGCTAAATGTTGACACATTGGAGTTACTTGAGTCTAGAGATTTGGAGAGGGTGAAAACTACCAGCAGATAGGTTACTCTCTATGTTGTGTTCTTATTCAAGTCTCCATAAAAACCTAGACTTCAAAATAGTTAAGTCTACAAGTCAACCTGCTCAGTTAATGGTAGAGTGGTTGGTGTTGGAGACAGTATAAGTCATGATTCTGCAAAACATTATATCAACGTGATGCATGAATGCGCATGCTGCATATATAATATTCATTCAGAATTCAGTATTGATAGGCCTGACAGAAGTAAAATAGAAGAGACCCAAAGAACATAAAACATGATATACAAAGTATATGTTGGATTAAGCTACGTCTTGACATAGTCAAGCTGGGAAAGAAAAAACATTTCGTTGGAAATGAATCCATCAAAATTTCAATACAGGGAGCTGATATGCCCAACCCAGAATTCCCCCGAAGTTACAAAAAAGGGATATCCAGTTCCATATCCTTTTTGCAAATCTTTGAGAGTGAAAAATGCCTGTACATCTTTATTCAGATGTGTGTGTGTGTGTGATTACAAGGTCAAAACTATCTACATTTCACAGTTAAGTCTTGTTATGCTCCTTTCATATGTTTACATTTTATAAAAGCTACAGGGCAAGATCTATAGCAAAAGGGTCAAATAAGATGCTCTAACACCAAATTCTTTGAGATATCATTTTTGTCAGAATTGTAGCTATGATATCAATTTCTTTATTTGGCGGAGAAACAAAAGTCTAATCAGTATAAGTGCCACATAAGTGTGAATAGATATCTTAAGTTCTTAATATTAATACTCAATCTTGTAAAAGGTCTAAGTTAATTAAGTTGCACTACCACTACAGTCCTAGGTCTGTTAACAGTAACGACTTTAGTCTTGATGGTCATTCGTGTTTCCCATGGATTTTGCCTTTTGATTGAAAAAATATCAGCATGTTATAGTCTATAAAATTAAATTACTCTAGAACTTTCGGATTTCATATTACACCAATGCATACTCCTTTACAGGTCATGGCTGGTACCATGAGAATATCCCTTCTTCAAATACATGTTGTTTGATACTATAAAAACATGGTATATATATATATATATATATATATATATATATATATATATATATATATATATATATATATATATATATATATATATATATATATATATATATATATATATTAACCTTAGATGTTTTCCCTCGCTTATCTTTGAACTCTAGTTTCAAAGTCCTTATCATCCTTGTTGCACCAGCTTCTGTATAACGCTGTCATTTCCTACTTCACAAGAAAACATTACACATTGACCTGCCTAGCTTGATGTCAAAGAAATCCCCAGGTCCTTTATATTTCATTTATGTTTCATGGGCTATAGAAAATGTTTTTGTTCTCAATGTACAACATTAATTTAATATATATTCCAGCTCAATAGGAAAAAAAGCTATAAGCAAACTAATGTATAGCTTACAATTGGATACTTGTAACAATGAACACTTTCCTGGCAAATAAATCAACCTTCAAGGGTGACCTTCATTACAGCTTTATAATATGGCCAAGATACCTGTAAGAGGTCATGTAAGTGCAAAGTGCTCTGGTCTAACCATGCGTGCCCTCAACAATAGCACCATAATAAGAGAGGCTTGAATTTGAGTTTTAGAGGACAGGAAAGAAAAGAAGACCAAAGAATACAACAGTGTAGAGCACAAAGGTGCTATTTGAAAAGCTTGTATTGAACCAATATTTCAGATCTTTTGTGAGCATATAATGTTATATCGACAAATGAACTGGGCTTGAGATTAACCCACCCACAGAATAATAATGGTGATATACTTTGCAAAAATCATGACAAACCAAGGAATAGATGATGGTTTTTAGTCCAAAGAAAGTGGTGCTATGGTCATATGGTGTGCATGAGAAATATGCAATCCCTAGGCTACCATTTATCAGAACACAGAATAAGACGATCAGGAGAGGACACCCCATGAGAAGGCCACAGCAAAACCTTGACTCACTAATTTCATTTTAAATGGAGAAAATCTCAATGCAAATAATTGAGAATAGTTTCGCATTCTGGAAACTTGATCTTATTGGATCATGCAGAACTCTGGCCAATGACCCACCATCAGTTACAACTTGGCCCACGATCACTCATTTATAGGTGATGGTACGTGTATATGTATACATACATACATATATAGAGACATATATAGAGAGAGAAAAAATCTGGATATATTACAGTCAAAATATCCAGCAAGGAAAAATTTATGATGAGATAAAAGTCAGTATGATCAAAAGATGTCTCAAAGGAAAAAAAACAAAGGTGAGCAAGTAATAGTCATGTACTCACGTAGTTCCACAGAGGACAATCTTCTGAATCTTAGAGATATCATTACCACCTTGGTTGTCCTCAATAAAAATTGTCAAGCTGATAAAATTTAACTTACAATAAGATAATCTCATGATTGTATTTGTTTATGCAAACTAGATGATTAATCATAACAAAAACATGAAAACAGAATACAAAATGTTCATACCTGCGAACACTCTGAAACTTGACGTACTTTAAGTTAACAGGCGTTCCCTGCAAATGAAACCAAGCTATGACTTGAATAGTCCCCCAAATGAACAATCTTAGCAGTAACATATTAGGGGAAATAAGTAATTTGCATGATTGCACAGATATCAATGTAACCTTAACCACAACAAAATGAACAAGGATGATATCTGACAACACTTTACCTTCAGATTTTCTGGGGATAAAGCAATTGAGTCACTTGGTACGTAGTCATTAGCATTACTGCAAGAGATATTAACATACCAAAAAAATAAATGATTTAAGCCCAAAATAGCCATAGTTTGCCATGCAATTTTTATATACAAAATGGATTTATCTGAAACCAAAGTAGAGCATACCTAAAGCCCATGTGCTCTTTGTTTGCAAAAAGCTTAACCGTCTTTGGGCCTGCCAAATGACCATTGGAGATTTTGAATCTAGCATTATATTAATTCTAAGAGATTTAACCAAACTGGAAGGAGCACGAGGCATAAATTGAACAATAGACGCATCTTGTTTATTTAATAAGATAGCAACTATGGGAGCAAATAGTTGTTGAGCTGGCCTCAAAAACAAGGTTGATAAACAATAAGATGGTTGACTAGTCTTTTGCAGGCTTCAACTTCCGTTAACAACTTTTACATGAAATTTTAATTATTTCAATTCTGAAGAAGTGGGTCCTAGGATTTTTTAAATTGAGTTAATAGATGCCAAAACTTCTAGGTTCACTTCCAGGCAGGGTAAAGCATGGGGCCAATGTACTTCTCATGATTGCAATCTTTTTCCAACTACTATGTTACTTTAATTGCTCTTTCATGAAATAATGGGGGGAGAAAAGGAATAAGAAAGGACTCTCCAGAATATACTTGGCACTCTAAACGATCTTCTACAAGCACCATCAAGCCCTACAAACCCTCCAAAACTGCAGCAAAAAGTAATAATTTTGGTCACCTTAGTCAAGCAAGCCTCAAGCTCTCACAAGCATGCTTTTTGCTAGCTAGCTACAAATTCTTACTGAAGCTGCTCAAATGTTCTGGCCCTAGGGCTTGTCAGGTGTTTATAGTGCTCCTCCGGTGGTAGATTTATGTCATATCCAACGAAAGATTAAAGAAAAACCTTGAAAATCAAGTAAATTCATAGGAAAATCATATGGAGATGAAATTTTAGGATTTCAAGTTCTAATGGGACTCATCTGTTTCCATAACACAAAATTTGCCGTGAAAATCCAACTAACATATACTTAATCATCGGAGAAAAATTTAATGGTGCTAGCTACGCCATTAGAAGGATCTGAGCAATAGCCATTAGTTGGGCTTTCAGATGCAGAATGGTTAACCTCAGTTGATTTGTAGAATTGGTTGTAGCCCCCCTTAAATCATGGTGATGGTCATGGTTAAGGCCCATTTTAGAGTCATAATGCCCGGAGTACCATTATTCACAGATTACTATGCTTCTTCAAGCATTGTGAAAAACTAGGGTGACTATAGCTGCCCCTCCTTGACTAGCATTTTTCAAGAGGTAATGCCAGTCAAGGTCCTCATCCTCTAGAGGTCATGGCCATCAACAGTTCAACTGGTCTCGGATCATTATGATAGCATATTTGGTATCACCTAATTCCCTTTTGATGGCTAGGTAACATAGTTGGCTTTTGGTGTCAACTGCCGTTAGAAGGGATTCTCGTCCTACTTTGACTTGAACCCCTAAAGTTTCTTCTCCTTACAATTTTCCCACAATTTACTCATTTTTTAATGTTTTCTTTAGTCCCATATTGAATATACAACCTCCCTAAGCATTATAAATACACTTTAGGCAGGGCCAAAACCATCAAGCAATCACAGCAAGAGCTTATTAATTATCTTGCAACAAGCATGCTTGCTAGAGATTGTGGTTTGCTTAACTAAGGTATCCAAAAATTAAACTTTTTATATGGTCTTTGAGGGCACAGAGGGCCCAACAATGCTTGTAGGAGTTCAGCCAGGGGCAAGAGCATATTCAGGGAAGTCCTTTCTCTCCTTTTCTTTTAATTTTGTTATCTAGTTAGTTTGTACTTATGCACTTAGGTCCGCCCATCTAGATTAGGTTTAGCATAGCTCTCCTAGTTTTTCTCTCGAGGGGTTTTATAAAAAAAAAGAAGGTGATCTTCACCCTTCCCCATCAAACTCCTCGATAAGTTTCTTCGGATTACCTCTAATTCCAAGTTTAGCTTTAGAAAACTTTAGTATGCTCCTTTTATCTAATTTATCCTTTTTATAATGCAATAAGTATAACTCAACTATGTTTAGCAAAGAAGGTACTAATATAAAGCAAATGTAAAAAAAATTATGACAACATTTTAATAGCAATCCATCTTTACATAGAGAAAAGCAAAGAATGGTGCAATTGTGATAGATATCAATAACAGAAAGTCCAGGTAGTGCTACCACCAATTCAAAATAGTGGAACATTAAAACTAGAGTAGTACAGATCTGAATTAACAGGCAAAGAAACCACGCAACAAGAAAAAAGAATCACCGAAACCTCATCACCATGGTCTTCTCCTCTCTTGCACTAGCATATATTTGAAATTTCCGAAATTCAGGCTTAATTCAAATTTAAATCTTAATTTCACAAGAATCTAGCAGTACCTTCCTCTTCTGGCCCTTTGATAATTACTGAATGCAGCTTGATCACTTGAGTGAAGGGAATATAAATTAAAAGCTGCTCATCTGCATCGCTCTCAAGATGCAAACCATCATCATCCCTATAACCCTAAAATCAAAGCAGGACACATATTCCAAAAAAAATAACTAGCTCCAGCAAAAACTTCATCAAAAAGGAATCAAATTAAAAGCGACGGCTGAAAGAGAGCTCCCGCCTCCGATCAATCAATCAATCAATCACCTGTTTCAAGGCATTGTCGAGCGAGTGACTCGTGCTCTGATTGAGGCATTCGACTCCGCTCCAGTCCACGAAATCGACTAGATCCACCTAGGAGCGGGGAAAAAGTCCCGAAAGTAAGAAGAATCCGCGGAATCGGAAGCGTGGGAAGGGGAGAAAGACCTAGGGTTCGATTGATAGTTACCTGGCTTCGTGGCATCGCAGCAGAAACTACCGAAGCCATGGGGAGGTAGCGAGCGATCGATGCGTGCGAGCGAGAGCGAGAGCGAGAGCGAGAGAGAGCAGCGCTAAATCCCCTCGGGCTTGCTTTCAGTACTTGATTCGCGAGGAAGTGCGGAGGTTTTTAAAGGCCTGGTTCGAGGAATGAATAAATAAATAAATAAAAATCATAGTACGAAAAATAAATAAATAATATTTTTTGAATATCCTGTGATCTATCGAATTTTGCATAAATATTCTTTCAAAATTTATAGTTGCATATATATCCTCAAAAAATACTTATTTTACTATTTTATTTTTTTATCCTTATTTTTACATATGTACCCACACAATCTAACGCCATTAAATTAACGATTTTACATTAAATAAATAAAATATCTTTAATGGATAAATGTGCAAAAAAATATTTATAAGACGATCGAAATAGAGGACAAAAAATAATTTTAAAATTCTATTTTATTTTTAATTAAAATATTTTTGATTTTTATTAACCGTGTTATATTAGGAATATTTATGTAAAAATAGTATTTTATACTGATATAAAAATAAATATAAATTTTTTAAAAAATATTCATACAAATTTAAATTTTTAGAATGATATTAATAAAAAAACATAAATAAATAGTATGGAGACAAAAAAAAAAAAAAAAGGGGGCATCCAATGGTTGTGATGATATACAACTAGACTCTTGAAACCGGTAAAAAAGACACAAATTTTATTATGACCAACCATCCATTTGAGACTATCCATTGCTTATGACCATCTATATATATACTCTAATAATCCCACCAACCTCCAGATAGGCATCCCACCTTCCATAGAAACCCTGCTTCAAACCCCAAACCCCAAAACCTCCAGCACAAGCAGGAAAAAACCTCCATCCACCACTCACTCCCCTCCAAATGGCCACCTTATCCCTCCTCTCCTCTCCGTCCTCCTCCTCCCCCCATCTCTTCCTCCCTCAAATCCTCTTTTCTCCGCCTCCATGACCTCAAGAAGCTTGTTCTGCATATGGAAATAAAAGCACATATGGACCATATATCTAACAACCTTTGTTTCTGCTTGTTTCAGCATCCCACCAGTGCCACCTTGTGACTGTTCCATTGTTTTCAATTCCTAGCACCTGTACAAGTGTCGATCGGTACAAAGTTACATATCCTGTATCAAAAGCATCTAATGACACTCTTTGAATTAGTTACTTTGAGTGACAAGAAGAATGTGTATACCAAAGGTTACATAGTTCGGAGGAATAGATAGCAGAAAAGTACATAAACTTTTGCTTATCAATACTCAAAATATACAAATTCAGTTAAAGATGTCCAATATGTATGCGAGCATATACACATAAAATTTGATAGGCGGGAAAGACTTGGATAAGTTAATGTCTAACTATGCTGTATCAAAAGCATCCATGCATCCTCTTTAAATTAGTCTCTGAGTGACCAGAAGCATCTGTATGTCAAAGGTTACATCATTTGTAGGAATAATAGCTTTAAGGGACATAAAATTTTGTACATCGGTGCTCTAAAAATGTATGCATTTAATTACAGATGTTCAATATGTACAATAGCATATTTGATGGCAGAGGATAAACTTCTGCGAATTATTGTCTCCCTGTAGTGTATCAAAAGCATCCATTAACAAATACTGTTATGTCCATTGTGGAGAATCATGCTTCACAACTTATAAACCAATCTAGTAGAAATAAATGAGATGGAATCTTGCCCCCAGCGCCAAATGAGTGAATTCAAAACTTAGCCACTTTTTATCATCATTCCATAGTCTGCGATCGTAGTCCGATAAATAAATGATATTGGGTCCATTTCCTTCTTTATTCATGCTCAAGTTGAGGTTATGTCATGTTGCTTCCATTAATTTCTCCAATCTATTTAAAGTCATGTAGATTTCTCTAGACAGCGGATGAGAAGCATCCCCAGCAAGGAATTCATGTATTTCACCATTTACTTCAATTGAGCTACAACCAGGAACTTTTTCAATTCCTTTCTTCTTCATTATATTCCTGACCTTTCCAACATCATCCCATTTGTAAGCACTAGCATATACATTGGATAGCAGCACATATGCTCCTGAATTGTTTGGATCCTCCTCTATAAGATGACTTGTAGCATACTCAGCCAGTTCAACATTTCCATGAAGTTTGCAGGCACCAAGTAAAGCTCCCCAAATAGCCTCCCCATTTGAGGAAATGTTCATTTTGTCTATGAATTCCTTGGCCTCCCTCAAGAGACCACGGCGACCAAAGAGATCCACCATGCAACTATAATGATCAGTTGTAGGAGTGATGCCATACTTTTTAGTCATCATATCGAAATAATGCTGGCCTTCTTCTACTAATCCTGCATGACTACAAGCGCTCAAAACTCCAACAAAGGTAACAGCATCTGGTTGCACTCCATAGTCTTCCATCTGTCTAAAGAACTCTATAGCAAACTCGCCGTGGCCATGTATGGCCAGCCCTCCAATCATGGCACTCCAAGATAATAGATCCTTTGTGGGCATTCTATTGAACACTTCAAGGGATAGATCAATGCGTCCACACTTTGAATACATATCGATAAGTGAAGAACTTAAGTAGGCATCCATTTCAATGTCGTTCCTCTCTATGTAAGCATGAACCCATTTGCCTAGTTCAAGAGCCCCAACCCTGGCACAAGCGGACAATATGCTAACCAAAGTCAAACAATTAGGACTCACCTTCATCCTCTGCAGCTGTTCAAAGATGTCCAAGGCTTCGCTGAAATAATTGCATTGGGCCAGTGTACTTATCAAGGCATTCCATGCAGCTAAATCCTTGTGGGGCATCTGATTGAAGATTTCAAGTGCAGCTTTTATTTCTCCATGATTCACATATCCCACCATGATTAAAGTCCAGGAGATCTCATTCTTAACATCCATTTTACTGAACAAAAACTCAGCCAAGTCCATCTTCCCACACCTTGAATACAGGCCTAGAATAGAGTGAAGCAAATCGAGAGTCATTTCAATACCAACCTTATAGATGTATCCATGAATCATTTTTCCAGTGAGTAGATATCCTGACCTTGCACAAGCAGATAGAACGCTAATCATTGTGGCTTTGTCAATTTTCACATTGAGAGCCTGTGGCAGTCAAATTAATGTGATAAGTAATCTTTAATAAACTTGATTGCTTGACTTATAAGATCTGATTTGTTATCCCTACTAAGAATGCTGCTTGGAACAGTTGTTACTGGTTTATCAACTTGAAAGTTGCACTGTCTTTCACAACTCTGAAGATAGTATAGGACAAAAATAGATATAATCAAAGACTATTATGTAAGAAAAATAAGTGTTACATCATAAATGATATTTATACTGCCCACGGTGAAGCACTAACTCCACTGTAGAAATTTGGACATGTGATTTTAGTATGCGGCAAGTATCTTGATTCTAGCAGTACATAACAAACATGACCAATGAGTCTCGATCCAGCCATTTGAGTATACTCTTGGAATAATCCTAAGAAATATGTAACCACCAAGAGCAAAATGCTCAAACAGTGCAGATTTTTAAGCACATTCATGTCACGCATTTTCTATCTCGGTGTTCTTAAACCTCTCTTATTTGACAAGAAATTAAGGTCATCTCCTCAAGGCCTCCTCTGGTCCTCATTGCACATGGCCATGCAATCTTAAAAGGTTTTCTTTAACAGTTTATCCCCTATTGTTAAAACAATAAACTTCTTCGACTACCCTGAATTTAACCACTGACAGAAGTGTAAGGTGGGCACTGCAATCATGCATTTCCCCACATCTTAATGTTTCTGACATTAGAAATGAAAGAAAAGGTCTAAATTACTGCTGTCTATGAACCAATAGTAAGTTGAGTTCCTACCAGCATTTCTTTGTAAAGCAAAATCGCCTCTCCAAAGCAGCCATTTAGCACATATCCAGCTATCATTGCATTCCATGCGACAACATTTCGATCAGGTATCTTATCAAAAAGCTCGCGAGCTAGCCTCAAATGTCCCTTGGTAGCATACCCACTAAGCAATGTAGTCCATGACACGATATCGTGTTCTGGCATCTGATCAAACAATCTCCTGGCCTCCCCCATCTCACCAAATTTAGCGTGCATATTCATCAGTGCATTCCTCAAATTCAAACACAAAGGAACCCCATTTTCCTTGATGTACTGATGAACCCACTTTCCCAATTCAAAGTCCCCCGACCGAGCGCATGCAGTGATCACCCTAACCAACGTGATCGAATTGGGCACACAACGAAACTCCGAAACCATCATCCCGAACAGAGATTTCACTTTTTCCCACAAGCCCAACTCTGCGTAGCCCCCAATTACACAATTCCACGCAACAACACTCCTTTCTGGCATTTTATCAAACAGGAGCTGCCCGTCGCGAGATCTCCCGCAACCAAAGTACATCCGAACCAACGAGCTCTGCACATAGGGATCCGCCGCTGCTCCGCACTTGGTAGCAAAACCATGGATCTGGGTCCCCTCCGAGACCGCCCTAATCCTCGCGCATGCCTTGAGAACCGGGGGGAAGGAATGGGAATTCAGAAGAATCGGGTCTTCTTCCAGCAACCTAATAAAGAGCAGTATGGATTGTGCCGGCGTCGAACCGAGGCTAAACCCGTGAATCAAAGAATTCCATAGAGCAGAGTCACGATACGAGAGCGAAGAGAACAAGCGAAGAGCGTAGCAGCAGGGGTCGCCATCCGGCTCGAGGGAGGCGTAGAAGGAGAGGAGCTTGGAGAGGTAGAGAGGGTCTTGGACGGCATTGGATTTGAGGAGTCGGGCGTGGATTTGGGAGAGTTCTCGAGTGGAAGAGCATTGCTGGAGGAGAGATAGCAACGGCGGGGACGAGTTGCCGATGGGATATTTCCCGAGAGAGGGGGTGTGGCCATGGGAGTTGGCTTTCGAGCGTGTGATCGGGACCCGCTGCAACGGGACCGGAGTTGGGGACGCCATTGCTACCCCCAGCTTCCTTTGCTCGCTCTCGCAGTCCCCGGTCGGGATGTCATCAAAAGTGGAAGAGCACTATAAGAATAACAAGGAGACAGGAATAACGGTCGGCAAGTCATCAAAAGTGGAATAGGATTATAGGAATAACAAGGAGTCAGGTATAACGGTCGGGAAGTCATCAAAAGTGGAATAGGATTATAAGAATAACAGGGAGTCAGGAATAACGGTCGGAAAGTCATCAAAAGTGGAATAGGATTACAAGAATAACAAGGAGTCAGCAATAATGTGCATTGAAAGAATTAATCGCGGGTTAATGTTCTTATAATCCTAAATCAAAAATTTTCAGATATCCAGACCATAATTTAAAGCTATATATCTGCAGCTACAAATGAATTAATAGATGATATTTTTTTGATTTCGCATATGAAATTCATTTTATTATTGCATTGTAATACCAAAACATCACCAAGACTAAATATATGCTGTTAAGTTATAACTACAATGTTCTTTTTTTTGCGAAAAACATATTTGTACATGAGAAAAGTGCACAGATGAAAAATGATCTCACATTCTTTCAAAAGCAAATTACATGGGAGATTTTGATCAGATATAGATTTCAAGTTGTTCCACTAAGAGTAGGTTAGTTTGGCAGGTCCCTTGAATGCGACAACAAAAAAATTGCAGGTGGAATTTTCCTTAAATTGAATACCTGGTCCAAGGTTAGGTGCATTGTAATATAACTCCTGCGGCTGCTTACAGCATGATCAAGCTCAATCATAAGGTGGGTGGACCTAATTCTGAAGTTTCTCCTGTAAAATGGTGTAGGAGAGAATGAGGCTTCACTTTCCTCAGCAACCTAACAATGACCTAAGGATGCAGATTATTAGTTGATCAAGCAAATGTTTCTTCGCTTTGATAGTTCCCAGTATGATTTTACTGTCGTACGCCTGCTGAATCCTATGCCGTGGAGCAAATAATTTGATAACATATCCATTTGATAATTAGGTTGGAAATGGCCAAATAATTTGCTGTCAAAAGTCAGCTTGTTTCATTTTTAACCCTATGATAAGGATGGAGGTCAAGCCTTATCACTGTTGGAAGATGGGTCAACAGCCGTCTGCCCTTACAAGATTTGGCTGCAGAGCAGCAACAAAAACAAAAACCCCTCTGTTACATACATTAGATCCCATGATATCCCCACTAAGTGCAAAATGATGGATCCAAAGTCTGATAAATTACAGACATCGAATCACGCTTTAACAATATATTCATAGATCCTGAGTCAAAAAGGCAGCAGCTTGTAACACCTCCCAAGCAGCCCGTAACTGGGCAAAAGACCAGCAGTATAATTGGCTGGCCAAAGCAACTACAAGTTTTCTTTTTCTTGATTGAACAATGTCCTTCCCCTTCATTCCCCCAGTCACAAGCAAAACATCACACGGTTAGATGTCGCAACAAAACAACAACCAAATGGCCCAATTACCCACTACCTGTTTTCATTATTCTGCTGTGGCCCCTGATTGGATTTCATCCTTCTAGCTGTTAAACAACACAGCATAACCACCTAAACCACAGTAATTAGCCAATTAGTAAACCAATTTGGTGACTTTGCAACAAACATGTAAAAAATATACAAAATCCCAACTTCCATCAACTTCCTACTATTAGCATCATAGAACAGTGACATGAAATCCTAAGCATTGATGATTCTAAATTATAGGCATGGTAGCAGTGGAACCAGAAATAAAAGCAAAATACATTGTGCTTCCAGATGACAGTCTATATGCTTACACATGAATCAGAAGCTAGTGTACAACTGCACTGACATACCAGCAATTCTGCATGCTCCGGCCACAGAAAACAGTACTTCACCAGGCTATGGCCCCAGAAATCACCTTAACAGGATGTGGTTTTAGACATTAGAAGCTTGAGATGTTAAAATCACCTTTCTGCGATGTTCAAATCACCTACTAAGCACAAATTCACAAGCACACTCCCATCTGTTTTGGGAATTCATAATGTCTGAATAATTTGTTTCTTTTTCAGGTAGACTAGGTTGCAAATGCAGATAGGACCCATATACAACCAACCGGATTGGGGCCTGGCAAAGTGATGATGGTGACTATGAGTTCGACCAAATTTATCAATCAGCAACTCACTTGAGTTTTTTGTGCGGCAAAAAACAGATTCAACAATCGTGGTTCTGATGATCTTCCCAGTACCTGCACCTGTAAATTCTCTATCCAAGGTCAACTAAATGGAGATCATCTTTGTACATGGGAAAAGAGGGAGATGACACTAGAAAAAGACAAAATCATCACAACCTGCTACAAGTATGATGTTGAAGAAAATCAACAACCAACCCCATGCTACATTGTGAGCCTATCCAGCTACTTCACATCACAAAACTGATGAAAAGTTCCCAGGATACCTTGTGTTAACAATGCAGTATGGTGAGCATCTGACTTCGGTTTCTAAGCACCAGGCAGCGGGCAGCAGGCCTAAAAGTCCTTATACTATATTGCTGTTTCTTTGAAGCTCTTTGCCAGCCATATAGCTGTTTCCCTTGGAGAGACCTTTTCAGGACCAAATGGCTTCAAGAGCACTGCCAACTCTTCAAATCTTTCCTGCTGTAACAACTGTGCACTGAACTCGAGCAATCCTTCCAAGGCCTCTGCCCGCTGCTGGTATGATGAAGTGTCAAACCTCCGCTGCCTTGATTCTGTTGATCCCCGGCTTGAAACATCCACAGCTGTTGGATTTCGGTCTGATGAATCGCTCCCATTGTCTGCTTCTGTTCGGAAGATTTGGACGGTGCATTTATCCTTAGTGATGGTACGGTCACCATAGTGAGGGCTCACAGAACAGGAGCCTTGAGCTGATGAGAATTTATGGAAGGAGAACAGGGGATCTTCAGAAGACGCTAATGGGAACTCAGCAATTCTATCTATTCTAGGCGCATTGACAGACACATCAGGAGAATTCATGCGGTGGAGAATACTGATATGATGTCGATGGGGGGTTTCAAATGTAGGCAAAGGAAGAGATGCTCTTCGAGTGGGCCGAGAACTTCTATCTGCTGGAGTTTGCGATGGTTTGAGCTGCATCTGAAGCACAACAAACAATTGTAAATGCATAAGGTGCATGTTCTTTACAACACACCGATCACATTAATACATACAATTGTAAATTCTATAAAATCATGGATGCAAGATACTCGTACATAGGGTTCTCAGCATTTCAACAGGAAAACTTTAGACAGGATAATAGAATTTACAACATAATAATAAACACAAATAATTAGATGCTAGGTCAAGAATCCTTTCATAGGCAGGAGGCAGTGAACATTTAGTTCCCTTTTTTTTTAAAGAATAATGAAAAATGACTCCCATATTTGCAACAGCAAAGAAGAGTGTTGCTAATAGCTTCTTAGTGACCTAGCATGACCATGCTCAACATCAACACAAAGCATAGAACTGGGGGCTCAATACGATCATACATGAAAAAAGTGTGCTTAATAGCCCAGCATATAAAGAATGCAATTGAATTATTTGTTTCTTCATTACTTAGAATGCAGGAATTTCAAAAAAAAAAAAACCATGGTTTATAGAATTGGATGCATGTATACTGACTATTGATGCATCATTCATATAGATGCATATCATCAAACACAAATTATCACATCATTGTTAAGTATATTACCATATAAGCATAGTTATGTATGATCATACCACATCACGATTTTGTCCGGTATGAAATGCTTTTGATGGCTCCATCCCCTTCCTTGGAGTTGTAAAGGTTTTGGCAGGAGTATATCTAGGGGTCTTCATGGTGGTCGACTGCTTTGTATTGATTGCTTTGTCAACACCAATCTCTCCAACTTGATTACTACCGACCGATAATTCTTTTATCCTTTGGTTCAGATAATTCGGATAATCATTTATGCTTCGTGTAGAACTCATAGAGTTTTGCTCAGGTGCAGGCTTGTTCAGTTCGAAGATCCTCTCATTGCCAAAAGATTGCCTTTTCTCCTTGTCCTTCCAAGCAGAAGCACCTTCGTCATCAGGAAATCTAATTTTCTTTATGTGCTTGCTTGCAGGCTGTTCAATAGGAATCATATTGCGACTAGGGCTAGTCTTTAAATGGACTTGAAACACATAAGCCTGAAGGTGTGGATGCTTGAGCAGTTCTGCAGCCTGGTGATAGGATTATAAACATGAGTCGAAATTGTTTGAAAAATATGGAGATAAACATTGTTGTGCTTGTATAGATGTGTATGTGCACAAGTAAGCTTTTGTTAGCAATAGTATATAATCCCTGATTGAGTACATACACTTGGCCTGCGTTCTGGGCTCTTGCGCAGCATGCTTTTGATGAGTCCCCTACTGCACACAGTAATCAAGATCAATCAGAAAGTTCTGTCTTACTATAGAACCAGCATAGCAGAAATCAGTCGACAAAATTTGGAAAAAAGGAAAAGGATCAGGCTTACAATGCACCAGAGTATGTACTCGGTAAAGGGGCCACTATGGACTTGTTAATTTTGTTTATAAGAGCCTGCATATCCTGCTTAAAAGCAAACATACAAATAAAATCTATCCATTGTTGGATATAAAACAGAAAGGCCCAAGAATATCATTTCAACTTCATCACAAGTTCGTGCAAACATAAAATATAGCACTACAATCTGCTTCTCTCAAGAGTTAGCAACAGATCTGGCAGTTCGTGCAAGAATAAAACTATATCAGAGTTTGATGCAAGACTCAGAATAATAACTCAAAATATCTACATCAATAATTAGTCAACAAATAGGGAACACTTAATTATTTTGCATGAACAGAAGACTTACAAGAATTTAATCCATAAAGTAAGGGGGAAAAGTACAATAGACACAAACTGTATATAAAAAATTGTTATATTACATACATACATAGAATTCCAAAGCACTGTCTTACTGAGACATGAAATTGCTACCCAAATAAATTACTAGCAATTACACATATACAAGCTCACATGGATTCAAGATAATATTTGCAACAGAAACGCAGGCATCTGGTACTGCAATTTCGAGGACATCCCTATAATAGAAAACAATTGTATTTGCAGATAAAACATAGGTGCCGCTGCAACTTACAAAAGCTTTAAATGCGGGCTTAAGAGCAGTCATCTCATATATACAGCACCCTGGATAAATTGAAAAATTACATAAAGAAACCTAAGTAATCAGAGAAAGATTAAAATGTCAGCCATGTGCCAAAAAAAGAATAAACACTTCACCTAGAGACCAGACATCAGATTTAGAGCCATAAGGTATATCAGCAAGAAGTTCTGGGCACATGTAGCTGGGAGTTCCCACAACCTGCATCAGGAGCAAATAACTAGCACTAATAAGACAACCAGATACATCTCACAGGACAAGTTAATCTAGAAAAATTCAGAACTCACTGAGGATGCGAGATCATCAGAGGACAGCATTTTAGCAAGCCCAAAATCGCCTGCAATATTCATCATTTCAGATTATTGAAACTCATAGATGTAGCATTGCTCCAACATTTAAAAAAACAAAAGACTTACCAAGCCGTATGTTCTGATCTTTTGTAAGGAATATATTTGAACACTGGAACAATAATTTAGCACTATCACTAAACATCAATTTGCCAATTTCAAAGTTTCTGCAAAAAGGAACCCACTAGCGACATGGAATTGTCACTGACCTTTACATCACGATGAAGAATATGGTTCATGTGCAAGTAATCAAGTGCCATAAGGAGCTGCACAAGCCACTTGCAAAGCTTCTGCACACAGGGATACAAAGAGAGGGAAAACTAATTTAGAGCATAACACACACGGCCACAAAGATATAGTGGTATTGTGCTAAAGTAAACAACCTCTTCAGGGAAATATTTTCCACTGGCCTTCTTTATAGTTTCTGCCCTGTACAAGGAAAGGAGATGTTTACAAATTCAGACATAGAGTATCCTGGAAAAAGGATCTGCAATTTGATTTCACCCTGGAAAGAAACTTACATGTCCCCTCCCTCACAATAACCTATTATAATGCACACGTAGCATCCCTGAGAGCAAGAATATAGGATAGATTTTTATGAGATCTGCCTCAGTGATGATAATTGTTGATGCAAGAAGATATGAGATCCACCACAAATGAAATCTAGAATTCGTATCAGCAGAATTTATAGAAAGCAGAGCTTCCCTGACCTTCTCAACCCAGGAATCTTTGTACTCCACAATAAATGGGTTCCGTACTTTAGCAATAAGCTCCATCTGTCGAGCAAAGAAGATAAGAAAATAAGTTTCAAGCAGAATAAACACAGGATTATTACATCAAATTGGCATTTTAATAATGCATCTCCACTGCATCATTTCCATAAATAAACATACTTTTCCATGGAACTGCTGAATAATCAAAAAAAAAGTCATAAATGGCATTGGAACTATTTATGTTAACCAACTTTCTGAGGACTGAGCAATCATGATTGAATTCTTTTTTCCAAAATCATGATATCTACGTATGCTTCAACTCCATATTATGGCGAGCATTAGCGGTCAATATTTTCGTTTTATCAATCACAAAAAAAAAAAGAATGATGCATTTAAAGAAACTAAAACTTTGGTCATTAAGGTGGAAATAGGAAAACTCAGGGAAGAAAAAGTTCAACCAATCAACCCAAAGAAGTATTGCAGTAATTGTGATATAAAATATGATATGTTAAATCATAATGTAGGTTAACCAAAGATGCTTACCTCTTGGTGAGCAGACCTGCGGCACCTATCAGTCTGGCGGGCAAGCCGGATCTTCTTCAAGACATACCTGCGAGAAAATAACGGGAAAGCATAAGAAGCTTCAAACAGGAGGTAAAGAAGGGGTAAAGATAGGGCCCAAAAAAAAAAAAGACCAGAAAAAGATGGAGTTTGGCTGCTGGCTTCCTTACCTCTTTTTCTCAACCTTATGCCTCACCAAAAGTGCTGAACCGAATGCTCCTTTTCCTATCTGCTCCAAAACCTCATACTGATCCATTTTGGGACCTGCGGCTTGCCCACTGTTTTTCCGATAAATTGGCTCCCCTAAAACTTTTAAAGAAATTACAAAAAAAGAAATTTCCAAGAAACACTAAGCGAGACATAGAATTCCTGATATTTATTTCAACAGCAGGAAATGTGGATCAAAAGCGAATCGTACATTAGTTTTTTTTCTTTTGGAGAAAAAAATTGAGAAAGCATAGATATTAGTTCAAAAGAATTATATATAGAAAGATATTGGTCCGTGATTATTAGCCGCTTAGAATAAAACTGCAATTTTTTTAATTTAAAAAAAAGCGAAAAGGACGCGGCAATAGATCGCTAGAACTAAAAGGGCAAAAGTTACAGAGGAAATTATAAAGAAATCTAGAAAAATGCAAAAAAAATGACGAATAATAATCTCGAAGACGCCAACTCTCTGAAAAAGAGGGAAACCACCGCCAAAGAGCAATTTATTCGAAATGCCGCATCCCCACAAACCCGTCAAGAGAAAACCTAACAAACTACCCCACCACACCAAAATCCAGTGACATTATAGCGCAAATCGACTCACATTATATTAACAAAAAGAAAAAGAAAAAGGAAATCCATGACAATGAGAACATAGATCAAGAGGAAGAGAAGTACCTGGATCTCCAGATCCTTTCGAGTTAAAGAGATCTCAGTACTAATAATAGAAGAAGAAGGCTACCGAATCACACAAGAAAACTCGAAGGAGACGAGGACCGAGCCGAAGGTCCAGCTTCCCTCTTCTGCTTCCCCCATCGTCACGCTCAGAGAGAGAGAGAGAGAGAGAGAGAGAGCAAATGAGAAAGAGACAAGGAAGTAGGGGGTGGCGACGGGGGCGGCAAAGGCTAAAAAGGAGGAGATGATTGGGGATTTCAAAGTCTTCTGTTTTTAAAAACAAAAGAAACCGAAGCAGTGTCGGAATACGAGAGAGAGAGAGACAGAGTGGGGCAGCGAAGGTGGCGGTGGGAAGGTCAGAAGGGAAGGCAGCGGGTGATGGTTTCTTTTGTTTTAAATAATTCTTTGCTTGGTTTCATAGGGTCTACATAATTAAAATTTTGTGGGGTAGTAATTTGTAAAAAAAAATTGGAGTAATTTCTAATTTCTTAATAATTAATCCACTTCTCCGCGGACTCCGTTTGGTGACCAATCTTTCTTTGCTTGTTTTGTCGTAAAGGACAGTTGAAAAGAAAGTTTTGCAGAACAAATGCAGCTGATTTTATTAATAAAAATTGGGTAAGCTTTCTTTCTTTCACAAGAATAAGTTATTGTTTATCACCATGAGGAAATGCCTTGCCTGTATCGCAATCCCAGGACAGTGATTGCACGAATTTTAAAAAGTTGACTCTGTAATTTAAACTTTGATTTTATGAAAAAATTCTATGATAATTTGAGCATTGTTTATTGTTTGCTTTGAGCATAGTTTACACAAATTTTTTCAAACACTGGATGAAGATATGGATGGGTATGTTACTATAGCAAGGGCAAACATCTTGAGACTTTCCATCTTCTTCTTTTTTTTTTAAGAAAAAAATGTTGAAAATAATAAAATTAAGTGATTTTTCATATTTTATAAAATTCTAGTTACGTGTAATAAATCAAATATAAATTTTTTTCGTATAATTTGTCATTCAGCAGCCTTTAGCTTGTGTATTTGTGAATCATATGCAATTATTCACTTTATCATGTAGACTGGTCTTAATGTTTTATAAAAAACGAAGACTTATTATGGCAATGTACTATTAAAAAATCAACACTTTAAAGTACTGAAAGATCTTGAATTCTATTCTAAATTTTAATTACTAATTTGTTGTAATGACTAATGTTTCGTAGCATATTGATATATTTAAATCATACAGCATAAGTTTACTTAGTTCCATGATGAGTGATACTAGCATGGAAAATAAATCCTACTTAGAAAAGAGAAACATACAAATAACATAAAACTTGTTAATTATTCAATTATTAATTAATACAAAATAAAAATCTCGTAATATGGATTTGTTAAAATGGACCAATTTACTTGATTGCAATAAATGTTTACAAAAAATTATGATGGTTTTCTTTGAAAAAATAAAATTATATATATGTAGAGGTTTTTGAATGTTTTTAATTATAAATATGTGAGGACACATGCATAGATATATTTAATTCCACATCAATTATACACAATATAGGACTTAGAAATTATATAAGCCTAAAAAATTCAAATAATACCTTACAATTAACTTTTCTAAGTAAAATCTTAACTTGTTACAAATAATATCAAAGTAAACCTGGTCCATAATCAACATTAAATAGAGAATAATTTGACACGAGCCTATTTGAGTTAATCATTAGTTGATTATTGCATTTGTGATTGATATTTAAATGGATTTATATTCTCAGCCTGAAAAGACTGTGAGCATCCGTCGAGGTTGCTACATGATTTGATTCTCCTATGTGAGGATCCGTCTAGGTTGCTACAAGATTTAGTTGTCTCCCATTCAATCGAAGAAAAAAATTATCGAATGACCCCTAAAATCATTTTCCATTAAAAATTAATATTTTTATTAAAAACAATAATTAAGAGGATTTTGTGTATACATCCACTATATTTGCATGCAGCAAAATTTTATAACACTCGGCATCACTGGATAGGTACACAAACACCTCTAGATTTCTAATTCAAGTACGAATGATGGTAAATGATCACCATATATATATATTGGTACAACCGTGACTCATACATAACGGATGTGGGTGCAGCCTATAGATCAAAAAGGATAAGAGAATACAAGGACGATACAACCAAGGATAGGTTGTCTCAAGTGAAACCTTCGGAGTGCTAAGTTACGAAGAATGCTATTCAGTCAACTGCACTGTTAGCCTCTCTATAAGCATGAGTGACACGATAGAAGATACACGATATTTTTTGAAAGCAGTCATTTAGCTTCTGCAGAACATTGGGATTGGCACTGACCATATCATACAGATTTCAGCCATATTTATCTTCAGTTATCCAGTTAACCATCTGCTTAAAAACTGCTAATCATGCACTAAATCATCATTAAAACGCAGCAAAAACTGACGAAGGCTGCCGACGCTGTGGTTTGTCGTCAAAATTCAAAAAGCCCCGCTGCAGGATCCACGCTCCACTTTATCTTTCCCGTTTCCCCACTGGTTTCAGCTTTCAGATGTACGTCATGAATCGCGATTGATGGACACCTAACAAACCAGTACGCGCAGAGAATCACCGTTCCCCGTCTCCGCGATAACTTCACCAAGCTTTGTCGTAATAATTTACGACCCAAGTGGGACCACCTATTTCCGAATCTGCCGTCAATCAGCCGGGTGCCCACCTGAATGGACGGTACATGATTCGCGTGGGACATGTCTCGAAGGAGACACCAACTGTGGAGGTCCTTGGATGCTCCCACCCTGTCTCTTTTGACGTCTCCAAGACCTTCCGTTATGTCGGCAGTTACGGTCCAACATCTTCAAAGAACGGAATAGCTTTCCAATCTCATAATTAACTTTTAACCCTTTTTTTCCATGAGTTTTCTTCTAAAAATTCAAATTTACATCAATATCCTCTTAAAAATTATATTTATTTTTATACCCTCATAGAATACTATTTTTTGTAAATACCTCCAATATAACGGTTCTTTTAACACCGTTAATAAAAACCATATTTATTTAAATAAAATAAAATTTTAAAATTACATTTTTTGTCCTCTATCCCGATCGCCTTATGAATATTTCTTTTCATACGTTTATCCATTAAGAGTATTTTAGTCATTTTAATTTAAAATCGTTAATTTTTA
Source organism: Phoenix dactylifera (assembly GCF_009389715.1). Lineage (NCBI taxonomy): Eukaryota > Viridiplantae > Streptophyta > Magnoliopsida > Arecales > Arecaceae > Phoenix > Phoenix dactylifera. The sequence goes on along the minus strand of NW_024067666.1, from coordinate 3,813,641 downwards.
ACGGTATTAGATGACATGAGTATATATGCAAAAATAAATTTAAAAAAAAATAGAATAACAAAACAAGTATTTTACAAGGGTATATATGCAAATATTATTTTTAAGAATGTATTCATACAAAATTTGATATTTAGAAGGGCATTCATGCGAAAGATTCTTAATTTTTCTTAATTTACTAATTTGTATACAAGCATTGGTGAATGCCATGTGTTATGTGTATCTTAGGTATAAGGATTAAGTTACGTATATAATATTTAATTAACACAGGAGTCTTTAAAATGGGATCTCAACGTTGAGGCATGTTGTAGAATTAATATAAGGGAATATATAGTTGTTATTTGACATTTACTTAGATTTTTTTTGTCTCCTAAAATCTATGTTTCCATCATAATTCAAAGCTGATACTAGTTATTGTATAAAATAACTATTGTTTGAATAATATTTTATATAATACTTATTACCATACTAGTGTCTGTTGTTATACAAGTTAATACTAATCTACCACATTACAATGATTGATAAAATTAAAGAGAGAGAGAGCGGTGCTGCCTAGCCGTTTAATACTAGTCACGCATGATGAGGTACACTTTTTGGGAGGTTCACGTAACTGGGACAAGTCCTATGTCTTTGGGTACCAGAGTTATGTTGGTTCTTTTCTCGCTTCCCCAACCACTCTTCCACCACCTTTACAACTGTGGACTGAGATTTTTTGCCCATGGGAATGACGTGAGAGTGGAAAACTCTTATTTTCTCCTTTGATTGCATCCATCTAAAAAGGATATATATATATATATATATATATATATATGCACAGTATAGCTATGCGGTTGTCAATAAAGTTGTGGCTTTCTTGTTGTCTCCATGCACGGACAAAGGCACAGCTCATGTGATGCATCCCATCTTCCATGGTAAAGCTTGTTAGACTCATGGACAATGCCATGTATGGCTATGTGCTATCATCAACTTTCTTGGCAGTGGCTCGCCCGACCGGTCTCAAGAGCTGCCACTGTCAGGTTGGTTAAGTTTTGATGTGTCAGTGTCCGTATTGTCATGTCTTTGAGGATAAAGAAGTTTGAGTTACAGCCCTCATGGAGTTTCTTGAATCTTGGTATGGTCTATCTTGAGGTACTCCACCTATGCGTTAGCCCGTACAGTCAATTATCTTGAAACTGAAGACGTTCTTTTTGCTACGGCACTCTTGTGGTTGCATGCACTTATATATGTACTTTATATCCAACACCTTAAAAATTTTGTGAATAATTGTTAAACATTGATATTTTTTTCTTAAAAAAAAATGTTGGTAGGTGTTTAAGACGCATTTAAATCTAATTTAATGGCATCAGCCGTGAGGATACCACATATATTTAGTCTTACATAGCTATGTATTAGATATATATTGGATACTTATACAAATACAAATTTAAAAAATCCAAATAACATCATTTCAGTAGTCTTTTTAATTAGGTACTGAATTATGACGTCAAATTATATCGGCGTGGATTCAGCTTATGTTCTATATAAATATTAGAAGATACATCATGCTTTAGATAGATTTGAATAAATTTGGATTTTTAGTATGGCGAGTACGTCAGAGCTTAAATAGAAGGAGTATATGCAGAAACTATACAAGCATATGTTTAGTTTCACATCAGCTATTCGAATTCAAATAATATTTTTTAACTAATTTTTATTTTAGAATTATGAATAATAATATAAGTAGTATGTCAGAGGATTGTGATGGCAAGTAATAGATCCAAGTACATACATCTTTTGTGATGGCGAGAGAGAAGTAATTATAAAGCAGGAGAAGACTGTACAAGGGCCAATCATGTTTCCGTTAGCTATCTGTGACTCCTACATATAGCTAACGCCACGAACATTTATATCGTGGTTGGTGGAGGCCGCACATAAATGAAACGAATTGGGATGATCTTTGACCAAAAGATTTCGTTGTTGAGAACTAAATGACGAGCTTTCATATAAGACAACCTGGGCAAGATTGATTGCCGACAAACCAATTTCTTAGGTTATTGCGTGATCTTTTTAAGAAGCCCAAGTTAAAAATCTTCAAGCTGGGTTAATTCAAGAAAGTTCGAGCCATTATTCTTGCCAAATCCCCAGCAAAAAGAGTTGGTTTTTGTACGAAACACCTGTTTAAGCAAAAAAAAAAAAAAAAAAGAGTTGGTTTAATAAAACCACATGAATTATTCAGGCCGTGAGATTGCCTTCCAAATTCTTAAAAACTATTTTTTGAAAATATCATTTAGATTTCTTGATGCTTCTTAGCTGTATAGCATATAACAATTTATCGCAACAAAATTGCAATGATCTAAGACTTGACCCAATCAAGAAAATGTTATTGAGGTTCTTTAACCTTATATACATTTCCAAGATTGACTTAGTATAGAACTTATGTGAAACTAAATATAAGTATGTACGGATTTTCGTATACTCCTCTTTTTAAGTTCTAGTATCTTCACTAAACTAAAAATCCAAATCCATTTAAATACAATCACAAACACTACAACGTACACGTTGTCTGCATCATCTCCTAAACAATTAATGTAGGCTAGAGATTGAATCTATTTTGTTGCCATTTATAACAACCTACGACCTTCTTTGTTTCTCCGTCCTATATAAGTATCTAAGATCTTAGAGCTTTTGTGGGACTTAAAAATGTGTCTTCCATGGGGAATTGAGATTTGTGACAACGATCGACATCTACTCATCGAGAGAAGATTTTAAGTTTGATTCTTAGGTGATGCATAACCATTTCTCAAGCATTTGGCATGATTCCCATGTTTGGTTATGCGAAGTCCCTTTCTAGATTTCCTTCTCACATGTTAATCATTTGCGTTAAACACTAATTATTAGATAACGACAAGATCATAATGCATCCATAACCACTTGTCGCAAGACTAAAAAGGACGTCGTCGGTAACTCCAAATGATACTGAAGGGATCGAGAGCGATAAGATACACAATAAGGCGTTGTGTACGTCGCACCAAAAGTTGGCGTGACGTCGGAATCACAGGGTCCCCCTCCCTCGATCACAGTGATCACGCAGCTAGAACCCAGCTGTGCAGCTGCTTTTAGACTTGTGATATAGCAACCATCTGATCACGATCGGACGGTTGGGAGACCAACCCAGGGTCCATGTACTGTAGCCGTCCTCTTACGCAAGGACGATGGACTGTGAGTCCACGGAAGTGAACGGCTGTGGCTGTCTCTATCAGACTATTGCAGCCAAGATCCAAGGGGTCCGGCCAACTGCAGTGGTCCCGAATCTTAAATCTTAAGTGGCCCCGTAGGATCGGATGATCGGATTAGGACAAGATATGTGAAGGGGTAATAGAAGGGAAAATTAATTGCAGGTCTGATAGGTCCAAATCTGACCCACATTACAGATCATTAGGGACCCAAGGCAAGATACCAAATCAAGATGCAAATCGTGTAAATGGGTCCGGTTATTGCTATGGATTTTGAATGCTGCAAGCACATAAAATTCCCTATCATGTAACTTGATTTGTAATAGATGAGGATTATTGGATGATGAGTTGACGAATTTAATAAAGTTTTTGTGTGCGCAAAAGGAGCTCTAAAGGCTACCCCCTAAAAAAAATTCCATTATATTCAACATAGTCATATTTGGACCGATCCAATTAGACCTAACAAAATTAGACTCAAGTCAAGATATCAAATTACGACGCAAATGGTGCAAATGGTTTCGGTTGCTGCTATGGATTTCGAATCCTGCAAGCATATAAAATTCCCTTTCATGTAACTTGATTTGTGTAAATTAGGAAACTGGTGTAATAGATGAGGATTGTTGGATGATGAGTTCATGAGTCGATAAAAAGTGAATTTAATAAAGTTTTTGTGTGCACAAAAGGAGTTCTAAGGACTACCTCCAAAAAAAATTTCATTGTATTCAACATGGTCATATTTGGACTGATCCAACTAGACCTAACAAAACTAGTACGAAGCTCTAAGTTCAACAAGCCTATAATTTCATTGTCGAACTTTTCTTAGAAAAGTAGAAGGCAATATATTGGGTTGCGAGTTGGGTGCAAACCTTGGTGTCTCCTGTCTTTGGATTCACTGATTTAGTCTATGCTGAAATGATGCGATGAACTTAATGTAAAATTTCCGGTTTAGACAAAAAAAAATAAAATAAAATAATGGGAAGAGAGAGATGAACAAGAAGATCCAATCTATCCGAGTGTCTCGTTTTTGCCTAAATGGATGCATGAATTCTCCTCACCAACCGACCAAGTTTCATTTCATTCTCTCAGAACGTAATATATTTAAACCAAGATGCCGCATAAGGGTGGGCAACGATTTGGATATTAAACAAGGACAATGCTAACTAAAGATGGTACGGATCTTGCTACTGTCAGAGAATAGATAAGGCCTAAAGTACGAGTACAAATGCGAGGTCTGCAAGCAGACCACAAACCTGTGAGACCTCTTACGAACATTATATCAGTTTAAGCTATCAAAACTGAGCAATCCACTAGTTCCAGAATACATAGATCCCCCCTAAAAAAACCAAAACAAAATGGCAACCACCAAGTATTACAGATTGGACGAGCATTTAAGCAACACAAAAAAGAAGCATTTAAGCAAATCATACATCATTTAGGAAAACCTTTGGCAGGTTCGACTAACAAAATTGACATGGTACATGTACAAAAATTGAAGCACCTTGCATGGCAGTGAAAACTCTAGGTAGTGAAATGCCCGAGGGGCGATCAAGCTTGTGATAACGCAGGCCATACCAACAAACAATAAAGGGCAGGAAGCTAGCGTGCTCGATGCTGTCTTTTGAAGTTTTATCTGACATCTGAACTTGGCTCCTTAAACAGACGAGGAAGCACTTCATGGGCACTGATATCCAAAGCCTCAGGGTCCCTGAAAGGTGGAACAAAAATAGGAGACTATTAATATGACTTGCATAAGGGGCATATTTTTTATCAATATGAATTATGAATGGTGCACGTTGAGAGCTCAAAGTTTCTCTCATGACAAATTCACCTAACAATCAGCATTGAGCAGCAGATGCCCAGAGAAACATGTTTCACAAAAAATGATTGCCATGATGTATTTCATGAGAGTAAATACTTGTAAGGTACATCTACAATCGTCCTGTGCATGCACGGATGTGCGCTTCTAGCTGAAGGAAAGAGCGGTGTTAGCTCTAACATTCAAGCATCTAAATTTGTTAATGGCACATAGAGATGGTTTGCTTTGCGACTTTATCTTAGATAGTTACCAAAATATCCTAGCATCTGTATCAAATTTCAGATCTAAAATATTTTTAGAAAGGAACTAAGCTTCTTGTAGGTTGGATCTTCAGATGAGGGACTAAAACCAAAGGACAAGTGTGTTGATCACTCACAGTTGAAAATCACAGCCATTAGATCTATGAAGACCATCCACTTACCCATTACTAATGGAAAAGTTGAAGAAAGATGAAAACCAATTTATCCACAATTCTGAATTGGGAAATGTTATTACCTGCACAAGGTCCGGCCCTTTTCAGTCGAACTAGGAATAAACCATAGTTTACGTAATACAGGAGACTCAAATTGCACAAAAAAGCCATCACTGTTCCCAAGCTTCCACTTTCTTGACCCCTGCCCTTTCCAAACCTACACAGGCATTGAATGAAGTGAAATCATATAAATCTGCTTGTGCTTACAGGTCCATCATTAAATCATTCAACCACTGATAAAGTCTACAGAAGTATCTCAAATTCCTAAACTATAAGCTTCATGCACAGATCATATATATTGATAAAATATTGCTCCTATATCAGGTGAAAAGTTGGAGTTGTTTAACACTCATACACTTCTAAGAGAAACTCATTAGCATGAATGAAGTTCAAATAAGAATAGCACAATAAAACATGAAATCCTTCAAATGCAAGCAGTTATTAGAACTTATAACAAAATAAAAGTCTACGCACCTGTGGGTAATATATAATGTTCTTGGGTGCTACCAAGCAAGATGCCCTAGAAAAAGACTCCTCTGCATACTGCCTTAAAAATGCAAAACAGCTGCTGTGTGTGTCGGGAGATTCAAATGCCTAGCAGAGAGAGAGAGAGAGAGAGAGAGATGATAAGGATGAGAGGTTTGTTGAGATAGCAGTTAGTCATGCCATAGAGGAAAGGTGAAGTACAGATACAGTTTAAAAAATAAATGCACATAAATTGGCATATAGTGGAGCCTAACCTGCAAATGTTTAATAAGGAGAACAATTAGAATTTTTGAGTTCGTAAAAATAAAAGGAATACTATAAGATACATATTTTTCATTGAAACAGAGCAAAAAAATGAGGGGACTACATCCATATAATATACTTACTAATACTAGGATAATTTTTAATACCTTATCAATGTTGACTACTGGAGCATATTTATCGTTCTGCGTCTTCTGCTTGTCAAGAAGGAAATTCACCCTTGGATCCACCTTCCCAGTCTCGTGCCAAACTTTAATAGCTGACTCCATTATATCAACAAGAAAAGAGAAGATATCTTGCCACGCTTCTGCAGCTCCAAATTTCACAGACTACAAGCAACAAGCATCAAGTTAGTTTTTGTTTGACAGAGTGGTTGAGCATTGAAATTCCGCATTTCTAATGCATTAAGTTGACAAAAACATAGGATCTTTTTTTTTTCTAAAAAAGTCTTCTACGAGAATTTGTCCATAAAAATACTACAAGAAAGATTATTTCATAAAACCGTGATGATTCATAAGGCTTAAACTAATGCACTAACAAAACTGAGTCAAAGGGAGGCCTTATGAATCACTGAGTAACATTTAGCAATTAACTATAATAAGTACTAGCAAAGATAACTCATAAAATATATAAGAAGAAAGTTTGAAGAAGAAATTGAAAAAAAAAGTGGACAGATTGATCTCAACTGAGCACTCAAAGATTGTTAAACAGCAAAATGAACGAGGAAGTTAATTTGTTATTTCTATAAACACTTAAACAGTAGACATAAAGTCCTTTGGTTAAATAGAGATACAAGTTGATGAAGACAGGAATTGAAGAGCCACAAGATTAGCCCATAAGTAGTAAGAAGAACTCCAAGTAGGGAGCAATAATGACTGACTCTTGTCACTGTCTTTCATTAAACGTCATTGTATTCAGTATTCTTCAGCTTCAGCTGAGTGTTTTCTTAAAGAAAAGAACACCTTATAACATGATGAAAATCAAAACCAAAGTATAGTTATATGATTTGTTCAAATTCAGGGAGAAAATCCTGCCAAAGACTAAACGAATTCTGTCACCACTGAAATCTCAACCTAAGCCAAATTCAAAATGTCGAGCAGATGCTATTTTATTCGGAGTCAAGTAACACAGATCGAGAACAAGTAAATGTAAGGCAAGGATGCCAAATGACTTCGGACTATGCACAATCATTTGTCTGTTCTCACTTCTCAGTATGTGCAAAAGAAAATAGTTAGTCAAAGAGATTTTGATATCTGGATGATTTTGCAGTTCCCTACTAGCAAATATTTGGTATCACAAGTTCATTATTGGTTGATTTGTACACCAGAAAATGTCTGAACAGACCTGCTAATGCCAAATTGACTTCAGTTGATCACGATTCAGTTAAAAAGAACACCTTGGGACAATTTAACTACCATATGATAATTAAAAAGAAAATCTAGTAATAGCGCTGTTTATAGAGAAGGAGAAAAACATGCAAGAGACAAACTCACCAACTTCAATCACCATTACAATCTCACCTTCTGCAATTCAAAATAATCTAGCCTATGCCATTCTCAGAGAAGTGACAAACAAAGGAAATAACTGAACAGAATTTGCGACAACTAATTATCTACATTGACTCCTTGTTCTATTAAAAACTAATCTCAATATCTACAAAGAAAATATTAATCAGAAGTTTCGAAATCAAGATGCTGACGTGCAGCCTCTCATTTTGTAGCCTCTACTATCAGATAGTATCACAAGTTCATCGCCAGTTGATTGGGTGCAAGAAAATGTTTGATTGAACCTGCTAATGCCCCATGACAAGAAAAATAATAAAAAAATACTTCAGCAAACAAATTTGAATCAAAGCTTCTTTTAGAAGCAGAGATATAATCTATATTCTGCAGTTAACATAAGGTCAAGTTTTAAATTCTTTCCATATATAAAAGCCAAAAATCAAAAAAGTTGTTGATAACTGCAATGGACATGCCCTATACCTCTTTGCAGAGGTCATTTATGCAAGGGGAGAAAAAAGAAGGAAATGATAGAACTATGGAAAAAGACAAGGAAAACTTCGAGAAAGATCACAGTATATGCACACAACTACAATCATCAACTAAAGTAATAGAAGCTTTTTAGGTATCATGTACTCACAAATTCAGGTTTCAAGGGCTCCAAATATTTTCCCATGTTGATGTTAGATCGGATATTTTCTACTTCTTCAGCCCTCTTCTTTTCTCTGGCTAATTGTGTGAGCCTCTTAATTTTTTTGGATATTTCTGCACTCTGTGGATTGTACTGTAAAGCTACTTGGAATGCAGCCATAGCCTGCATTTTTGAGGAATCATGAAATAAAATAATGCAGAAGGATAACAGTTCAATGTATCAGCAAAGCAAAACAGTTGGAAATGACCTTTTCGCTGTCACAAAATCAAAATTTCTATTCTCTTGTCTAGTTGCTCGGTGGAGCCATGAGACATGGTTATCCAATTCATGGGCATTCTTAGCTGATGCAGAGCATGAATGGTACACTAATTAGATATCCCAAGTTCAAGATATTTTACAGGCTTTAGTCAATTGGTTTGACATCTTGCTACACCAAAGGTACTAAACAAGACCGGCCATCCAATCTAAGTAGTGACGATATACTGGAATCCTCTAGGTCAGGCTGAGGCAGCAGAATTTCCTGAATACATTAATTATAAAGACTCTTGCTTTCATTGGTCTCCCATTGCCACCCCTCCCAGATATGGATACAAAAGAATAGAAGTACTAGAAATTTCTAGGCTTACATCGTCATAGCGCTCCATTGCTTCCAAAACACACCCTTTCCTGAAATAACCCTAGAAGTGCATGAGACAAACAAATGGTCAGTCTATGAATTAGAAGAAAAGCCAACACACTGAGCATGGGTTTTAATTGAGGATCTTTTTTTGATAAAAAAGGATTAAAATAATCAAAATCTTAAATAAATGTATATGTTTATTTACCTTCTCCCACTGGGGGTTGAGTGTGATTGTCATCTCAGCATCAGCAAGTGCTTTACTGAGCTTGACCAAATGCAGAAATGCTGCAGCACGGTTGCTGTCAGACAATAAAAGAAGGCATTTTAATAGAAACAATCATGAGATTCCAGAAGTTACAACATATATTAAATTTCACTTAAACTAGTTGAAATGAAGTTTTAATAGCGGTAAATAGACGATCATTGATGGGTCAAATTCCATACTTGGTGCACTACAAGGTTAAGTATGTAGATACACATTTGAGTCGTATCAATAACTTTATATAGATTTATATAGATAATAGCTTTATCAAAGGGTGCAAATAGCTTGTTTATTTTGATGATTATTAATCGGGTTTTATTGTGAAATAAAATTTTTACTAAAAGCATCATTACATCATCATAGAAATTTTATGATAGAAGATGTGGATTGCTTTTCTTAGGACAAGGAAAGCAAAAATAGACTACAAGATAATAAATAAATCGATAAAAAGGATAGATTAAGCCAAGATCTTCAACTATGATGAAGGAATCTTCAAATCTTTCTCATGTTTGGTAATTAGGTGTGATATTATCATTCTGCCATCTGGTCATTTTATAAGCCTCGTTCTAGAAAATGATGCAAATTTTAAATCTGGCAGTTTTTTATAGGAGCATGACAACCAATTCTAAATCTTTTTTAAATGTCTAGCTAAGATCCTAATTGAAGACTAAAATATTAACTAATACCCCTCCATTAAGAACAATTTTACCATGAACAAGTTTACCTTCACCATTACCTGTTGCCGTTTTCTTTCAATCCCACTACCCATATTTACTAGCTTATAACAATGCAGATTTCCATGAAAGTTGTTCCATTTCACTTGATGACATGCAATAGTAACTAAAATTGTTTGTCTTGATCATTTTATCACTTGCCTATAAAGTTTCCACATCCCAAGAAACAATGAAAAATTTCCTTTACATAAGCATCTTTACCCACCATGATCCATCATGTACAAGACCTCATTCCATAATCTACTATATTTACATACTATTTTATAATGGAGTACACTTTCATTTAAAGATAACACAGCTTTACCCTAACCATTTTCCACTGCTAATTGTCAGCGCATCGGCAGTAGAGCTTCCACAAAATACCCTGTAAGAACCTTTCTATTTCTCTGAGAAAGCAGTAAATAGCAACAGGAATCTAGAAGTAGCATCTAATGCAACAGCAAAAACCCTTAATCCAGACAGGAAACTAGCAATTATCTTTCATTCCAATTAATCCCAAAAGCTTAAAATGATAGGGACGGGATCAACAATGTTATCAGGTTTAACAATCATGAAGTCCTGAAATTATATCGAAGTAACCATCATACAATTAAAAATATAATTTACTTTTACGGTTAACTTGGAACTACCTTGGAGATAGACATTGGCAAGAAAGAAAATAAATTGAAATTATACAAATACAATAATGCCACAAATTGCCTTGCTAAGTTGCATTATACCTGAGTGGTCTAATAGAATAAGCATTGAAGCCATACCAAACATCTTAGTTGAAATGTTGAATCACCATATTCTTTTTTGTATAGTGATGGTCATATAAAGAGGGCTTAGCATCCACAATGGAAACAAATTGAAGTGCTAATTCCTGTTCCTTCTTTTCATTGCCTAGTGTAAAGACAAAAGAAGCTACATGTGTGTAATGGAACATCTGAAGCAAATATCAACCAACTCTACTGTCAAACCACTTCCGAACAGACAAAAAAAAACTCCAAAACCCAAGGTTGTCGTACATTTGGCCCTCAAAAACAATAATAATAAAGTAAAGGCCATTCCTCCTATTCCTTTGTTCAATCTTTGTAAGGCGTGACGCACTCCATCGGCCCTTCCCTGGAGCTTTTGGAGAACAATAAACCGTTCTCCTTTTACTCAAACCACATACAAAGCATTCCCTATTCCCTGACGATCAACAAAGCATTTAATCCATAAGAGCATCCATTTTCCATTTAACGTTTTCCTATCAAGCCAACACCGCGACATCCAAGCTAGGGGAACAATTACAGCAGACTTCCACTTACTACACACAAAAGTGACTACCCAAAGAAGCTAAAAAAACCTCTTTTTTGAAAAGCTTCTCTTGCTTGCGAGTTTGCAATCACAATCTTTCCACCCAAAGTCGAATTTTTAATCTAAAATCAAACAGACCAAGTTAAGATAATCAACTATCAAGCCCGCCCGCCCGCTCCTGCGACCACCCAAGAAAGCAAACAATTCTCAGAGGAAAGATAACCGAAAGCCTAAACCAGCGCCGCAATTAACATAGCTAAATGGATTTCTAATGGAGTATCGAACTAACAACTGACAAAAAATGGAACGAAACGGAAGGAGATTTGGATGAGAGAAGAACCTATAGAGGGTGGGGTTGTTAGGCTCCAACTTGATGGCCTGGGTGTAGAGGGCGGCGGCCTTCAGATAGTTCCCGGCCTTGAAGAACTCGTTGCCCTTGTCCTTGAGCGACGCTCCTCCGCCCACCGCAGCGCCCCCTTCCGCCATCGCTGTCCCTCTCGGGTTAGGGTTAGGTTTAGGGTTTGGATTTTCCGATTCCTTTTCTTTGCATCCCCTGGGAGCAGCAGCCAGCGAAACTAATGGTAAACAAGATTAAGGAAAAAGGCGAGGACTTTGTTAAATAATTCCACCTCTAGAGCGACCGCTCGCGATATGCAGAATCCAAGACCGGAACCCAAAACCCCCGCCACCCAACAATAATATAATATATAATTATGAATATTATTACAATATGACTGTATTACTAAATAATTATTAAATAATATTCAACAAGTTATTATAGTAATATAAATTTTTTAATATAATATAATTATTATTATTTTATAAAATAAAATATTTTTGTTTATAATTTTTATTTGTAACAAATCTTGTAATTGGACCTACCACCAATTAGCGACGGTAAACTAAGGCATCTTACAAGCAAAAAGCTTGATGCCAAGATATTTAGATTGTATCTCTGCCTACTCGGATTTCTGTATATATTCGTAAATGACATCAATGCCTATATACGTTTCTACTCAGAAGAGATATGCTGTAAATTTTTTCCCCACCATTTGACAATTGATTTTTTTTTAATTTATAAAATTTTTGTTTTTTGAGGCGATAATGTAGCTGCATTTCTAGCAGCTTTGTAGCAGTATAATTGTGATTGCCAAAAAAAAAATGCATGAGCCATAGAAAAAAAGATGGTTGAAGATGCGGAAAATATTCAATCTAACATCAGCATGTTAAAATATTTGGAACCCTTAAAATTTTGAATTTTCTGCGAAATTTGGAGCTGCAGAGTTGTGGCAAGATTTATTTTTTTTTGATATAATGGAGTCCGCTATTAAAGTTTGGCATGAAACTTTCTATTTAATTTTTGAAAATTTTATTTTCTGATTTCTATAGATATATTTATTCTTGAATTGTTTAGTTTATCCGATTTACCAAAAAAAAAAAAAAGGCTCCGCATGAAACTGGAAATTAGATCCAAGGGTTGATTTCCTTCTTGACAAGCAGAAGTCACGGACTCACAAATAGCTCCACTGGCCATCTAAGTGAGTATATTATATGCATGTAGTCTCCACATTTGATCTATTTAGGTGAAGAGTATCTTATGATATTCCTTTTTAACTACATGAAATGAAAAATTACATTTGTTCTTCTTATTGAACATCTGCAAGTTGGGCTTCATTTTATGCCAATTAAAGTGTATTTCTTTGTTGGTACTCGAAAAAAGTGCATCTATTTGTTAAATTATATTCGTAATTGACCTTTTCTCTATGGCATGGCTAGCCTCTTATCTCAACAAGCATAGATGTTACTACTATCTTTCCCTTTTGCTTTGTCAGGCATTTGAATCTTTATGCAAGTCATATCAATAGTCTCCTATATTTGTTCCACCTTGTTTAAGGAACCCTCAGGCTTTGGATATCAGCTGATTCATTTATATTCTACCAAATCAGTTTCCTGGAGGGATATGAATTTAGATGTACAAGATATGCAAATACAGCAACTGATAAATCTTGTTTGATCTATCATTCAACACAAATAAAGTCATCAAATTATGTAAATAAAACTAAAAGTACCATACGTTCCACATTTATAATAGCAACATCTAATGTTTGTTTGCAGGAACGTGAAAAAAATCGTAATAATAATATCTTAATCGCATAGTAATCGACAACTCAGACATCGTATCAAGAACTAATATCTTAATAAATTAATTTTGTATTTATACATGGTATGATACCAGATAACCAACATTAAATGAATTCTTTGGTTGGAACCTAATTATTCAGTTCATTGAGACCCCTTAATAGCCCTTAACTGTAACTGAATAAGATCCCTGTTGTGACAATTTTCAGATTACCCATTGTCTGATAAGTTCAAAAGTTAAGGTAGCAAACTGAATATTGTTGTGGGCTAGGTAAATGATCGAAGGGATTGGAAACAGATGAACACTTTCATTCTGTAGTCATTCTTGGCGAAGGAGATATCTGGCCCTCTCTCCAAAGAAGGAAACCATATACTAGAAGTCAAAGTTCTGAAGCAAGAAAATGGTGTCAGCAGCACAAGGTTACCGTTAACTTTCAAACAAACTTAAACTGCTTCAGAGGACATCTTGACTCAAGGTCGCCTATTACCTTTCCATGTTTCAAGGAAACCTTTACTTCAAATGCTGTGCTTTTAGTTCTTTCTGAAAATTAGGCTATGAACAGACAAGTTAGACTCCTGATGCAGAACGAAATACCTTGAAAATTTCAGCAAGAAATGGAACAGTTGCATAATTCCATTACTTTGTGGGAGAGTTGTCAAGATTCCCTGGGAGGTGGTGAGGAGAATGAGAAGAGCAGCAATGAAAAACCATTCGTAAAGAAGAAATCATGAATGCAAATAAGCATCTAGTTCATGAGTGTATTATGGCAAAGAAAATTCACCTGAGTTTTCCATATGGATCAGGACTAAATTTCCATGCTAAATCAGGACTGCTTAGTTATGAAGTATCAAGTTGAAGACTTCTCTTACAAAATGAGATGGCGATGCAGAAATAACTTACTGAATTCATTTAACTTATGAATACTATGCTTGCATGAACCTTTCATTTGCTTCTATCAAAGAAGCGGAGCCAAGTGATTCAAGCAGTAGGAATGAGAACTAGTCATCTATTGCTTTAAGCCTGATGCAGCCACAAGTAGGGGCTTTCTTCTGTCGATGGTTGCTTCTCCTTCCATAGAGATATTCTTGCAAAGTGATTTTTGGCATTCCCTTAACATGTCCTTCCCCAAGTTTCAGCAAGATATACTTGATTTTTTGCAGCTCCACTTCCAGCCTTCCAATCCTTTCTGACACCCTTCGTGCCTGTTCTAAGATTATCCGTTGTCTTGTGCTCCATGAATCCACATTTTCCTCAAGCATTTTGTCAGAGGACACAGTTAAGTCTTCAGCCTTCTTTGTCAACTTGCTGTTGGTACCAATCAACTGTGAGGTGATTTCCTCAGCCTCTCTCAACTGTGCTTTGACTGTATCAATTTCAAAACCTCTAGGTATATCAACATCCTCAGATTTTTCCATATTTGCTTTTAGTCCATGTACACTTGCTTGCAGGACCAATAGCCTCTGAGCATCAGAAGAAAGAAGCCTTTCGATGACCTTTCTGTTCCATTCTTTATGAGATTCCATCATAACATTTTTTGGTAGTTCCAGCTTGTCAATGCCCAAGTCGTTTTCATCCAGCAGTTCACAAATGGGGTGCTTACCTTTTCCTTCCTCCATTGCTTTGATCTGGCGATACTCTAAATAATGCTCCATAGTTCCTGATGGAGTTACCTCTATTTGGTTGCTGTGATCTCCTTCAGCTGTTCCCCTTACTTCAAACCCCTCATCATTAGTTTTAACATTTCCTGTCTTTCTTTGCCCATATGAACCAACACTATTTCCAATTCCAGATTGTGATGAATGTGAAACAAGATCTAGTTGTACATCCTTCATGTTCTGCTCATGCTTCACTTTGGTGATATGATCATCTGAGGTTCCCTTTGATTTTAAGCATTCAATTTCTTTCCTTGCAGCCTCTAGATTAGCATATGCATCAAACCTTTCTTGCCTTAAAAGATTTTTGGCATCCATGACGACCTTCTGAAGTGCTTCAACCTTGGCATGCAATTGTTGCAGCTTCAGAATTCCCGTCAGATCTTTGGCACTGTCATCTTTGATTGGTTCTTGACTGCTCTTCTTGCTCTGGAGAGGCACCAATGGAACTTCCTGAAAGAAAAGATACAGATTTTTTTTCCTTTAGAAATCATTACTTTGATCAGCTCAATTCTATTAATGTTTTCTTTATATTGCAATACTTCAAGATGCATTTCCAAACATAATCAAGCCACGAAAAAACCATTACACATGATTCAGGAATAACATGCATGAGTTAATAAATCCATCAGATCTGTTATGATTCAAATTCCCATGCGTTAGGGGCAAGAGAGCAAAATAATTTCGGTTAATGCAAATCAGTCAACTGAATTGCAATACAAAGTTGAAAACAAGATGAACCTTCTCTTTGTCACCAAGGTGGGAGGAGTACCTGTATTTCTTGCTTTTCTGCTGAACTATGATTGGCCAGCATAAGGATGTATTCTTCCAGCAAGGCGACATCGCCCCACAAAGACATGACAAGGGGCACATATGCAGACAAGTGTGTCTTATGTTCTTTGTTTTCTCTTTCCCGAGCCTCCAATTTTTCCTTTAATTCATCCACACACACATTTCTTAGAGTGATTTCCTCCTTTAGCACTTTCCTTTGCACCATGGCACTTATCTCAAGGTTATGATATGTTGCTGTTAGTTCAAGCAACCTTTCTTCAAAGATTGCTGCATTGATGGTGGTAGATTGAATTTCAGCTAATAATGATGCAATTTCTTCCTCATAGCACTTGACCTCATCTCTTCTGCTCTGCAGTTTAGAAGTCAAATGCTCCTCTCTTCTTCTAAGCTCTCCAACCTCTTTCTGCAATTTATCAAGTTCTCCTTTCAACATCTCATTTACTTGATGAAGACATGCAGTCTCAATTTTCTTGTGGGTATAATCTTCTGACAATGTCGAAATATTCTTCTCTAACTCTTCTCTTGCCACCTCACCCTCATCAATGTGCAACTTAAGGCCCTTGATACTTCGACATAATTCTGTTGTCACATCTTCTGCTTGTTGGATCTTTTGATTTGCTTGTAACTGCTCCATGTCTTTCTTTATTAGAAGGTTCCTTCCTGAATCAATTGGTCGGTTCAGTTGTTCGCAGACGCTTATGCATGCACTAAGATCATTCTCAAGTATCACCAAACGTCTTCGGCAGTCTTCCAGATTAACAACCAAGTCCTTGAGATGCGCGTTTTCAAGTTCTAGCACTCCTGATTTTACGACCATTGGTCTGTTCGCCCGGGCGAGCTCATTTCTAGCCCCATGAAGATAGTCCACGTCATTTTTTAACAATTGCAGCTTTGATGCATTCTCAGCATCAAAACTTCTGAAGATCAGATGAAGATATTCTAGGGCCATGGCCTCTTCAAGGATAATGCTGTTTTCCTCCTCCAATGTGTTTTGTTTCACCCTCATGTCATCTATTCTCTTTGACAAAGAGAAATTTTCTTCTAGTAACCTACCAATCTCTCTTTGCAATAAGCAACGAGCCTCCAACAAATCTGATAGCTGTCCATAAAGGTTCCCCATTTCAGCCTTGATTGCTTCTTGTCTTAGATTACTTGCTTGCATATCCTGCCTCAACTTTTCATTCATCTCAAAGAGTTCATGCATTTGGCCATGCAGCACTGAAGGTTCCTCTGTCCTCATTTTAGATTCTTTCTTGAGAACCTTCTTTTCTGACTGCAGATCTGCCACATGATGTCCAAACTGCTCCATAACGCCATGAATTACAGATTTCTCATGAAGCAGATGCTGCTTTTCATCCCTGGCCTCCGAAAGCGATTTCAACAAACATCTAATTTCATGCAGAATAATCTGCAAAAGCAATTCATCTTTGATACCATCCAGAGGCCCATACTCTTCAGCTATTAGTGTTTTCAGGATCAGATGAACACCCTCCCTCAGCTTCTCATAATTTACCGATGAAGATCCTACATTTTTCTCTTGAATGAGGTTGTCCTGCTCATCTTGTGAAATTAATTTTTCTGCATCTCTTGATGTCTCTTCGTGTTTCTGGCGAACTGCTAGAAGAACCATACATTTTTCTTTCATATCATGCAGGCCTCTCTCCAAGATAAAAATCTCAATCTGGGCACTTAAAAGTTTATGCTCTTCCACTTCGAGCTCCTCCTCTCTACATTGAATTTCTTCTTGTAAGGAAAAGATCTCGTTTTCTAAAGTATTCAGCTGACTCCTGCGAGACTGGATAACAGCTCGATGCGCTTCCTTTTCTAGTTTCAGTAACTCCTCTAGCTTCATGACTTGATGTAGTGTCAAATCTTTCTCCCTCTCTAAATTTAAGTATTTGTTTACTAATTCTGCATACTTACTTTCCAAGTTTTCCAGACTCTTGCTAATGCTCTCCACCTGAGGCATCAATGTCGTCAGGATTTACTGCCAAGGAAAGAATAATGAAAAGAATTCTAGGAAAACACATGAGTTGTTTTCTTTCTTTCTTTTTTTTTCAAAGGAAAATAAAAACAGCTACAGAAACATATTATGAATCTCAAAAAAATAGAAACATCAATATAAAGGACAAGTATAAAAAGAAAAACAGATCTTGCAATAGCCAATGGGCCAAAGAACGAGGTTGGAGGAATGGTTCTTGAAACATCTACCTTGGAGACAAGAGAACTCTTTTCAGCAAGAAGTTCAGAATTTTGATCATGAAGAGACTGACAGTGTTTCTCAAGGCCTTCCAGCGTTCCTCTCAAATCTTCCAGTTTGATGTTCACATCAGACAGGGAGTTCTCCAATGTATTTTTCTCCAAACGCTTTGCCGTATTCTGCAGAGTAGCCTCTACCTGGGAGACCAGCACAGCCTTTTCAGATGGATGGATGGAAATCTTGCCACAGAAACATCCACAGGAGTCTTCTAATGTCTTTATCTTCTCTGTTAATCTCTCTAACTCAACATTTAGATTTGAGAGAGAGTTTTCCAACAGTGCATTCTTCTCTAACAGCTCCTCCATTTGTTTCAGGTTCTGCAAATGAGTAACCTTTTCTTCTTCATGTTTGTTAATGATCTGCTTTAGCTCCAACTCTAGAGATTGATTTGCTTTCTCCAGCAGAAGACATTTCTCTTGTGCAACATTCAGATTCTTAGCTCCTATAAACATCTCATTGTTAAGCTTTCTAATGTCTTCTCGGGAGCAGGATATTTCCATCTCCAGGCTAGCCATCCTTTCCATAGATTGCTGGAATTGAAGAATGGCAGCTTCTTTCTCAGATTTTAATTCAGAGAGGGTGTCTTTTAGGCTTCGTACTTCAGTTTCAGCGCTGCTAGCATGGACTGACTCTGACATAATTTGGCTCTCGAGCTCCTGGTTTTCCATCAGCAATCGCAGAATTTCATTTTCCAGTAGCTTATACTCCGAACCTTTTCCTTGCTCCTCTTGGACATCCAAGCCTTGTCTTGCCCTCTCTTCACTGGTATTTGAATAGGTAGTCTCCTCCCCAGATGCAAACATCTCATTCAAATGTGAAGACCCGCCCAAAGCATCCTTCTGAAAGTCATCAAACAGTTCATGGATGGGTGGAGGCATCTCATCAGTTAATACTGACGGGATTTGGTTGGGAAATGCTTCTGCCATTGTTCGATGAGCCTGTCGAAGTGCTCTAGTGGCATGATCATGTCTTTCTGCTAAAGCACGGTACGTTCGGTAAAATTCCTCTACCAATTTCATAAGCTCGGGCCGTTTCTTATAGAACATTTCTGCTCTTTTTGCAAAGGTATCAGCATCTTCATCTACGAGCTCGATCATTTCTTTGATCTTGTTGTCCATGTCTGCCCACATACGTGCGTGATCTTAGTGAAAGATCTAAACATGCAGCATCCATAACCAAAAAGAAAAAGATAAGACCCAACCAAATGAAAGGAATCTAAGACAAGTTTTTTAACACTAAGTCAACTCTAAGTTTACTCAGAGACTTTTCTCAACATAAACTATGAAGAAGAGGAGACCAAGAGAGAACAATTCCTAAACATAAATAACAAAAAGAGTAGGCTCCAACTCATTAATCACATCTATGTGCATGCCTTTGGAGAAAAGCTTCACCAACGACAATATCCTTCAAAGTTTTGCATCAAATTATAATTAAATAAAACAGCATCCTCCTTTTTCAAACTTGTCCTTGAGAATGCATTCCTTTTATCAAACAAAATTCTTAAAACTTGTTAAGGATGAAAAGTAGAATAAACCCACATACATGCATATATGATGCATGGATGATATCAATTAAGAAAGATATAGTACAATAGATAACAAATTACAGATGAAGCAACAAGGATTGAACCATAGTGGCAAGAAATGGAGTTCTGATCTGCACTACTTTTAGCTATCTCATCTGGTAAGCTATGGGCTGCTTTAAGTGTGTTGAGCAGCCAGCCAAAGCTGGTACAGCCATCATAAAACCTGCGCATGGCACAAAATCTCTTTCCTTGGTTGAACATTTTGTATCTTTATGGTGAAATGCACAATTCCTGGAACTTGTCGAAGTACGATCCACGAACAGCTAAAATATGATGCCAATTCTCTGTTTTCATTAAAAACTCATACCTGTCGCCGAACGAACTACCAATGTTCGATTATGTTATCTATAGGATTTCAAGTCTCTTATTAATTTTGTTCCTGAACTGTAATCTTATGCATCTGCTCGAGTGTATAACTGGGAGCATTATAAAGTAATCTAAATTCTAAAAGCGCAACCTTGAGTTCTTTGAACAGGATAACTCAGGCATTTATGCTTACAGTAGAGTTCATAAATTTTGAAAGAAAACCTTCCTTTACTGAAACACTACCCATAACTCTGGCATTCATGCTTACAGTAGAGTTCATAAATTTTGTAAGAAAACCTTCCTCTACTGAAACTCTATCCATGGTATCAAACGGTAACGAGACAGCCATGAAGCAAGAATGCATACCTGCAAGGTTTTCCTGGAGCCATTTAGAATTCTTTGGGCTGATATGACTAGCCCACCACCATGAATACAAGCGTCCGGATTCAGCACGCGTCAACTTTTCCATCTCTCCAAGCAAGCAAACCAAAGCTATCTGATCTAGTCTTACAAAGGCTCGATATTTTTACCAATATAAAAGCCTAGGTGACAGGTCAAACCAGAAAATCTGAACATATTCGCCAAACTCAATTCATAAAGCAACTCAGTTCAATGAATGTTAACGAAATCTATATGAAGTCCCGTATTCCAAATTCGATGAGTTCTGAATCACCTACAGGACAATGCAAATTAGATCAGGTTTAGAAATACAGAAGTAAATCTAAAACTGTCGGTGGTGCATGAAGAATACCTCATCCGTATAACAAACATTAGGAACCTGATAAGTTAGTTGAGTACTCGCTTTCTTGCTACAAAAATCACCTGATGAACAGCGATCACATCAGAAAACAACAAATGGGTCACTAAAGAGTGATGTTAAAGACAGCAGCAGTAGACAGTGGAAAGATAAAGAAAATGAAGAAGCAGGAACAAAGCCTCCTTTGAAGAAATCAATCCAAAGGCTCCACCTTCAACAGCAATTCAAATAATTTCAGCAACTACATCATCATACATTCAAAAACCCAGCAAGCCTAAGACTGAGTCCACCATCTGTAACCAAGTTTTAATCCGAGCATGGAACAAATGGATCAATTGAAGAATGGAAGCTCAACCAAAACAGAAATTACATGCAGGGCAGATAACAGCTGTGGTTAGAGACCAAAAACGCCGATAAAGTTCCCAAAGATTTTTATTTTCTACAAGCAGCAAGACTCGCTGATCAATTGAAGCCATAACCAAGTACCAGAAAGCCAATTCATTCAGTGATTAGGAAATGAAGAATGAATGGAAAAAACATAATCTAAGACATTAAGGGCCTATTTTGTATTGATTTTGTTTCTTATCTTCTATTTTTTTAAAATAAAGACAGAAAACATTTTGGTGGCTCTTTTTTATTTGCTATTTTTTAAAAAAAAATATTTTCATTATTTCTATAAAAATGAAAGTAGAAATTCTAATTTTTAATATTTTTTTTAAAAATAACGAACTCAAGTTTTATACCACCACCGTCCTCGTCTCCCCACTACTATTTCGACCACCTACGATGTCATTCCATCCTCACCGCCCCATTGTTATTATCATCGTCGTTCATAACTTGTCAATAGCACTTCCATCACCATCATTATCATTACCGACACACCGCTACTGCCTCCATCATATAGTTGACACCATCGCCACCATTATCCCTACCACCATATCCGCCGCATCACCGCCACTATTGCTTGCCACATCACTAGCACCTTTGCCACTATTGCCCCTGTAATCACCGTCATCTCCACCTCTACCCTATTATTATTGCCCCGCCACCAACACCATCAATACCTCGACTATCTTCATCGCTGCAATCATCGCTGGTACTATGTTTATGTTTTTAAAAAACAATCAGCCAGACCAACCTATTTATTTTTTAAAAATTTTAAAAGGATTGAAGTTTTACAAATTTTTTAAGGATAATAGATAATTGAAAGTGATGCAAAAAAGGCACCTGAATTTCCATCACAATATGAAAATGACCCAGCCTATGGCACCGAATCCTATGGAACAAACGCTTAGAAGAACACAAGAAATGGTATGTCTGCAGCTGAAATTTAATCAAACATAGAAAACTACAATCAAAACATGGAAAAACAATCCTTTTTTGCAAGAATAAGAGCATACCATGAAAAAGATCGAATCGTTTTTTTGCCAGCAGCTGTACCGAAAGATCCAACCGCTTCTCTAGCAAAAAAGAACTCCCTCCCCCCCTTCTCTCTCCCTCCTCTCTCTCTCTCTCTGTGTATGTGGATTCTTCTCCTTATCTAATATTGACCTCCCCTGTTCTGTTTTGATGACAGGAGGAAAGCAGAGGCAAATAAAACAGAGCGCAGGAAATTAATTCTGGGTGCCAAAATTGGTAGATTTTTGGGATTAAGAGTGCAATTGGAGAATTATGGGCAGTAATTGCATGGAACTATGCAATGAACAAGAAGGCTATCCACCAACTCTGGCACAATCCCTCTTCTAATGGCACTAAATTCTACTAACAAAAGTAAGTGCATTCATTAAATTATTAGATAGAGTCATTATATTAGGACTAGTCCATGGACGCTGCATCCGGTGCTGTTGCTGTCTCTTGTAATTGCATCCTCAAGTTTCTTTTTATTCCTGATTTAATAATTCCTGGTTTTAATAATTTTCTGATGGTTATATGACTTTCTTAACTGGTAGAAGAAAAAAAGAAAAACTTGGCACCGTAGAATGTGTACATAACGTGATTAATTAATGATAGTGATTAATGCCAAAATATATCATAAAGACATACAAAAAGTTCCTTGTGATGGTATGGCACTAATAGATTGGTATAACTAATGTGGGATTGATGTAGTACAAAGTATTTTTATGACGACTTTTTGACGAGAAATTATTCTCTACTGTGGATGCACCGCATAGCGGAGCACGCCACCGATCATAGCTGCATATTCTTGTAGGCTCTACTCATCAAGCACGTATCTCGATGCACCTCTATAGGAATGAGCGGTTGTGAGTGGCGACATGCACGCCGCTTGGTGCATGCATAATTTCTCCTTTTCGACGGTGTAGTTGATCCTACAACAAATAACTCCATGACTCCAAAGATATGCAAAGCAAGAGTTGCATATCTAGAAAGCATTAGTAGAAAGATCACAGAAGATATCTCTTTATCTCTTCCAATTAAATATCTCTTTCTCTCTTCCAATTAAATGTTTTGTAACTCATTCCTTTAATACTGGCTTAAAGGTAGACAAGAGGTGGTGGTGCTCCTCTATCCATCAACATGTTTGTAAAATATTATTGCTCATTAATCATCTAGACATAAAACTGGATATTGACAAGGCATTTTCATAATTTTTGTTCTTGTGTATGTTTATGATAATGCTATAATTTACTACTTTACTAATAGTTGTGTCCATATATTGAAAACTTATTTTTTATTAACTCTTGAGAACATCATTTTAAAAAAAAAATGTTTTTAAAATATATCATCCATATATAATGTTTTTCACTAATAAGAGGGTATGCCTCTAGTGTAGGGCTAATCTCCAAAGTATGTGAAGATTTATTTGATCTTGACCTTCCAACCTTCATCGCTGTGAACCGCAAGTGGAATTGTACTGCAGATCCAGCTATGGGGCGAGCCAGCACACTTGTTTGGAGACATTAAGAGAGGTTAATATACTTGCTATTGGAAACATACATTAGTTTCACATAAACCCTCCTTCAAGGAACATGAAATTGAGGTCAGATCAGGTTTTGGAATGATTCAACAAATTAAACCTCATTTATATATGAATTGCTTTTTTAAAAAAAAAAAATCCAACCAAAGCTAATCTATTTCTATTTGATTTAGGACTACTCAAGCAGAGCTTTTAATTTACAGTAAATTATAAAAATCCTCTTAAGATTAGAGATAAACTATACTAATCTCCAATAGTTTAAAAAACCTATGCATAACCTCCTAAAATTTATTTTGATCCAACATTTTAGTTCATAACTTAATAGAAAATTAGTCAAACCATTAATCTTATATGGGACCTAAATACCACAACAGAAAAAAATGCGAGCATTCTCCTAGAGTAAGGTCACGGCGCAGTCGTTTGCCTGTAATTTTATCGCATGAGATGCAATTTTTTCTATAAACTAGTTATAATGCACGTGCTTATGCATGTGTATTGAAAAGAAAAATTATCGATGAATTAGCGGTGTTATTACATTATCAAATATTTGGGTGAGGAAATATTCACTAATTATTGCGCATGTCGGTGTGATCAGAAGATGATCGGTGATTCATTGTGCATTATTGATTCATTTTTTAAAAGAAGCCATAATATCTGAAAATCTCTACTATAGAAGGATTGAAAAGAGGTGAGGCTACTGCTAATTTCGACCGAAAGAGAACTATAAAGAAAATTATACTGGCATATTCATTAAGGATGCCGGCAATTTAGCTTGTGGCCCCAGCCATGTTATCACCTAGCTGATTACATATTTTGAGTTAGCAGACCAGAAATTAATTACAAAACAAGTTTGCAATTTTAATTGGTTGGGTTTGATACATGTTGGCTTGGGTCATCGCAATAATACTACATGGGTTCTCCTCATAGTGAACTCTTTCAGATATGTTATTCAAGACATAAACCATATAAGAAACCATACGAGTTCTCAACGTATGAATACGAATTGTCTACTAAAACGGGTAGCAGAAAACAATTTGTAGGACTCAATAATAACAAAATGCAGATAGATATGTCCATGTTGTCCTGACCCTTTATTTCTTTTTTCAAAAATCAATGAACAAAAGTTATCTATTTGGGTACTTGTTTATGTCTATAAAAAGCCTATATACGTGATGTGCTTTATTTAAAAGCTTTTTACAGATATGGGCTGGATGCTGGTGTTTCTACAGCTTCGAAAAAGTCTTGTAGATATTTTGGAACAAACAGTGAAAAGTGAAAAAAATGATAAGATTGGACTAGGAAAAAAATGGAAGCGGAATGAGTATAGAATAAAAAGAATATACTTATTTTTCTTTTAGCAAAGTCGATTTCTTCTATAACTCTAGGTTAAGTCTTGGGTCTCATGTCAATTGTGAAATATCTCGTTTGTTATACCATATTTCTTTGTTGAAGTATGGAATTCTCTTCTAGAGCTGCTTGAGTTAGCTAAATCTTCCTAAATCAGATTGAAATCAGCATCTTGACAACATGATTCTATCTTCCTCCAAAGAGCTATCATCCCAGTACCCCTATGTCTTATTAAACTTGTGATAAATTTGCCAATTTCGATCGAGGAAGCATCCTTTTAGGGTTTGCCTTGTCCAAAGCAGAAACTACATTTCAGTCGATTAGCAGCAGAGGTCAATCAACAGGCAGCAATGCCTTGCCTCAAACAAATAAGGAAACATCTTTTTATCAAGAAGCTTACTTGGTTTTGTCCGTTACTATCACAATTTTATTCTCTCTCAAGTTTTTTTTCTTTTTTTTTAAAAAAAAAAAAGCTTCTATGAAGTTGTAAGGCCATGAAGATCCCCGAGCAAGGGATGCTTTTTTTCTTGTAGGTGAGGTCTATCAACAGCTTCCAGTAAATATGGTCCATTGGTATGTTTTTCATCCAATCAAAGGCCATATAAACAAAAGTAAGCATAATCAAAAAGGCATATGAATATTGGTTAATTATTATCTAAGCACTTAAAGTTCAAGATCCAACAAGACAATATTTGGTTGGCATTAAATGAAGCACTAAAAATTCAAGGTGCAAGTGCAAATGCCAGGTAACTCTATGGAATCAAGCAAGGATTTTGTGCCTAAGCAATTTACCAATTCATGGAAACAGATAAGTAGATTGCTTTATCGCGCCTTGGAAATTATGGGTTCAAAACACAAAAACAGCCTCTACTGCATATATATATATATATATATATATATATATATATATATATATATATATATATATATATACTGAGTTGCTTTTTTTTTTTAATGGAACGAGGCAAGGATTTTGCTCCTAAGCAACTTGAGTTAATAATTAGAATTCAATTATTTTATCAAAAATCAATGATTTTGAAAACTAATAAGAGGACTTGTGAAGAAAATGCTAGAGAACTCCCTTTGGAAGGAAGGACCCTGAGCTTAAGCAATTCACTCAATGAGTCAAAACAAGGCAGTGCATATCACTCAATGAATCACAAAAGGGTGGTGCATATCACTCAATGAATCACAAAAGGGTGGTGCATATCTACCAGCATGAAGAACAGTGCCTTGGAGTGAAAAAGAAAACCTTGGATATTGTACGACACAATGAAAATCAGGAACTCTTAACAACTCGACTCCAGATGATAGGAGATTGCGAGTGACCAGGGATACCTATAGAGAGACTTTTTAAATGATGTTAGGATTCTAAGATGATGGCATGACGGCATAATGAGCAGGAAATATTTTAAGCATATTTAAAAATATTTATTTAAGAATAGGGGCAATATTAGAATATATATATATATATATAAAATTGAGAAATTAAAATTAAGAGACTTCTAATTAAGATGTTTGGATTGTAAGCATTCCTCACCATGCCGTGCAAAATTTTGATCATCATGAAATCAATCTCTATATTTTGAGCTAAACTCAACCGACAAATGTTTAAAACTACTTATTTTGTCAGTAATATATAATTGCAATATGCCATGGTATGGCATGTTCATGACATGCTATTGTGCATTACAGCAGGCTCCAGCTTGCTCATACTGGGCTTAAGCCTCTTCCAGGCAACCAAACATACCTCTAATGCTTGAACTTTCAAACAGGCATCACCCAAGCAGGTTTATCTTAAAAAATAGAAACTCTTTTAGCACAATCTGCTTCGATCATTGTAAGCTTCCCTGCTTACTCACCCAATTCCCATCTCCATCAGCAACTATGTTGTATATTTGAAATCATTTGATTTCCATGTTTATTTACAAATCCCTGGATAAAAGCATCTGCCCCACCAAAGAACAAGGCCACAGATCCTAGTCCATATGTTGAATTATATCTCTGATTAGCCACTACCAAGGGGAGGCATGGCTGCAAACATACATTGCAGTGGACATCAATCGACCAGTTCAGAATAAGGAAAACAAATAAAGAAAAACAAAATGGGAAGACACACCAAAAAGGGATGGACTGCACCAGCACGCATGCGTGCATATTTTACCACCTTGAATGAATTGCCAACCCAGATGCAGAAGGTTTATTCATCTTCCTACCAGCTACAATGGCACAACAACAGTTGAGAATTAGGCATCTATCATCTTCTATTTACAATGAGAAAAAGAAAAAGAGAAGTGCAATAGACAATGGTCTCTTCATAAATTTAGTGAAATAGGAAGACAGTACACGTGAAGAAAGATGCAAAACGAACAGAAAAGTATCAGACAAGCATCATACAACACGAAAATCTAAACATAGCTCGGTTCTTTAACCATGATTGACACTTGCTATTTATACTTCACCAGGTCACACTAGAGTTTCATCCAGTGCAAGGACTCTTATGAAGCGAGGGATGGTAACGTGTGGAAGTCTTCTTTCTCAAATCTCATGCAACTTCACAACAACCTGATCCAAAAAAATAAAAAAAAAATGACTCATAGACGAAATTGAAATATTATAACAACATATAAAGAGCACAAAGAAGGCATACCTCAGCTACATGTGGACAAATGAAAAGAAATTGCGGAATAGTTCAAGGATAATCTTCAGATACATCACCAGTGAGTGAAGGGAATGAAGGAATAGATTTTAGGATCACCTTCCTGCCACCCTTGCAGCTAGGGAGCAATTCAATTCCATTATGTGGAGGCGAAACCCTCTTTCGGTTAGGGGAAGCAGTCTTCACACCATTGCTTGGTGATGCATCACATCTCAGAGCATCCGGAGTATCATCCTCAAGAACATTATTTACATGCTTCTCAAGCTTATGATGAAGAAGTGGGATTTCAGACTTTCGGAAAGGCTGAGATGTATATAGCCAAGGAGAAAGTCCAACAGAAAGTGTAGAGGATCTTGGGGGCTTGGCACTTGAAAAGAATGACAGTTTGACCGATGGTCTGAAAAGTATTGTGGTTCTAGTATTATTTTTTAGAAAGATAACTGAAACTAAACTAGGGAAAACAGGTAGAAAATGCTGAACCTGCAAGTTTCCAATGGTGTCACAGATAAGACACCTTCAGAAGAATGATTGTCATCAATCTGCACACTAGCATGTTGTTGGCCATCATCATCTGGTTTGTCCTTGTCCCTTTCACAATGATCTGTTTTGTCCTCTCCCTGGTCAATTTCTTCAGCTCCTATTGGTACAATACCTGTTGAAGGAAAGAGTTGAAGCAAGAATGCAGCTAAAGACCAACAAAATGAAATCAATGACATGCTTAACGGATCTTTGACTTTTAATTTCAGAATAAGTTGTATCTTTATGTATTCAAACCGATTGAATGTAGTTACCATGTATAATAATGGTTGCAGGAAGGCTTTACAAATAACCCACACACCATTGGAAGTTATATTGGGGAGGAGGGTGTTCTAATACCATGAACTTCCCTAATGCCCTGGCAAATAAAAGGTGCAACCATGACTCTATCACATCACTGGACCAGCAACTAATGAGCTGAATATTGATTGATCCACATTAACAGCTCATCTGAGATAATACTTGTGAGTAATAGGTCCCACAGTCCCTGGATGTTAGGCACTAGACACAATGGCCAAACAATATACCAGCTTTTGTTGCATCCAGACATCATAAACAATGTATCTAACACAAAATATATAACAAATGTTTCTTTTAACCTCATCATGGCCTAGTCAATTATCTGCTTCACAATATAAGCATGTAACCAGAATTTAACACAACCACTTTGAGAAGGTACCAAATGCTGGGCCACTCCCTAAATGGTAAGAGAGAGAAAGGAATAGAAAAGGCCTCAGGAACTTATTCCACAATCAATTGTCATGAATTTCATTATGGGTTCCATGCAATCCAATTTACATTAGTAGTTTCGATTTTCCAAAGGGAAAAAACAAACCGGTTTTCAATTTGGTCTCTCAGGAAGTATTTGCAAGGGCGTATACCTGACATGGATAACGCATATAAGGGATATCATTTGCATCAAATTGTCAGCAGCCCCAAAACCAATTTCCTTAATTAGAGAGGCATCCAGAAGGGGCATGCACTGGAAAGGAAAATATATTAATGGAGCTGTTAGTCAGCTTTTCAAGTCTTGCTGCATATGCCAGTTAATGGTGATGAGCTCTAACACCAGGCACCAAAAAACTTTTGTTAGTCATCACGGGCAAAATGAAGAAAAGTAGCTCAGTGAGTATGCTAGCAACAATACCTCAAGATGGTCATGCATGAACCAGAAAACACACAGAGAAGAGCAAGATGGAGAAACGCAAAAGGACAGAAAAGGTTGAGAAGCCTAGGATAACACAATGTCAAAGATGTCTACAGAAGTACAATAGAATACCAAAATATGAAAGCAGGTAAAATCCACAATCCAGATAGATAAAAAGTAGTGGATCAAACACATAACAAAAGACTTTGACTCACTACATCAAACAATTTCCATTAATGAAACCATGTAAATCCATCATAAAATCAAAAATACGCATGTCCGATGAAATGGTTGTTGCTATCTGCTCCAATAACGAATCATTGGTTTAACTGAATAACTAAAGAAAATAGATAGACCTTTCTCACATAACAAAAGGCTTGGACTCACTACATCAAACAATTTCTATTAATAAAACCATGTAAATCATCAGAAAATCAAAAATATGCATGTCCAATAAAATGGTTGTTGGTATCTGCTCCAATAATGAATCATTGGTTTAACTGAATAACTAAAGAAAATGGATAGAACTTTCTCTTTGTCTCAGGTTGATGGATCTTCTCAATTGGAAGATCTTCCATATGGATAATACAAATTCCAGTTGATTGAGACTAATTCTAATTGTTTTGCTCCAAAGCAAAGATATTCATGGAGACCAGTTCTGTCATATTATGAAATAAGTAGCACAACATGGCTCAAACTCAAAAGTGTAAGTGCATCAAAAATGTGAATTATTGATACTCTAAAGCGTAAAAAAATCCTTTTGGCTGATGATAGCATGACTTGCCCCATAAGAAAATGCTCAGCATAACCAGACAATCGAATGGAATATTGAACTCAACACTCACCTTGATAAGAGAACTAGCGAGGGCGCATAAACCCTCAGCCATGGTGGCCACTAGGCTGCAAACTAAGCCTGAAGTGGTCAGTCCCTACAAATGCACTGTCTGATATACATCAGAAATGAAAGAACATATACATGGCTCTCCGAATATCATAGCAACCCTTGCAAATTTCCGTGCCACCTTTTCAAGATGAGAAGGCAGAAGACGAAATGGATATAAAGTTCAATATTTTAGAATAGATGGACCGGGGAACTAAGCCACCTGTATGCCCTAAAGTCAACTCTAGGTGATCCAAAAGTCCAATTTCCTGGAATAGTGGGCTAGACGTTCATGAGCAGGAGAAAATTACAGGCAACACAGTTAGGTAAGTAAACATTGCAAGCCTAGGTAAAGAACCAAAATGTAGTGGAAGTATAAAGTTATGAGACAAAGTGCATGTCCCACCAAGAAGGAATGACAAACACTAAAATAAGTATTAAAGGCACAAGGACTTCAAGCAACCAGTGCATCAAACTCCTGATGGTCAAAATAAAGGAAGAGAACATGCACCATTGAGGGAGGCCAACAAAGTGGAAAATAGCATACAGAATCAAACATTTAAATCATACAAGATCCAAGAACTAAACACATCGGGGAAGAAAAGTAAAAAGAATAAAATTTAAGGGTTCAAACGAGATGAAACAACCCAAAGAATGGATTAGAGCATCTAGTATGGCATCATAATGACGATGTAATGAATAAAACAACTGGTCAATGTAGATAGCAAAGTAGAAATAGCAGAAGTCTATAACAAACAAAGCAAAGATGAAGCTTTATATACGTCCATTAAAAATTGGATGAGTTAAATTGACCACGAAAGACTTGGTTGAGAGGTTAGAAAAATTGCAACAAAATAACATGGTGAACTAAAAGCAATCTAAGGCAGTATTCACCTAGGTACAAAATTTGGCCAGAGGCAAAAACATTGATTAGTTATTTGAAGATCTATACACACATTTTAGTTACTCTCACAATGTAAAACCAAACCACATACTCAAGATCCAAGAAGTTTTCAACTCTTGCCCATGTTATTGGACTAACACAATGCTTCAATGATCTCCGTGATAAAGGAAAATCCTACTTGACAAGGAGAGTTTACATGCAATAGCCGAGATATCCAGTTCAAGATTCATTATCAAGATTGACAACTTTCACTTATGATGTCATAAAATCTAGAAAGCAGGAGTTGGATCTATGCAATTAATCTAAAAATAGGAAGCAACATCCCAATATGTACAACTACATTGGGCTATGGCCATCTCATGTAACATATAAATTCAAGTACTTACAATGCTACAATGTGACTACATATCAGTACATCACGAGATACCAAAGGCAGTGCCAACTCTTTGGAGAGTCAGCAGCTCATTATATAGAAGAGCAGTGTTTTAGAGTGTTTTCAGATGCATACAAAATCATGATACCTTGTTATTTAGAATAATTTTGTCATTCAAAGATATGATGTAAGGCAGCATTTGTCCTTGCTTCTGTTAATAAATTTTGAAAGATTCTGGAGATTATAGAATTGGACTATTCAACTTTTAGCAGAATTCTCCAACTCCATACATTTTCCTTCTTTGACATTTTATATTTTTTTTGTTTTGAGCTATCTCCTTTTAACAACTGATCACCACCTATGAAAAATCAAACATATCAAAACGTACAAAAATTTAGAATCTTGGTAAAGCATAGAATTTGAGATCATGAAGATAGTGGGTCTCTAGAACTCAAAGTTCATGCTGAAATTTTTATTACATTAAAAATAAGATCTATAGTAGTTCCACAGCCACTAAATATCAGGTTGCATGGCGATCCAAATTTGGCAGTTAAATATTTGATAGTGACAGAAATAAGTTCATTTTTGGAAAGGTCTTGAGCTCTCCCACTTTCCTTTTGTTTCTTGATCATAATGTTCCCCCGCCCACCCTGTCCTTCTACTTTTAAAGTTCGTCTTACATATCTGGGAAGAAAACTACACACTCCACATGATCTAACAATTGCCTCCTCTGAATATCTTTTCAATCTTATTCCCATCCAAAAGTAAATTAGCATCTCTATTTCCTACTTCTTTTCATCCTATCAAAACCAAACATAATCAGAAGAATCTTGAAATATCATATAGCACCTTTTTTCCTGAGTGTCAATTTCTACTCACGTTTAGTCACCATTGAAATGTTTATCGAGCTGGAAAAAAATAACTATAAAGATGGTAAAAGTATGTGAAGTGATAATATAAGGGTCTGCTCCACAATTCCTTACATGGCATAGGAATGATTGACAACTAAGGAATTCAACTGGCCACTTTTCATGATCTCCAACTTCAGAATATTAGAATGCACAAAATCAAAAGATTTTTGAATAAAAAATAAGGGCAATTGGACAAAATATAGTAATCAGATTACAAAGAAGTATGGGAAAAAAAGCACAACAATAAAGTAGAAGCAAAAAAAACATTTAGTAAAGCTGTTTGCAGGTTTGAAGAAAAATCAGAACAGCAGTATCCCGTCAGGGACCCAAGTAACAACAAATTATCTAAGGATGAATATAGGACTCAGTACTCACCCTCTTTCCTTCCAAAGGCATTCTTGCATCCCTCACATCTGCAGCTGATAGAGCATCCAACACCACCCTTAAAATAGAAACCAGCATTCCCATATCAGATAACATGCAATACAGAAAGCATGTTTAGTGAGCCAAGAGGCAGAACCTGATAGCACTCGCAGTATTTCTTCAGGCAACTTGACTTCTTGCAATTGCATCCTCTTTTATGGCGGGCTGATGCTGGTGTCTTGTTAGCATCTTCCTAAAGGGTACCAAAAAGGTGATCTCACTAATAGCAAGAGAAAAGAAAAAGGAGAGGAGAATGTGGGGGAAAGGTTGGGAGTGGTGGCAAGCAGAAAAAGATATCGCATAAAATTCCTACCCCCATTTCCTGGCCAGTTTCAGAAGTGCGAATCACTTTAGGAGCAAATGCAAGAGGATTGCGAGATTCTATCTGCTTGCGAGTAGCCAGAACTGTTTCTACATGAATCAGCTTGTTAAAACACCCCTGGCATGAGCAGGGCTCAGAACAGTAGACTCCAGCAGCAAAACACTCACAATAACTGCATGAAATGTCAATAAAATAAATGACCATTTTACAAATAGAGTCTGAAACAAGTTTGATTTAAAACAAAAAAGATAGAAGAACTTCTAAGATTTGCACACAGGAAGCTTTGAGAATAATTTTAAAACACCGCACAAAATAAGCGAATTCCTCCAGAAGATAAACTTTATCACAGAAACCAAACCAACATTCAACCAAAAAAAAAAAAAAATACTTCAAAACAACCAACAATTTCTGACCAGGCAGACCATTTCAATGTAAAATTGATGATAAAAGATGAAATCAAAAAACAGCTTATAAAACAGAATTGTGCAAAATTTATCTTCTACAAAAGCATTACCAGATCAGGGGATAGGTAATACGATACAGAATTAGGTCAGAAACAACTCAGTTCATACAAAAATGTAATTCCAGAAAGTGTTCTACTCCTTGCCTTATTTGACAAGGAAGGTACCAGCTCGCGTTGATGGTAAAATTCTCTTGATGGTTGTATTTGAGGACTCACGATCCTCTACGGTGCATGCTTGGACAGGCGCCACATCGCTCAACTCAGAAACGGAGGGCTCTTACACAACGTCTCGACCCAGCATGTTTGGCAGCCCAAGGCAACACTCTTCGAAGGCCTCTCTAACACATGGTTAAGGAACTGCATCAGAGCCCTCACTTTCCAAGATGAGCGAGATGGTGACTATCCGAGCATGCACAGCTCTTACAATGCAAAACATGCACTATAGAGGATCCAGACTTATTCCTGCGCCCTGGGTGCCAATCCTGCTTTAACCAGGGTTGGGAGGGTTAGGGGATTCAGCAAAGGGCTACCCTGCTTGGGCAGCCCATTGCCCACTGGCCTCTTTATACCTAAAAGATAATAATGATAAAAATTAAAAAAGGCGAAAAATTAAAAGATGTCAGACAACAAACATGTCAGAGAAGATGCGCTCTCTTGACAATTATATGTACGGCAGTTTGGCGGACTTCAGCTATTTGCTTATCCAGCTGAAGAAACAAAGTTCTGTTGCAACAGAAATGATGCAAATGAAAGGGCAGGCACGATTCAAGAATCAAAGCAGAGATATCACCAGCCTTAAATTTCAAGCTTGACCAATATCAGAATCAAGCATAAATTGCAAGGCTTAGATTGAATCTACAAGCCTGTTAGATACAGCGAAGAAACGAACTAGTTACGTCTTAGAATTATGAACTACATACATAGAACTAAGGAAAAAAATTCAATTTTCCTGTCAAGAGTACCCCAAGTAAGGAAAATGAACAATCTATCAGGTTCAGGAATTTTCTAGTATATGGAAGAATTTTCTGGTACTAGCCTAGCATTATGAAAAATATGAGGGACAAAAGGAGCAGTTATATTAAAGATTTGCAAGATTTATGTTACATGAATTCAGATTTAGAGAAAAATTAAATGCAGTGACAGAATCTTACAGTTTCAGGCATTTTGACTTCTTACAATTGCAACGCTTGCATGCCTCACTTTCAACTCCATTTTCTGACTTGCGCCTGGCTCATGATTTTTCGGCACCAGTTATATATTGAAAGACAGATAATGTGGCAATAATCAAGACAACCAGTGGCAGCAGATAATATACCTTTTCTTCTTTGGACTAACTTGATTTAGCTCCTCACCGTTACCAAGAACAGGTGACTGAGAAGCATCATCATGCATAATATGAAGGTTCTGGACTTCATTTCCAGTAGAACTCGCATCCTTTTCAACAGCCAATGACTTACCTTTCCACCCAGATGTTGTTGGGCCAAAGGGGCCAACAGGACAAGGCATGCTGATTAATTCTTTCCCAGAAGCCAGCATCTCTTTAGTGCCCGGTCGTTCTTTTGAGGTTGTCGCAAGAGTATTCAAATGTAACCCAATTCCAGGCAACACACATGGTGCTTGACTAGTTCCAGGCCTCGAGCATTTATCATCAGAAGCCATTTTCTCATCGGACAGCGATGAGCTTGAAGAATGGTGATACGAGTTGTTTTGCAAATTCTTTTTAGAAATCCCAGCCATATCAAAAACCAGACAGCGCCTTCGCATGCCACGCTGTTGTTGGGAGTCAACCTGTAGTAGAGAATTAGCAACAGTGACAGCATATTGTTAACCAAATCACAGATACAGGTGAAATTGGATAAACAAGACCGAATCCACATATTATTTGATGAAGTTGGAGAATAAAACAACGAAAGAAAACAACCCCAGAGGATACTGAACATGTAAAATTTGAGAATGCCAGACCATTTTAGACATAATATTCACAATTTTCAAGAATGACATCCTAAATCAGAAAGGCCAGCAGACAAAGGCATTAAATATCTGAGCAACTCTTCGTGTATAAAACTGCAGTATCTGGACACCACAAACATAATAACATTAGAAGTTTCATCATAGCCATCGTTTGCAAATTAACAGCGAGTAGTTGGATAATTGCAAGTAAGGATAGGTGTAAGTGATGACTGACATCATAATCAAAATAGTAAAGTATGCAGAGACATCACTCAAGCTGCAGTTCATTCACTAAATTGCTATATTCGGTGTGATTCAAGGTACCTTGGACTCACCACAACTCTAGGAGGAATGAAAAAGCATACAGCTTAGTCATCATCCCAGGCTCCTCTAAGGAAGGGTTTAAGGAACAACCTACACTTGTATGCTCTATAACAACAGCACTTCCAAGGCAGTTTATTATCTACCCAGCTTCCCAAAGGCGAGTGAGCAGCAAATAAGTCCACTAAAAGATTGAATATATCAGCTGGTAGC
Source organism: Phoenix dactylifera (assembly GCF_009389715.1). Classification (NCBI taxonomy): domain Eukaryota; kingdom Viridiplantae; phylum Streptophyta; class Magnoliopsida; order Arecales; family Arecaceae; genus Phoenix; species Phoenix dactylifera. The sequence continues at coordinate 3,777,473 of NW_024067666.1, read as the reverse complement.
AGAATGATGGGAAGAATCTCAAGGGGTTAAAGTCACAAACAAATTTTTTTTGACTAATACATTTCATTTGTTGTGAAACATATGAGATATTCAAGTCAAATGATCAAACAAAACAATTCAAACGGGGGAAATTTAAAGACAACAAACAAGATTTCCAGAAAAGAAAAAAAAATTGTCAACAATAGTAACCATGATTTCTGAATAAGATCTACCTTGTGGCCTGATTGAATTTGATCACTAGTTCCATTGGCCATCTTCTGGGTTTGATCACTTAACAAGACCTGCTTCTGACAAGTGCCTGAGAGAATTTGCAGGGTATGATCTGTTTCATCTTCCTTACCATTTTCTGCACTACAGATGACTGGAGGATCCCCTGCGGCATTTTTGACACAAGGACCAAAAGACTCATCGAGTTGTGTTTTATGTGAATTGTCCAGGCCCTCTGCAGGCTTTGATGAATCTCCTAATTCCTCACTGGGTCCTTTGCAAGCCTCTGATTCATTGTTGGAATCAAAACTCAACAGACCATCAGCATTGTCAGGAATTAAATTCACCCAGTTGCACCCTACCACTTCATCTTTGTTTTGCTCTAGTGGATAATTTTCCAGAAACTCAGATTCAGAAGCAAGTAGACTTTTTCTTTTGTCCAGACCATTTTGAACAAAGGGAACCAGTTCTACTGGTGCATGGTCAATGTCCAATTTAACATCCATTTTGATACCATACCAAGGTGTAGTATTATGGTTGGGACTACCAGAGTTATACTGCTCTGGCTGAGGCACATTACTAGGTAGAGTTGAACATTCATCAGGAGGGTCAACAGTAGCTTCATTAAGTGAGCAAATTATGCTGCAACTTTCTCGTGCGATAACAGTGCATCTGGATAGTCTAACAGCATTTAGAACCCCTGTACATAAGTTGCTTTCATCCACATTGTCAGAAGAACTCTCATCTTTTGAGAAGTCGGATGAAGAATTCCTATGAAAAGAGAAAAGCACAAGGATAGCCAAAACATTCAAAATAGGCAACAGCAGGTTGTAAATATGCACAAGCAAGATGATTATATACCTTATCAAGAATCTTGATTCCCTTTGTGGATTGGCATGTGGTGAAGCAAAGATGGAAGAAACAGATGGCAGATACGATTGCACACTGTGTACTGAATCTACAGATTTAACAGGCTGGATAGGAGACAAACTATTTATGAAGTTAAAGACAGGAGAATCCTGCAATGATATACAAACTCATTAGGCAAATAACCCCCGAAACCTGCTAAATTCCCATGTACAATTAGACATACTACATAGGCCATACTTCTGGGGAAAAAACCAATCAACTTTATGCATACATACTTCGCATATTGCCTGACCACGAGAAAAAAAGTCCCGAACTGGACAGGACGAATGTTATCACCCTGCACGCCCACTGATAGGGATATGTAATCCTCAACTAGATCGCAGGTCAAATAAGGAAGGAAAAAAATATAAACTCTAAAAAATGGAAATTAAGTATCCTAAATCTTGGATCAAGAGACAGAATATTACAGGAGATGTCACAGAATGGCCAGCATAGCAGCATTGACTAAGATATTGAATGGACGTTGCCACTAGTATGATAGAAAACAACATTAGATAAAATCATGGAACATGAGATGTGAATTGAATCAAGAACAGTAACCTATATTTGCATCATCACTGCAAGAACTAAATGATGTCAGTAACAGCACGAACACAAAGACAAAAGAAATTCTCACATAGAGAGATTTGCCAAAAATTAACCTAATCAAACTGTAATCTTGATAGAAGGACAAGGAATTTGATGCACACGAAGATCAACAAAGAATGGCGCAAGGCTGCATCCGTGGATGAAGAACACAAACACACACCAAGGCCTGCTAAAACCTAACAAAAAAATGCAGCACCACTTGAAATCTCATCTCATTTTCAAGAATCAGAGGAGGGAATACTCCGATCCATAAGTTAATTTGTCGGATCCTAGCACTTGGATTGAGAGAAGCAAAGGTGTACGTTAAATTCAAACCCTTTCAGATCCATTGAACCAGAATCATCTGAACTAAAATGCCAATTCGTAGCACACCAAGAAGAGGAAACGGAACAGAAAATTAAACCCTAGAGTGCAAGCAAGACCAAAAATAACAACCTAACAAAATTGACATTCTTTTTAGCACATAACATTCTATTGGAGGAGGAACTTTTAATAACACTTCAAACCAAGCAAATCAAAAACCTATCAGCAACAACCCCTCTACTTCCAGTTAAATCGTCAGTCCCGGAACCAAGCCCACCACATCCCAAAGAGATCAAAACGCGTATCTTCGCCGACCAAGAACTACAAATATCTCCAATGCCGGAGAAAATAAAGCAGAAAAACAAAGACCACACGACCCATCCAAACCATCTTAAGAGAAACTAATTCACCGTCCACAGAAGCACAAACTTCCCCGATCCAAGGAATTAAAATCCATCAAAACCCCCACATGACGCTACAGTTCCCCATCCCGTTCCAATCCAAAGAAACAGCCAAAAAAAATCCCGAAAATCGCAAAAAAGGAAAGGCGAGACTTCAAGAAAAGGGCATCGAATCGAGATCACCTCGAACTTAGATACTGGCGTGCCCCCGATCTTGCTCCTCTCCGGCGTGTCCATCTCCTCGGAATGCCCCAGAGCTCTCCCACATCCTCTTCCCCCCTCTTGCCCCCTTCCTCTCCCTCTCCTCTCCTCTCCTCTCTCTCTCTCTCTCTCTCTCTCTCTCTCTTCTATTCTATTCTGTCTCTTTCTACGCCACCGCTCTAGATTTCAAGAAGGGCGAAGGGCGGGAAGTCGATCTTTTTCTTTCCTCTCGTCCTAATCGCCCGTCCCTACTTACCCCGGTCGCTTTTTCATGTTACACCCAAATATTTATAAATCACCAGAACTCCCATCGTCTCCGCGCGAAGAGGAGTAAAAATGCCACCGGTGGTAGCTTAGTTTGAACGGAGCGTTTATTTTCAACTAAGAGCTCGTTTGGTTCAAAAAAGTATTTTTTTTCTTAGAAATATAATTTGTGAAAGAAAGATTCCTACGAAGAGAATGCCTGAAAATGTACTTTTGACATGTTTGATTAAACATGAAAAAGTGACAAATTTCTAGAGTGCTTATATTTGGTTGACCATCCATTTTTCTGAAAATATGTAATTCCTATTATACCCTTAATAAAAATTAATTCTTTAATGCCTCTTTAATACTGAAGGTCTTTTTGGAAAAAAATAAAGATGGAGTGATTCCCACCTCATTGGAAAGTAACTTTCCCATATTTCTTATGGAAAAAACTTTTCCATGAAATATGGAAATCATATTCCCATGAGAATACAACTTTCTCATCTCTCTCCTTTGAAAACTCCAACCAAACAAGAGGCATCTCATTACTTTCCCGTTGACCACACTTTCCCCCCTTCTTTTCCCGCGAACCAAACGAGCCCTAAGTGGTTCCAAATTCGAAATGCATGGGCATCGATCAAATTTGGGGACCGGATGCCCCACGCCTGGACATGGAGTCTGGAAGCGCTACTAATCGGCTGGTAGCCTTAGTGGTGCCAGATGTGACGTACTCACACGAAGGATTCGTACCGGACCCTAGAGGGGATAACCGAGCCGGGTCCACAGGTGAGTAGAGTATGAGTAAAACCGGCCGGAGTGCCCAACACACGGTCTTTTCTACCCTATCGAACATTCTCGGGGTGGGGACCTAGCGGGGGTGGGCTTGTCCTTTCCTCTCCTTTTTTTTCCAGCAAAAAAAAAAAAAAAAAAGAGAAAGAGAAGAGAGAGAGAGAGAGAGAGAGAGAGAGAGAGAGAGAGAGGGGAGTGAAAATAAGACCTAAAAGGGTAAGCAATCGTTTTCCTTCAAAAAAACAAAAAAGAAACTATGTAAGGGGACTTTACTGTTATTATTTTAACCTTTTGCCCCCTGGGAAGACGGATCACGACACCGCCTTCGAGAACGGGGCGGTTCCCGCTCCCAGGGAGCGGTACGTTCACGTCGTTCCTCTCCTCCTTGCTATGCGATGGGGGTGGGATCTGGTGCTTCGCGACGCAAATAAGATGCGTTCATGCGGCGGGTTCCGTTACGCGCCTTCGCCGGCGGGTGCGCTGTTACAACGAGGAAGGGAGGCGGAGGGAGCGGAAACGGCGACGTTAGGATTTTCTTTTGTTTCGAAATATAAAGAGACCCGAAGTTGACTCGGAAAGGAACTCGGGAATCGAGCCACGAGAGAAGATGGTGGTGCCCACGGGATAATATTGCGGGTACGCATCGAGTTCTTCGAGGTGGACGTATCGTCCTTTAGTTATTTAAAAATTAACGGTTACGATTCCTGGGCGAGTGATGTCCGGCAACTTGGATTCGATATTGCCGCTCTGCCAGCCTGCTTTGCCTAACTTTGCCAGCACGGTCAATACTGATCAGCCGTTCAGTTCGAACAGCAAACAGTGAATAGATTGGGCATGGCAGAGAAGGATGCCAACGTCAACATATATTTCCGTGAGACTGCAAACTTGTCGGTAAAAAACGTGCACGAGGACTGGTTTGGTGCGAAAAGTTTGCTTCTAAGCACAATATATACAAGCATTTTTTTTATGGTATGATATAGGGTATTGTTTTTGGGTACAATATGATATGGTATAGGCTGAGAAGGGAAGGAGGGTTTCCTATGTTGTTTAGTAAGGACAGATTTTTCATCATCTTTATGAAATAATTTTGTTTTTATCGAATGAAAATGGAATAATTCATGATGCTTGGCCGACCATTTTGAAAGAAGATCTAGATTTAAGTGGACCAACTAAGACGAAGTTATTTTTGTGACGGCAAGGTTTTGGCTTGAATTGGATCCAATATTTGGCCATTGCAGCATGTCCATGTCTTATGCATATGCATGTATATAAGCATACTTATATAATATATTAGAATATTATTTAATAAATATGTATTTTTTGAAAAATAAGGGAAGCTAAGAGAGACTTCATCCTTTAATCTACCTACCAACACCATTTGAGCTAATACTTGGCCTTGTTTATAATCAACACATATAATATACATGGTTGTAGGTAGGTTGTGTGTGTATTTGTTTGTGAAGTGAGAGATATGAAATATTAGGATGAGTAAGAACCAATTTGCATGCTGAAAGAATTTATTTGTTTGCGAAAATTTTCCAGTGAGCCCTTTTTCTGAAAGAAAAATACGATAGGAAACTGTTGAAAGAGATTAGAGTTGCTAGATGGGGCAATTAATCCATATTTTTTATAAATAAATAATACTTTTTTTAAGATAATTTAATTTATCTCTATATCATTGGTTCCATTGCAGATCTTACTAATAGCCTCAACTCTTTCAATCACACTCTTCCCCTCATATTTTTAGAAGCAAAAACCCTAGATAAAAAAAATCTTTCAGTATGTAAACAAGGACTTAGTTTTTCTCGTGTCCGTACTTTTAGTTCGTGGAAAAAGATAAACTTTCTTTAAAAGAACAACTACTTTAGAGTTTTGTTTGGTACGATGGTCAAAATAAACCCCTTTGTCACATGCTATCTCTAAACCAAACTAAACTCGAGGTCCAATCTAGATGCGGGTATTGATCATCCATTGATAACTTATGCATTCGATGATACAATGCATGATGAAAAGTCTGATTAGGAATAATCTAATTCATGATTATTACTAGTTCATGCGATTCGATATCTCTCCCTTTCACCACCTCACATCTTTTTTGTCAACATGCACAAAGTTGGTTGCAAATAACAAATGTCAGTACCCACACATGTCCTAAGAGGACAACTAAACTGGTATTATATATTTATATTCCACATGTTTGGATAATTTGTAGCTTAGTGCATGAGTCACAGGATCCTTTGTCCCCTCCCCCATTTTTCTCTCTCCCCTTACCTTCGATGCAGCTAATAGTTGCCACCCCTCGATCACTTGCAAGGCCTAGAGAGTCGATTTGTATATTTCTTGTTTGCTTCACCCAAGGTTGGATCTGTACATGTGAAACATTATTTGAAGAATTCAAAGAAAAAAATTGCTACAAATTACCTGAGCATTTGATCCATGAGATTGCAAGTAGGCCAATTTAAGCCCATCTATGAAATATCACTTAGAAAAAATTTGTACAAGGAACACTCCCATGCAATCTTGGTTGAACAGCTAAATCCACCCTCTAAGCATAGTCACGATCATACTTGTGGCCATTTTCTTGAGAGGAATTGGATGCATCTATCCTTTCCAAATGGAAATGGCACAACTCTTTTCTTTTTTTAATCTTTTTTGTTGAGGCAGGCACCTATTCCATTCCATTGCATCAAGAGGCAAGCTAAGCCGGTTTCCATATAAATGGTTTATTTCTACAGTCTGCATGGGGCTTGGCTCCATGACCCATATGGTGAGCATCAGCATGCAATGTGATCACATCGATAAATATTTTCCTCTGAAGGCAGCCAACACTGAACTTTTTTTTTGTTGGCACTCCTCGCATGCATGTTTCCCGCCATTTTTAACCGCATTCCTCACTCCAAGAAAAATAACATTCCATTCCCTTCTCTTAGGAGAGGGTAAAAAGTCTAATAAGTGAGAACCAATCTCGAGCCTTACCGTCTTCCTTGCTCTCGACCAACAGCATGTGAGGATCCGTGCGGGCATGTGTTTAGTCCCACATCGGTTATTCGTTCGGTAAATCTTGAGTACTCATACAGAATCAAGGAATCCAAATAATACCTTCTGGCTAGCCATTTTGAGTGAGGTCCTAGGTTGTTACAAATGGTTTAAGAGCGGATCCAGCCTATAACCTATGTAGACTAGGGAATAGTGCAGCACATTCCATTGGGGTTGACCACAGGCCGATCATGGTGTTTGTGAATATATTTGAATGGATTTAAACCCTTAGCTTGACGAGGACGTTAGGACTTGAACGGAAGAAGTATGTGAGGATCCGTGCGGGCAATGTTTAGTCTCACATCGGTTATTCGCTGGGTAGATCTTGGGTACTTATACAAGATTAAGAAAGTCAAATAATATATTTCCGCTAACCATTTTGGGTGAGATTTTGTGTTGTTACAATTCCATTCCCTTCTCTTAGCATAGGGTAAAAAGTCTAATAAGTGAGAACCAATCCCGAGTCTTACCACCTTCCTTGCTCTCGGCCAACAGCAGCCAATCAGAGATGATGTGAGCAATTAAAATATCTCGAAATTTCATAGAGACCTTATAGATTGAGTTTCATATGATATTGTTGGTGATGGACAATATAAGAAGCAATCGAATGGACCATACAGTTGGGTTTTTTATATATGTGAAGACTGAAAGGAATTTTAAACTTTGCTCTTTGTGTAAATTTTACTGATGATGTACTTTAGCAGGTATAATCTGGATTGGGGAAGATTGGAGGGAGGAAGATAGTAAAAACATGAGGTTTGGAGGAATTTGAGACAATGGTTTAACTAAATGTAAATAATTGAAGTATGATGTTTTCTTCTAGTCTTGAATCACAATCACCTTTTTTTTTTTCTTTTTATAAGACATTGGGAAACATAAATCATCAACACCCATTAATCTCATGCAAATGTCATAAATGAGCAAAGAAAATTTCATTGCAACGAGGTGCATGGTTTGCTCCTCGAACAATGGCCATAAATTCGAATGATGGCATGTTTGTTTACAAGTTGGGCACTTGATTAACCAAAAGCATATGATTGGATCTGCAGAAATGATTTTTTTTCTTTCTTTTTTAACGGTTCTTGAGACATAGCAATATAGTAAATTATAATCAAAAGAAGATTTTAATAATCAAATTTTTATTGTACATTAAGCATTGAATTTTAATAATTCATGAGTGAAAACTTCCGTAATTAGTACTGATATTACTAATACTAGCATCCACATGATGAATAAAAATTCTCTACATAGCCCGAGCCTTCAGTATTAATATTGGCCTCGCATGATATGCCATATATGTTTTTTTTTCTCCTTTTCCAACTGTTTTTTAAATTTGTGCATGACAATATAACAAATTATAATAAAAAAAAATTCAAGTGTCAAATTTTTGTTGCATATTAAGTAATGACTTTAATAATGATCAAATATATCAATATTTATATCACTATTACCATACCGAATGGAGCGCTTTGCATAAGCCGAGCCTCCAATTTAGATATATATAATAGATTAATATTTGTTGCATACTAGGCAATGAATTTTAATATGATCAACATACTAATATTAGTATAATTGAATGAATGGAGAGCTTTGCATAAATTAAGCTTTTATTTCAAATATATACTAGCTTATAGCCCACTCAATGTGTAGGGTATTTTTTTTTTTTTTAAACTGGTCTTGTAGTATATGGCACACTTAATGTAAGATATGCTTACATTTGATATTTTATTTAAAGCATATCGAAAAATAGAATTGTTTTAGGTGCACTTTTTTCATATTTTTTAAAGAAAGAAATTTGTTAGATTAGTTTCCATAAAAATGGTTTATATTTTTTAGATTCTCGGAGGAATAGGGAAAAGAACACATGTAAATAAGGAATGCAATAATACTTCTAGGGTATTTCCCTTTTAAGATTTCTGTCTTCAAGTATTTTCATGGTTTTTATTGACTTATACTAATTAGATCATTTTTTTACCAAACAAGAATTTGTTCCTCTCTAATTTTTCTTGACTAAAATCAAAAAAGATATATTTCAAACAATGTGTATATCAATTATTCTTATTTTCAGGCTCTTGTTTCTGCTTTTTTCTTCCCTCCTTGCTGAAAACTAAAGTAAGATATCACTATTATTGAGATATATTGTTTGATCTGTGTCCTGCTTCTTAAATTTACAAAATATTACCTAGATTAAGCTACTCTTTGATTGATTTGTTTATCATCCATTGTTTGTTTTTTTCTCCTTGAGTTATTTCTTTGATTTCATTTTCGTTTATAGCTGCTACACTGTTCTCTTGTTTGATTTGATGCATGGATGTTTTCTTACCACTGATTTTGCCTTGTCAATATCTATTTTATGGTTTCAGCACTGTAATATATGCTTTAGCTATTACTCAATATTTTAGATGAATTATTCAGTATACAGATGAGATCCACAATTGAACAATTATAAGTATATAGAATTTCAGGTATCTTAAATATTTGTAAAGAAGATTTTATATAACATATAGTGATAACAATGAATAAATGACCAGATAACTTCATTCTATCTAATCAATATAATTATGCATTCCACTACTATTAGTCTAATAATTTTTATATTTGCTATAATTGCATTATATATATATATATATATATATCCCAAATTTTACCAAATTATTGAAATATAACTAATATGCTGATAGAATTTTTTTGGATGTGACTACATTGTATCCGCACCTTAAGATCTTATCTAGATACAAGTTTGACGGTGCGATTTAGAGGGTGTTGGTTGGTGCACATCGAAAACCTCCATGGATCATGATGCAGCGCATGATATATATATATATATGTGTGTATATATATATATATATCAAATTTTACCAAATTATCGAAATATAACAAATATGCTGGTAGAATTTTTCTGGACGTGACTACATTGTATGCGCACCCGAAGATCTTATCTAAATACAAGTTTGACGGTGCGATTTAGAGGATGTTATGAATCATGATCACACATCCGGATCAAGAAGATGCTCTCAATAGCTTAAATAACTGTCGGAAAATTGAGAGATGGAAGAAGAATTTCACCAAAGAAGCAGTGCCTGTTAGAGTAACTCCATGATGATTTAATTCACCCCTCGGTTTACACCTTTAAAGATCCCATGAAAATTCTACCAACACCCTTCCCTCAGTTAGAGGAAGTCGCAACTCTCTTTCCTAATCTCATCCATCCAATCAGCGAGCGAAGCCGCACGTGCATCTCCCCTACCCACCAACCGTCCATCCCGATTGACCCTCATGCACACGCACGGAGTGGAGCCCACAATCGCTGAATATATTTTATTCTTGCACCGGCCATCCTCAACTTTTTTTTTTTTTTTTTTCCTTTTCTTGCAACCTATGGCTCATCCGTGTACCTCAAAAAATATCAAAAAATACTATATTATGGAGTGCGCTAGGTAACTTTCTTTTTTTTTTCTCGACTCAGTACCTCCAAAATGATCAGCCACATACGATGCCACTCAGTCCGCAGTCTGTTAGTTTTTCTAAAATTAGACTCGTTCCATTTTCCGGATCGAGTTTGTGTTTATTGAATTCAAACATAACCCGACCTATTTGAAATTTGAATAATTTTGGATTTTCAATCTTACGACTCTACCCTCCCCGACCTATTTGAAATTTAAGTAATTTTGGATTTTCGATCCTACGATTTGCCCCTACTCGATCCGATCTGAATATATAAAATTATTTGGGCCCGCGGGGGTTAAAACAAGTTTTGCAGCCATAGGTTGGTTAATCCGAATTGGACTCTAATTTTTTTGGATTGGGTCTGGGGTTATACATAGACCCGATTCGAATGACTTGTTGGGTCAAAAATTGTAGTGGTGGACCTGACCCGATCCGACTCGATCTTCTATTGAGTTGGATTTGGGTCGAAAATTAAGATCCGAACAAAAAACCAGATTGGGTCGGGGTCACTTATGATTCGACCCGGTCCGACTCATTTGCACCCCTATTCAAAACTTATTATCTTTCACTTTAATTTGTTATTGCTTTTAATTATCATGACAAGGTTGACGACGAAGATAGCCAGGAAATCATTATCATGAATGATCAAAGATATAAATCTCATTCACTCTTCATGATGTAGCTTCTATCTTCAAATCTCAGTCAAAGACACCAAAGTCCATCCTGTAGAAACCTAGGAAAAGTTTTTGAGTCGATTACAAAGTCACTTTCCATGCAATGAAAGGTAAGGTCTATAGTCCAAGGAGAAATTAAAAAAAAGGGCGAGGCCTATGGGAACATTTCTCAACAAAAGGAACTTTGACTGAAACTTTGTAGTCGGACCCACTTTACTCCTCTCAGAGGTGGGCTCCACTTGGATTATAGTCTGACGGAGTCAGAGTTTTAAGTAGGAGTCGTTGGCCGGAAGGATAAAAAAGGGTGGTTTCTTGCATTCTCTGACCAAAACTGATGACTTAAAACTGATTTCTGTGCTCGTGATTGACTTAAAACTGATGACTTGAATGGAAGGAAAGGCTACAAAGAATCCAAAAGATAAGCCTGATAAGGCTCGAACAGTCTCTGACCAGATCCTCTCTATCTACTCCGCAGAGTTTCTAATAGCTGTTTGGTTAATTCTTCCTGTGTCCAAGAGATTTTTTTTTCAGAACATAATACTTAGAAAGCAATAATTTTAATAGCTGTTTCTTTGGAAAATGTTAAAACAATTACAACATAGTATATTTAGAAGTATTGTTGTGTGATAACCAAAAAAAACTCTATGCCTTTTGGTAATTAAGATTTTTTTGGTTCCAAGATAGATCATTTAAGAAAAGAAACAAATATACTAGATATGAATGCATTTTATATGCTGGATGGAGCCCATCATGTGCATATGAAAATTTCCTTTTTTTTTACACATGGCAACGAAGGATTGGAATCATCAAAAAGGATTGATGCATATGTGAGGGGTGGCAATAAGGTTGTGCCGGTTCGGATATAGGTCAAATTGGATACAGATCAGGTCAAAATTATCAACTTAAATCTAACCTATTTTTTAAATATGTCAAAATTTCAGATTTGAATCCGACATGTTTATTAAACATGTAATCCAATCCACCTACATGACCTATTTATTAAATAGGTCAAATCAGGTTAAATGAGTTTGTAATGAATTAAATGAATTTAAATAGGTTAAGCGAGTCGGGTTAACCAGGTTTTGAAACAATTTTAATGGGTTAGGTTATGATCCAACCTAATTATTAAATATGTCATAACGGACTAAGCAGGCCAGAGGTTTGAACCTAAATCTATATAATAAATAGGTCTAGATGGATTGACTTATTAATGATCCAAACCTATTTATATTAAATCCAAGCATGCTTAAAGTGGATGATTCACAGGTCGGATGGACAGATATGGTCATAAATTGTCACCTCTATTATTATGAAATTGCCAGCTCGGCTATAGTAACTTTTGACAATTTTTTATGTAGACATATTGAGCGCTTTAAAGCACTTAGATAAAATTGACTGGATAGGCATATACCATGTAACTTTCCTTCTCATTTTACGCTGTGCAGTGATGGGTCTTCAAGATAATTCTTGGATGCTTGGAAACTTTTCAAAAAGATTCTCCAAATGTTGTCAGATTTAAAAATTAAATTTGTGTGTTATTTTATTTTTCTTACCATTCAAACAAATGGAAACCTTTTTTTTTTTTTGCAAAAAGCATTTCCCAGGTAACTAAACATACTTTTAACATCTTTCTATCCCCCCCCCCCCCCCC